>NC_133420.1:126957500-127307500 GCF_049350105.2 Macaca mulatta | reverse complement strand
TAAATGTGGCTTTTCAGACAAGACCCCCTCTGGGGAGGCAAGCACAGATATTAGGACTCGTGCCATGGGAACTCTGAGTGTTACGGATTGAACGTTTAAGCCACGTTGAACTCTAGTTCATTACCACGAGGTTATAGGAGGTTGGGGTCACCCTAACATCACGAGGAACAGAGAAGCAACAGCTCTTTTCTTCCCTTGGGAACAAACCTGACTTTCACAGCATGTTCAAGGCTTTAAATGTTAAATATGTTGATTTACTTTTTGCAATAATACGATTATTCCAGCAATCATCTCTTGATACATGATCAAGCCTCTCCCTAACTTTGCCCTCGTTCTTTTGTTCCCATTGGCAGGTGAAGTGGCTCTTGCCAGTAAGTCACCCAATGGGCTCCAAAATAAAAGTTTCCCGTGTGTTTTTGGTAGAGAACTCTCCCAGGAAAACACAGTGGGGTTCATGGCGGTGCGGTGCAGACTCCTGCCGAGGGACAGGCAAGCACTCCTGGATCTGGGTTCCTCGTCACCAGCCACTGGATGGCTTCCATCTATGGAGCTCGGGGCTCCCAGAAGGCATAGGGAGCTTGCTGAGACAGCCCAGACAAAGGGAAAGCAGGATACAGCAGGAAGAGGGGGCGAGCAGGCAGTCTTCTCAGGTGGGAATGGCCACCCTCCAGGGCCTCTGGCCACTAGGGAGACCTTAGTCTAGAGAGGCAGGGAGGGACAGAGGGAGGAAGAGAGGGAGGGTGAGAAAAAATGAAAGGCAAAAGAGAGCAAGAAAGAGGGGAAAAGAAAGGAAGGAAGAAAAGAAAGACAGGAGGGAGGGGGAAAAGGAAAGGAGAGAGGGGGAAAAGGAAGGAAGGAAGGAAAGACAGAGAGAGGGAGAAGAGGGAGGGTGGGAGAGAGAAAGAAAGAATAAGAAAGAAAGAAAGAAAGAAAGAAAGAAAGAAAGAAAGAAAGAAAGAAAGAAAGAAAGAAAGAAAGAAAGAAAGAAAGAAAAAGAAAGAAAGAAAGAAAGAAAAGCAAGGAAGGAAGGAAGGAAGGAAGGAAGGAAGGAAGGAAAGACAGACAGGAGGGAGGGGGAAAAGGAAGGAAGGAGGGAAGGAAGGAAGGAAGGACAGAGAGAGGGAGAAGAGGGAGGGAGAGAGAGAGAGAAAGAAAGAGAGAGAGAGAAAGAAAGAAAGAGGGGGGGGAGGGAGGGAGGGAGGGAGGAAGGGGGAAGGGAGGAAGGGATAGAAGGAGGGAAAAGAAGTGAAAAGGAAAGAAAAAGAGAAAAGGCTGGTTTAGCCAAGTGTAGAATCAGCTTGAACAACTGGCCAGGGAACAGGCCTCAGGCACACAGAGAGGGGCAGAAAGGGCCAGGCATGGTGGGGGAAGGCAGAGCTAATGTTTAGCAGACATCTAGGGGCCAACCAGACAGCTGGGAGGTCAGTGCAGGACAACGTGAAGCCATGACCTCCTTCATGAGAGCTCACCGTGTGCCAGGCCCCATTCTAGGTGCCCGGGATAGGACAGTGAGCCAAGCACATGTGGCCCCTCCCTCACTGGGCTCACATCCTAGTGCGGGGATCCACACAGTAACGGAGAAAGGTATGAAAATATTTCATTTCAGGTGATGGTGGACGCTGCGCAGACACTGGGGGCTGGAGTGGGCTGCTGCTTAGTGGGGTGGTTGGTGGGTGGTTAGGGGCAGCCTCTCTGATGGGGCGCAAGGGAGCAGTGACCAGAAACAAAATCACTGGGACCAATGGAAGATACTCCTTCCCCAGCCACAGAGCCAGGGTTCAGGAGGAGGAGGATTCAAGGGGTTGCCGTGTGGCTCTTCAGGGGTGAAAGAGACCACAGCAAGCTCAGGGCTGGGCAGCCTGAAGCAGGGAGTCTTTGGCAATCAATCAACAGCGCCTAGAACGTTTGGCCTTCCCTGGTTGCTATGCGCTGGTCCTCAGTGGCTTGGGAGAAAACCACCCGAACAGACAGGGCGCATCCCGGCCAGCTTGGGCTGGTGGAACGAGTGCCATACATTGGGTGGTTCATAGACGACAGACACTTGTTTTTCAGTCTGGGCCAGAAGTCAGAGCTTGGGGTGCTAGGGTGGCCGGGTTCTGCCGAGGGCTGTCCTCTGGGCTGCAGACGGCTGTCTTCTTGCATCCTCACACGGCAGGAGGGCAGAGAGAGCTCTAGACTCTTCTTCTAAGGTCACTAATCCCATGGCTGAGGGCCCCACCCTCACGACCGAATCACCTCCCAAAGGCCCCAGCTTCTTGTACCATCACACTGGGATTAGGGTTTCAACAGATGAATATTGGGAGGATACAAACACTCAGTCCATTGCAGGGAACTCAATTCCATCCCCACCCCCATTCAGCCAGCTCTAACTTCAAGCCGCTCTATTGGAAGCATTCATTTTCTGTAAAGGAACACACATCTACCTTCCTAAACCCCTACCTTTGTTTCTCGCTTTGTTCCCTGAAGCTTCAAGGATAAGTGAAACCGCCTTCCCTGTGAATGCCCTTCAAATATTTTTGTGTGGCTACTATTCCTCTCTATGAGCAGACGGAGGCAAAGGCAAGACACGCTGGATGTCAGCACCACTCCCTCCTAACCTCAAGACCAGCATCCGAGTGCTGAAGCTCTCTCACCCTACTTTATGAGCTTGCTAGGAAAAGTAAGCAAGACAATTTGTAGGAAGTGCGTGGCCCAGTGACTGGCACGTGGAGAAGCATGAGAGGGCAGCTTCCTTCTCCCTGGGTCCTCTCTTCTCCAAGGTAGTCACTAGTTCCTTCAGGGGTTTTTCTTGGGCCTTGGCTTCAAGAGCTGTGATGCTCAATTGTCTTCCAATGTTCTATTGTGATTCAGACATGCTTAGCTCAAGGCAACCATGGAGGAGGAAGAAGGAAGCCAGGAGCAGGTGCACCCCCCACTCTCCAGTGGGGCAGCTTCTGATAGCCGGACAGGCTGAGTCTCGTGGAGGGAGCCAGCAACATGTGACTCTCTCTCTCTCTCTCTCTCTCTCACACACACACAAACATACCCCGTGACATTGACCTTTTCTAGCTTTCTGTGAGCCATCTGTTTCCTATGACCCCACGATTACAAGCAATAATTAAATCAACTTCATCTGCAGGTCCGGCCAAGACGCCCGCCGTGGCCTTTGCCTGCTCAGGATTTTCTCGCGTCTGTATCTGTTCCACTCCTCCAACCTGAAGCCCATCCTGCGTGGAGAAGCGAACACGGCACGGGAGACGAGGCACTCCACTTCTTTATCTCACATTATCCTGACACAATCTGTACCCCGAAAGATGATCTCTTCCTTTCTCGTCTTGCTGTTCCTGATGGAGTTTTAGAAGTGCGCCTTATTCGTGGTTCTCGCGTTAAAGTGTACGTTGTTGACTCCGAGTTCCCAGCTATACAGAACTGGGCAGGGCTGCTTTTAAGACAAGAGTTAGAAGTCCAGGGAAACACTTAAGAAGGAAGTCAGAGAAGATAAATCCCCCCGCCACCGCCCCTCGCCCCCCCATCACACACACACACAAGAAGTAGTCTGTATCGCACACCAACGGAGGCCAGCAACGCGGAGCTGCAGCTATACGGATTTCCTGGGAACTTGAAATGCTCTCCCTGCTCATCATTTCTGTGAATCCCTGTCCATTCCCTATAGTTACAAACAGTAACAAGCTTAAAACAAAGAAAAGATGGCAAAGGGTTCATGGCACATGTTTTGGAGGATGGGAGAGATGTTTCTTATCTCTGCTCTTCTGTGCAGCCAGGAGAGAGACTCGGGAGAAGCAGATGAAGACAGGCCGGAAAGAAAGCCGGCGTGATGGCTCACACCTGTAATTCCAACATTTTATAAGGCCGAGGCAGGCGGATCACAAGGTCAGGAGTTCAAGACCAGCCTAACCAACATGGTGAAACCCTGTATCTATTAAAAATACAAAAATTAGCCAGTCATGGTGGCGCACGGCTGTAATCCCAGCTACTCAGGAGGCTGAGGCAGGAGAATCCCTTGAATCCAGGAGGCAGAGGTTTCAGTGAGCCAACATCATGCCATTGCACTCCAGCCTGGGCGACAGGGCGAGACTCCATCTCAAAAAATAAAAGTGGGGGTGGGGGCGCAACACCCTACAGCCTCTGGGAGAAAAACAGAACAAGGAAATGTGGGTGCAGCTTGAGAAAGACTGCCCTTAGGGAACTCACCCACAGGAAAGTCACTCTCCTTTTGACATTACATCATCAAAACTCCCCAGTAGATGTTGTTGTGTGCTAAGCGTATTTTGGATTATGCAGAGCTATGCTACAGTCGTTTTTCCATCATGGTTCAGTCTTACAAGAAAGCTAACGGTTCACCAACATAACATCTGCTGTACGTTCACTTCCCATAGCCAGAATTAATTCCCAATGGGGATTTTTCAATGAAAGCTGGATTTCTAACTGCCACTCTCCACCAGTTCTCACCTTTCATTCCCCATCTGTCAACACTGGCTTACTAATCTACTGCAGTTTCCCGTGCAGTAGATTATAATAATAGATCAGATAATAATAATAATAACAGCAATAACAATAATATCAGCCAACATTGCCTGAGGAGTTCATATGTGCTAGGTGCTGTTTGATGAGCACCACACACCTGAGCTTGTTAGGCCTCTCCACATCCTCCTGAGGAAGCGACTGCTTCTCAGCATTCTATGCATGAGGAAACTAAGGCTTGAAGTCACACAGCTAGTTAGCAGGGGAGCCGGCACACGCTGCAGGCGGTGACTCCAGAGCTCCTGACCCTGGAAACTCACACACACCTGCACACGGAGCCTCCTCCGCCGAGCGCAGGCTTCAGGCTGGGCTCGCTGCCTTCGCGAGTGCCCCCACCCTGCCACCCTGCCACCCTGCCACCCTGCCACCCTGCCACCCTGCCCCATCACAGCCCGGTGGCTTGCAAGACATTGAACGCCGCAGCCCCACGCCCTTTCTTCAAGTGAGGAAGCCCCGAGCCTACATTCAACAGATCAAATGGACACTCTCCGGATGAATTAGCAAGAGGAGCGCGGACCCCCGCCCTCCCCCTCCCGTCCCCTCCCTGATGTTCCAGAAGGTTCTTCGGGACCTCAGGGCTTCTGTGGAACGCAGCTGGAAAACCCCTGGACCAGCCTCGCTTTGGGCTCCCTCCACCAGGAAAACGGCCAGCCCCAGAGCCGCCCTCCAAGGCGCTTCCAGAGCCCCACAGCTTCCTCTTGGTTTCAGGACAAACGTGAAATTCCGTGCGGGGAATTCCAGGTTTCCCGAGCCCCGTCTTCCCAGCCTTTCCCTCCGCGCCCTCGCTGCATCCAGGTGGCCTCCGTGCAGCCTGACAGCGGGCAGCGTCCTCCCGACCGCCCGGAGCGGCCTCCGCCTTCCCGACCAGCCCAGGAAACGCAGCCGAGCGCCGCCCCTCCCCGGGGCCTCCCCGAAGGCTCCGGTGCTGCTGGTCCCGGGTCCTGTTTAGCACAGGCCTGCCCGGCTGTGTCACCAGCGTACGGGCTTCCGCACCAAAACACACACCACAACAGCGATGCCTTCAACCAGAAGAGCGTTTATGTCTCTTGCAAGAACTGTCGGAGCATGTGCGGCCCCAGAGGCAGCCCCACGCTGTGGGGACCCGGCTCCCTGCGCGTCGTGGCTCCGCTGTGCTCGCCATGGCCCGGTCCTCACGGCGGACTAGGCTTAGCTCCCCACCCTCTGGCACCTGAGTGCCACCGGCTAGAGGGGGAAGGAGAGGGAGGCAGAGCTCCCCACCCTCTGGCACCTGAGTGCCACCGGCTAGAGGGGGAAGGAGAGGGAGGCTTAGCTCCCCACCCTCTGGCACCTGAGTGCCACCGGCTAGAGGGGGCAGGAGAGGGAGGCAGAGCTCCCCACCCTCTGGCACCTGAGTGCCACCGGCTAGAGGGGGAAGGAGAGGGAAGCAGAGGGCAGAACCTTTTCTTTTCAAGAACGTCATCCTCCGCTCCTGATCAGAACCCGGGGCAAGATGGAATGTTTCAAGAGAAAAGGAGAGATGGACATTTCCTCTCATCTGTCATTGGAAGAAAGGGACCTTCTCCTACACACAGTATCACCCTCCATGCCTATTTAACCTCAGGATCTTTCTACACCCTGAATGTCATCAATAAATATTAAAGAGTGAATAATAGGTATACAAATTAACAAATAAGAAAACAGATATATGGTCATTTTCGGAAATAAGATAACATTAGATTGCTTTATATCTGCGCTAAATTTAACGTTTTCATCTACTGGGTTCTAAATGTAAAAAGGTTTTTATGCACTTACTTTTAGAAAAGTTACCCCGAGAGAGAATATCTGAACGGGAGAGATGCTTATACACACACAGGCACACACACACACACACACACACACAGCTCCAACTTAGTCAAACAAAGAATCTGGGAAACTGTTTCATTTCTCCTCATGCTTTTTTTCTAAGACAGCCAATACAAAATTAATAAAAGGTTTGGAAAGATAATATTGAAAACATAAAAGCATAATACTAAAACTATCTTTTCAGCTACTAATTTGTGACAGTAACATCTTAGTTCATTCAGCAAGCACTTTACCAAATGGTGGGAACACTGGAAATTTTTTCACCCAAGTGATGTTACTATATGAGGTTTGCCCAAGAGAATTTATTTTTAAATATTTATTTAAAAAGCTATCTTACATCTTCTTCTTTTATGCAATATACACATTTATGCATTGATTAATTCATCTCTACATGTATTAGTTGTCACAAATACCACCAAAAGTTTTAAGAAGCTTTAAGGTAGCTACAGGTAAAGAAGAGTACAGTTACCCTATTTGCCAGTTGCAAATTTTTTTTTTTTTTTTTTTGAGACAGGGTCTTGCTGTGTCACTCAGGCTGGAGTGCAGTGGCACGATCTCACCTTATTGCCACCTCTGCCTCCCGGGATCAAGTGATTCTCCTGCCTCAGCCTCCTGAGTAGCTGGGATTACAGGCATGCACCACCATACCGGCTAATGTTTTACATTTTTGGTAGAGACAGGGTTTCACCATGTTGGCCAGGCTGGTCTTGAGCTCCTGACCTCAAGTGACTTGCCCACCTCGGCCTCCCAAAGTGCTGGGATTACAGGCATGAGTCACCATGCCTGGCCCAGTTGCAAAATATTTTATCAGTTCAGACTTTCTTAGCCTTGAATGAAGCCTGGGAAATAATAAGAGTAACAATAATAATAAAAGCAGCTTCCCTATTGCACCTACTCTGGACCAGACATTGTACTAACTGCCCCACAAAGATTCTTTCAATCCTTTAATAATTCTGTAGCTACAGAAACCAAGGCGCAGAGTCATGGGGTAATCATTCAAAGTCTTTCAGAACTGCATTCAGATCGAGCCCATTTATTTCCAAAGACCTTTGCTTTTTCAAATACAGGGAAGTGAGGTTAATAACTGGCGCTCTTCTGTTACCTGTAGGCTTGGGATGGAGCCCCATGCAGCCATTCACAAGGTGCCTGTGCACAAACAGGTGCCATTTGTATTTCTCATATGCGCATCTTACAGCACGACTAAAGGGATTACAAAGAGCGTGTCCACGGGTGCCCCATGGATCAGTGTGCACAGAAAGACCCTCTTGTCGAATGGGAGTCTCAGGAGACTCTGAGCACCCAGGGAGGGCACAGGCTCACCTCCCAAGCCCCTGGACGGGGTGGGACAAGGCAAGATACAGATACTGCTAAGGACTCAATATTTGTGTCCCTGAAAATTCATATGTCAGATCCTAACCTGCAAGGTGATGTTATTTGGAGGTGGAGCCTTTTGGAGGTGATTAGGTCATGAGGATGGAACCCTCACAAATGGGATTAGTGCCTTTATAAGAGAGGCCCCAGAGAGTTCCCTAACCCCGTCAGCCATGTGAGGACACCGTGAGAAGACTGCCGTCTATGAACCAGATAATGGGCCCTCACCAGTCACCAGATCTCACCAGTCACCAGATCTGCCCTCACCAGTCACCAGATCTGCCAGCACCTCCGTCTTGAACTTCCTACCTCCAGAACGACGAGAAATACATTTCTGTGGTTTCTAAGCCGCCCAGTCTGGTGTTCTGTTATCGCAGCCAGAATGGACCCCGCTCAGACACGGAAGGAGGAGCCTGCCTCAGAGGGGGCCCTCTCTGTCCTCCCACTTCTGCCAAGGTGGTCTCCCCTCACCTGCACCAGCCCCCTCCATGAGGCATCCCCACATCAGGACACTGTTCTTGCCACTGGAGTCTGGGCCGGCGGCACAGCCTGAGTAAAGGCCAATGCCCTCTCCCTGGCCGGCCATCGTGCAGCCTGCATCTCACAGGGAGAACTGCAGAGCTCTCCTGTCATTTGAATCTAATGTTCGGGCCAAGGCAGGCCTGCTCTTTGAGGTCTGCCTACCTCAGCTTAGACCCAGCCATGCGCTCAGGAGGCGGCAGCACGCCAGCTCGTGGACGTTCTTCCAGGTCCTCAAGTAAACAGTGGGGATTTTCACTTCCCCTCCCTTTAGAAAACAGTTTCCCTTCAGAGGATCTGGCTGGGAGAGACTGGCTCAAAAGACACTTGCATGAAAATGTTGTAGGATTTAACTCTCCCCCGACTCTGAATTCGCAGAGCGGTACACATTACTTGGCCAGCACATCCCAAGTAGATGCAGAGGGCTTGTGTCTGCAAAACTTTCCTTAGGAGAATGGACTCTTGCACAGACCTCCTGCCCAATGCTGGGTCTCCCACGTGAACCCTGACTTCAAGTCTTCCTCAAGAAACTTCTCTCTCTCTTTATTCTAGCCCAGGGCTGCTCAATAGGGCACGATAGACATTTCGGGGCAGGTGATTCTTGGTTGCGGGGCCCCCTTGTGTGTTGGAGGATGTCTAGAAACATGCCTGGAATCTGTCCACCGGATGCTTCCCTGGTCAGGACAACCCAAAATGTCTCCAGATGTGTCACATGTCTGCTGGGGGCAAAGTCTCCCCCGGCGAGAACCACCGGTGCACCTGAAGTGCACTTGGTTAAGAACTGAGAAAGCCAAGAGGGTAAGAAATCCTCATCCCTCAGAGGCTGCACATCCAGCTAGAAGAATCCGAAGTCAACATGCTAATCACAAAGGCAAATATCCCACCAGTGACAAGTCAAGACAGCAAGAGATGTCTTGAGATGGTGTGTAATTAACAGAAACTTTAACACTTTTCTAATACTTGTAACATTTTATTTTATTGAAATTATTTTACTATGTGTGTTCGTTCCTTAATTTAAAATGGAAGCGCCATGAACGTAGACACTGATTCTTTGTGTTGTCCCTGGGAGCCCCCATGCCCAGCACAGTGTGTGACACATAGGAGGCGGTCAGCGGATGTCAGATGTCAGACCCAGCACGAGATGGACAGCATTGAAAGAACCCCTGTCCAGGCGGCTTCCAGCATTCACTGGGAACCAGGTTGACTGAAGCAATCTGGATGTTTGACTCTTCCTAGTGTTTTTAATTAAAAAAAAAAAAAATTAGATTCAGGCCGGATGTAGTGGCTCACACCTGTAATCCCTACAATTTCAGAGGCTGAGGCAGGAGGATTACTTGAGGCCAGGAGTTGGAGGCTGCAGTGAGCTACGATCACACCACTGCACTCCAGCCTGGGCGACAGAGCAAGAAGACCCTGTCTCTAAAAAACAAAACAAACCTCCAAAAACCTCTGGGTTTAAAGGCAGAGTGTGGGTGTGAGAGAGAGTGCAGGTGTGCGTGAGGAAGCAAGATGAAGGAGATTTGCGGAGAGGGAAGATTCTGGAAGCAGTCTCAGAAGAACTGTCTTCCACATCCCAAAGCCCTTCACTCCCTCCATCCCCGATCTTGTCTCTGAGTTTAATTCACCTCTGGAAAGGCAAGAAGATGGCAAAACCGAGGTGCAAACCCAGGGCTCTTCACGGGGATGGACGGGCTGCATCGGGCCGGGCAGAGAGGAATCTCTAGGAAGGAACAAGAGGAAAACATCAACCCAAATCCGTGGTTCGCCTCTCGCTTACGTCACCTGTTCTTTGTGAACGTGGGTTGAGCGCCTGCCGTCTACTGGACAGTCCTCTGCTTCTGGGGACCCTACAGTGCACAGAAGAGAGAACACCAAGCTCCCTGAAGCCTGCAGTCCAGCTTCGCTCTGTACAAGCCTGCGCGTGCATGGCGCCTCCCAAGGACTTGCCCTTGCAGATGGCTGGGCCCTTCCCACAGCATCTGTTTCCGCGGGGCTGGGTCAGGGCCTGAGAATCAGCATTTCTAACAAGGCTCCAGGTGAGGCTGATGCTGCGGGTCCCCAGACCGCCCTTTGAGTAGCCCTGGGCTCAAGCCCACATGCAAAAGACACAAGTGAGCCGTTGTGAAGTGTCTTAGTCAGTAGGTGGGCCAGGAAGAGAACCCCACAAAGCATCTGAAAAAACAAGATGAAGGGCCCAGACTCCTCACCAACAAGGGAGCTGGGGAGTGGGGGATGTGGGTCTCCTCTGTTTCCTGGAATGTCTAGGGAAGGCCCTGGTCACAGCCTCCGCAGGGACAGCTCGGCTGCCTGGAATGACCAAGCACTGACCTCTGGCCCCCCGGCACCCCTGGCAGTGCCGGGGAGAAGGGCGTGTCGTGGTGGGTGGCATCGGGTGGCTTCTTTCTGTTGGTGGCCCCTTCCCGGTTGGGACCAGGCTTGTGGGAGGCATCGGAGCCTGCACAGCCAGCCGAGCCTCTGACCAGTTTATTTACTTAAACAACAAACATCCCTTTGCCTGGGGCCGGCCCAGGGCAGTTCCTGAATGGGAAGAGACACTGGCTTCACAGAGGCCCACCCACGTCGCTGGGCGGGTTTCAGGGCCTGGCCTCCCTGCGAGGAAATCACAGGCTGCCCAGGAATGCGTGTGGTGCCAGCAGCCGCCACCCAGGGCCGCTCAGCGGCCTCCTCCCTCCTCTCCTTTCTCTCCCAGCTTTAAGTCTCCCTTTCTTTTGCCTTCTGAGATTTTATTCTTCTCATCTGCAATGGTGAGAAAGAAAAGCAGATAATAAAAAAGAAAGACAGAAGGAAAAAAAAATTTAAGCTTTCTCCCTCAAAAGGGAAAAAAAGGTTTGAATAAACAGTGTCACTGAAAAGGCAAACAAACAAGGCTGTTTCTGAAAGAACCAGATGGACTTCCAAATGGCCCTTCCGATCCAGCCCACAGGGCTGCACCAGGGTTGGGCCTGAGGGCGTGGGGGGTGCCCAGGCGGTAATTTAGGGCTGGATTCTAAACGCTGTAGGTCACCCTGTGAACACGTAGGCCATTCGGAAAACCTCAAGCCTCACTGAAATGCAGTAAAATTAAACAAGCCCCTTATTACCTTCAATTTTTGTCAACATGTCCTACATCATTACTTTTTTCTGGCAGTTGACCGATGTGTTGAATAAAGAATTGCTGACCATATTTGTTTTATTATTGTGAGGTTGGGTGTTTGTTTTTGTTTTTCATTTTTCTAAAGTTCTCCCGGACTTAGCTAAATGGCCACGTGCAGTTAGATGGGTCAGTTTGACTGGCCTTTTTCCTTGCCTAGTTAACGTGTGCTTTATCCAATAAATCAATGATGTTTTTAAAAATGATTGACTGATACCCAAATTCCTCCAATAATTTCCAAACAGCAGGATGATATGTGCTATACACCGATGAGAGAGGAAAACGTTTGTCTTAAAAACCACTTTTTCTATTCTTTAAGGACAAATTCTATTTTTAAAAACAGACTTTATTTTTAGTGCGGTTTTAGGCTCACAGCAAAATTGAGCAGAAGCCACAGAGATCCCACACAGCCCCCGTGCCCACACGCAACACAGTTCCCACATTATCTACAGCCCCCAGAGGGGTGCACTTGTCACAACTGATGAACCTGCCCAGACACGTCGTTACCACCCAGAGTCCAGAACTGAAGCTAGGGCTCACTCTGGGTGGTGTACATGCTGTGGGTTTGGACAAATGTACAATGACATGTATCCACCATTACAGTATCACACAGCGTAGTTTTCCTGCCCTGAAGTTCCTCTGTGCCCCACCTAGGTAAATCCTATTTTTCAAATGGAATCAAATTCAACATATTAAGTATTTCCTATTTGACATTTATATGCCACTTATCTATTGGGAAAAAAATGTCTTTCTTGTCAAATCTTCAAGTTAGAAAGCTACGAAGAAGGGTGGGAGCCACCCCAGTTGCTAGAATGCCTGCTGTTGAAATGTCCTGGCAGGGGAGTCTGGGACCACCCAGCTCCCAGTCCTCAGAGGAGGCTCACGCCCCAGCCCCTGATGGTCCACCTGACACACCTGATTCTAGGAAGGAAGGCCTGCAGTTTTCCATGCCGTGCTTGATGGCAGACACTTGAAATGCCTTCCATGCCATGGACGTCTTGGGATTCACCCCAGAGCCCCCTCTGGCAGCATATTTTGACTGGTGACCCCAGATAGATGGAGCGGGAGGCAGCACCCAGGAAGGAAAAGGGATGGAGGCCAGAGGTAACCCCAGCCTACCTTGGAGAAGCCTCCAGACCCCATTCTCCTTGCACACAAGTGAAATAGCCCACAAAAAAATGTGCCCTTGGCCAATCACAACACGTTACCTAAAGGGCACTCATGTTGCTGGGAGACAGGACTTCCGGTTTCACATACTGGTTCCATCTCCACTACCATTTACCAGAACGTCGCTTTACCTCTCCAAACCTTGGAGTCTTGCAGCGAAGGGAAATAATCATAAGACGTAGCTTGTGGAGATTAAGGAAGTCAGTATCTAGAAAAGGTCCCTCACACAATGTACCTTTTATTTTAATGAGTATTTACAAAGCAGCCCTGTTCTTTTATTATTTCTTTTCCAGAAAAGAAACCAGGAGTATGAAATGAATTTGGAGGAATGCCTAAGCATAGAGACAGCTCATCAGATTTTACGTTTTTTAGGTAAAATAAGAAGGAAAGAAGGAGGGAAGGGAGAGAGGGAGTAAAACCCAACCCACAACTGGTCACGCTTTTTTGGTGGCACTGATAGAATAATTTTTCAGCTATGCCCTTTGTTTTCAGGTGGAAGCAAGACCATGGAACATTATTTTCTAGTATCAAAACTCCAATGTGGGTTGTAGTTATGAATCAGGGGAAAAAGGAAATATTTTCATCAAGGATTTTAAACTCATTCACAGCAAAATTATAATACTACATCATGGCTGAACAATTCCAGAGTTTCGAATAGATGCCTAGTTTTGGAGGACATGGTGACATTTCATCAAACGATACATTCATCATTTCCTAAACGGGGCCTCCTTTCCATTGGTTGGCAAAGTTAAAGTTTTTTCTTTTTTAAGCAACAGTGTGTCAGGCACAGTTGATGATCCTTACCGCATAGGAACAGGGCCACAGAAGCCATGCCCAGAAGTTTGTTGTTTTTTTTTTTTTTTTTTTTTTTTGAGACGGAGTCTCGCTCTGTCGCCCAGGCTGGAGTGCAGTGGCGCAATCTCGGCTCACTGCAAGCTCTGCCTCCCGGGTTCACGCCATTCTCCTGCCTCAGCCTCCCGAGTAGCTGGGACTACAGGCGCCCGCCCCTGCGCCCAGCTAATTTTTTCTATTTTTAGTAGAGACGGGGTTTCACCATGGTCTCGATCTCCTGACCTTGTGATCCGCCCACCTCGGCCTCCCAAAGTGCTGGGATTACAGGCGTGAGCCACCACACCCGGCCAGAAGTTTTGTTCATTTGTTCGTATTCCATGCCTACAACAGTCGTTCTCCATCTTTAGGGTTGTGTCAGAGTCGCCTGGCGGGTTTGTTAGACTCAGGTGCAGGGCTGACCCCCAAGGCTTCTGGCTCAGGCAGGCTGGGGGCCTGAGAGTTTGCGTGGCTCACAGGTTTCCGGGTGATGCAGAAGCTGCTGGTCTGGAGACCACATTTGAAATCCACTGGCCTAGAATAAGACTTGGAGTATTCCAGGTCCTCAGTAAACATGTTGGTTAAATGAAAAGGCAGTGTCTTGGGTTCTGTTTCTACTGGTAAAGGATGGAGAGGGCTGTGGGCTTTGGATTGCATTGCAGCATTTCTGGAACTCAGGAAGAAACTTCAGGGTCACTGGTCCAGCCACAGTCAATGGTAGAGCTTTCCTTAAGGCCAGGTTTTATTAATCGTATCTGCTCAATGGCTACAAGAAGAGCAGTGGCATCCAATAACTTTCACTTCATGCTGCCTTCCCCTGTCCCCATGCTAGTGGACCCTAAGCACTTATCCAGAATCGTCCTTCCTACTGTTCCATTTCTACAACCGAGAACTACTTCCATAACAAGGCTTTGTAGGTCTTTATGGCCCACCTTGCATTGATTTCTGCTGTCAGTAAAGTTTGCTTGGCCACTGTATTCTAAGGATGAAGGGACTGAGGCAGTCAGTGGAGATTTTGAGACTCATCCAAAGCTATCCTACAAACTGGTAGCCCACAAACCTGCAGTGGGGTTATCCCCCTCTCCATGGCCCATAGCCCTCCTCTCAGCTGGCCTGCTGCCCGCCAGTGACACACAGGCTTGAGTACCCAGTGAGTACAGCTTGGCAGCCTGCTTTTCTGATGGTGCACAGGGAGCCTCATTCAGGTCTAGGGGCAGTAAGGACCCAACCATAAGACTCCCCTGGGCATCAAGATCGAGGCACTGTATCTCAGCCTCCTCAGGCAGGAATAGAGCTGAATAATGTCTCAAGACATGTTTATATTAAGCATATTCACCTGAATCATCGGGCCAGAGCAGCGAGGAAACAACAGCACTGAACTATTGATTTTCCAAGCCCTCCCACAAAGCAAAGCGCACTAGGCAGAGGCTGAATAAAGGAGGATTTTCCTGGCTGACGGCTATGTTTGAGTGTCCCCTTTAAACCCAAGTCGCATCAGGTTGTGCCTCTCAAGGAGCAAATGTGTGAAATTCTAAAAAGATCTTGAAAACTGTAATGACAGGGAAAGACAAGTGCATGCAGGTTTGGTAGGAGAAGGAGGAAAAGGAAAATGATATGAGATTAAGCCATTTAAAATGACGCGGTGGCTCACGCCTGTAATCCCAGTACTTTGAGAGGCCGAGGTGGGCAGATTATGAGGTGAGGAGTTTGAGACCAGCCTGGGTAACATAGTGAAATCCCATCTCTACTAAAAATACAAAAAATTAGCCGGGCATGGTGGCGGGCACCTGTAATCCTAGCTACTCGGGAGGCTGAGGCAGGAGAATTGCTTGGCGGAGGTTGCAGTGAGCGGAGATCACGCCACTGCACTCCAGCCTGGGCGACAGTGCGAGACTCCATCTCAATAAATAAACAAATAAATAAATAAATAAAATGACCATTTTTGTAGGTCAAAAGTGGTTCACGATTGACAGTTTCATGAGGGAAACATTCATTTCCTATTCATCAGCACATACAACCTCCCTTTTCCCCAGAGTCTGGGTTGTTTTACTTCTAACTTTCCTTCTAACTTTCCTTTCTGCCCTGGGACCATTCATTCCTCCCTGGAGTAAAAACAGGAGGTGCAAAGATCCTGCATCAACCAATCGCCTCGAGAGTGTAAGAAACAACATGCGCTAACTCCTGGCACCTTTTGCTTCCCTTTTCCTTCGGCCTCTGAAACATCCATGGCTGCAGGCAGGTCCCTCTTTGAGAAGCAGACTGTCTGCACGCTCTGTGAAGACAAGCCACATGAAATCAGGCACAGGCTGAGGCGGGAAACGCATCCTTCATGGGAGAAAACCTAACACTTCCATGTTTGGGGAATAAACACACAGCATCAGAGAATTTGAAATTCTACAATGAAGACTGTAACAGAGTCACAAGACAAAGGGTTGTAAAACACGAGATTGGAATGTTTAAGGCATTGCTCTTAAATATTCCTGGTCTACCTCTTGGTAGACCAAGAGGTCAGAGATTATCCCACGACCAGTTGGAGCTTTGGGAATTCATTTCACCTCTCTGAGCCTCAGCTCTCCCTTCAGTCAAAAGGAAGGGACTGGACTCAGGTTATCTGGGGCTGACCCTGCCCACCATTCATGTGCACTGTGTACAACCTTATCAAATAAGTAACTTATTCATTTTCTAGAACTATACCATGACTGTCCCATAGGACAATATTAAATAAAGAGAGGATGTCCCTGCACACCACACAGGCTAAGGCCACGTCTGCCCTCTTCACCACTGCCGAGCCAGTGCCTGCACAGAATGGGCCCTGGATGTTGATTTATTGAATGCACTCATGAATTACCTACTTTACAAGATTGTACACACGAATCTCCAATGCTTTAGAAACAAGATAAGTTGAGTGGTTAGCAGAATTGAAATCTTTCTTATCTATGGGAAGAAAATTCAATTTACAGCTAAATGATACATAGACTGTTTCTATCCCATATTCAGACTAAACTTTGAAATTTACCCAGTGGCTCAAAGTAGATCCTATATTTGAAATACAATTATAAGTGGTTTTGAAAAAAACAATCTACACTTTCATTTTTCACCACTTTGACCACCACTTCGACCACCCCTTCAATAGGCAAATAATGAAGTTAGTGATTAATGTGAGAAGGAAACCTTTTGTATAGGTATTTAACATCCTTTCACTACTGGTTTTAAGTCTGTTTTTAACATAGCGTACTGATAAGTTTGGGATTTTTCTAATTCTAAGCTCTTTAACAGAAAACAGCTGAGAGCAGAAGACTTTAATCTTGTCCTACGGAAGACTGGGAGGGAAAATAGAAACTCTCATTTCTAGATGTCAAAAGGGAAGGCTAAAGACAAGAGAAGTTGTTGATTGGAACCACAATTTCTCCTGCTTAGAAAACAATACTATCTAAGGAAACAGAAGGTATGTAGCTAATTCTGTCCATGAAAGAAAAGGAACTCTTGTAATTCTTGGAATTTAGAGATAACCAATCAATTCTTTTCTGGAATTAGCAGAAAGCAGTCAGAGAGAGATTATCCAAAGATATTTGAAGATCACAGGGAACTTTAAAGGCTAAAGAGCTACAGCTTTACAGAGCTGTAGTATTACATGTGAAAAACCAAGCGTTCTTTATTTAAAACAACATAGGAAAATGTGGGGGGACGGTAATAACTGTCAAATTTAATTTGAGATTTGCATGACAGTGCTTATATTCCTTTAAATCTTACTCTGAAATTCATTATGCTTTAAAATTAAAGGGTATTTAAACATTCTTTTAAATATCAATATTAGGAGACATTACGCTTTTGGTTTTAATAAGTTATATTTTAAGGGGAAAAAAACCAGCTTAACTAAATAGGAAAATGGTCCATATCCTTTTTACCTCAGTCAACCACAACTATGGGAAGCTCCCTCTTTGGTCCACAGAGCTTGACTCAGGAATCCCCGTTCCTGAGTAACATGTGCATCAACACGCTCAGGAAATAAAGGTTTCCCATGAGCATCTCAGAAACCTGGGAGTGATGAGAAGCGTCTCCAGCACTGCGAACATGCCTTTGACGTTTCCTATCTAAACTCTCAGTCTTCCTGGCTGAGTAGATGAGTCACCATTCTCAAGACAAGTATAAAATGCAATTCAAATTCATATCTACTCCGTTTCTGTAATTATAAGATTTAAGTTATAAGATTTGCATAATATTTATTGAATGTCTACTATACAAAAAGGACTGTGCAAAACATTTCCAGGGATAGGAAGATGATCAAGACATAGGTCTTGATCTTCAGGGAACTTATCAGCTACCAGAGAAGAAAAAATGTGTGCACAAATAATATCAAACTATGTCAGTAAGTTCCTTAAGGGAGGTGCAGTATTCAGAAGGTAGCTTAGAGATGGCGGTTCGGGGGTGATACGTGGAGCCACTGTCATTTACTCCAGATCTTGACAAGTAGGAGGGCATTTAGGGGAAGGAGCGATGACACGAAGCCATGGAGTTTATTGGTTAAAGCTGGAAATCACAGCCCACGGCCAAATCCAGCCAACAGATGTGTTTTGTTTGGCCACAGCAATGTTTTTAAAAAATTTGAATCGGTCACCAGCATCTTAAAATTGAGATTTCACATACAGTTCTGGACCTTGCAGCTTCTCTTTAAAAACTCAGCTGTTGACACTGGGTGCACATCCCCACATAATCCTAAGAGCCAGCTGGGACTCCACAGCAGCTGCTCGCCTAAGACAGGGCACGCAGCTCAGCAGGGCCCTGTGATCCCCATGCTGCCCGCCTCAGCCTTGTGAGTGTCTTGAGTCTCCTGCGGGAGGCGGCCTCGTGGCTCTTGATTTAAAGTCTGAGGGTGGGTCACACCAATGCTGGTAAAAGTTTAACAACAGACACTCTCTTGAAAAAAAAAAAAAAAAAGGTAAAGATCTGATTGTAGCATTTGCCAGTTTCTGTGGTATAAATATTCTCACCATAGCCAATTTCAAGCTCCCAACATTAGGTCATTGAAACTGGAGTTGGGGAAGAGATGCACGCAACTGGCTCTCACAAGCCAGTGAAAGCCAGCCCCACACAGCTCGGTTGCATGGACCTGAGAGCAAATGCAGACCCCCCTAAGGAAGTTTCTTACCTCCACGTGCCAATGTCCTCCTGTATTAACAAGGAGAAATTGTTGTCTGCCTCCTAGTACTATTGTGGGGTTTAAATAATTTCCAGTTCATCAGCTCACCATTCAAATAGCCTCGCGTTTAATCCTTACCCTGGGGTTTTTGTCAATGCTGAATTTTTTTATTTTTAAAGTTTAGCTCTTTTTCCCACATGTTTCTGTTACTTCTAAATAACACCTTGTTTCTGCCTTACACAGGGGCATGATGCAGGTATTCCAGGCCTCCTGTTGCCTGCCTTCCTCCAGTGTGAGATCTCTGGGCATTGCCTCTGCACACTCGGTGTCAGAGTGCTTGATTTCCACTGCAATTAGAAGTTTTTCATGAGAAATCATCTTGGGAAAGCGGTTTTCAGCAGTAGCATTGTTGCCTCTGCTATGACACATTGCAGGCATGCGGGTCTAACCCACGTTTTATATTAATGTATCAGCTCGGGCTTCCCACAGTGCCTGAGGAGTGTGGGCCCCCAACTGCAGGAAGGCGGTCTCTGCTTTACATTTTCAGGAGGCTCTTCTTCTTCCCCGACCCTCAACAGGCACCCCTTCTTTGCCTGAGCCAGGGGGTAGACAGTTCTCACAGACCCCAACTCTGTGCAACACCCCCTCCCAGCTCCCCACTGGCCTGGCCCCAAGGCCCTCGCCCCACAGTGTGCCCCTGGCTCCAGCCCTCTCCCTGACTCTGAGTCCACTCCGGCTCACCATGCTGGCTTTGCTTCGGGGACCTGGGGATTCCCTCTCTGACTTTTGAGTGCACTGTGAATTTTGGAGTTAAAATTGTTCCATTCGGGCAGCAGGAGGGGACTGGATGTATGTATGGAATGAAGAGTACAGCTCCTGGCACACACGGGGATTCCACAAACAGGGGACTGTCCTCTGGGAGCAGGAAAGGGCACAGCACAGTCTGTTTACAGGGATACGGGGCCATGCCAGGCCACAGGGGAGGAGACAGAAAAGGTGGGTGGCATCCAGGGCGTGGGACGGGAAGGAGGCCGTGCTTGGGAGTTTAGAAGATGGCCTCAGACAAGGGCACATTGAGGAGTTCTGAGCGGAAGAGTCCATGCGGAAGTTCTGCCTTTAGAATTCGATTCTGGAAGCAGAAGCAGGAAGGTTAATTAGGAGCCTCTTGCCACAGTAACAGGAAG
Source organism: Macaca mulatta (assembly GCF_049350105.2). Classification (NCBI taxonomy): domain Eukaryota; kingdom Metazoa; phylum Chordata; class Mammalia; order Primates; family Cercopithecidae; genus Macaca; species Macaca mulatta. The sequence continues at coordinate 127,287,798 of NC_133420.1, read as the reverse complement.
GGGCCACGGGAGTCTGGGTTAAGGGACTCGGTGTGGGGTGAAAACAGGAGATGAGATGCAAGAAACACTGCTGGGTGAAATCTGGTACTCACAGGCCCCATTGGCTGTGAGCGAGAGGCAGGACATCAAAGGCACCCACTACTGGACTGTTAACAGGAGCACCGAGACAGAACACCCAGAACACAGGAAGCTAAGGATGTATTTAATAATATTTTGGCTGAAGTCGGATCAACAGAAGAAAATGGGTCAGGTGTGGTGACTCACACTTGTAATTCCAGCACTTTGGGAGGCCAAGGCAGGCAGATCATGAGGTCAGGAGTTCAAGACCAGCCTGACCAACACAGTGAAACCCCATCTATACTAAAAATACAAAAAACAACAAAAAAATTAGCTGGGCATGGTGGCAGGCGCCTGTAATCCCAGCTACTCAGGAGGCTTAGGCAGGAGAATTGCTTGTACCCAGGAGGTGGAAGTTGCAGTGAGCTGAGATCGTGCCACTGCACTTCAGCATGGGCGACAGAGCGAGACTCCAACTCAGAAAATAAATAAATAAATGGAAGAAAATAGGAGTTGTAAAGGATTATAAATTATGCTGTTATAAAGACACACGCACACGTATGTTCATTGCAGCACTATTCACAACAACAAAGACTTAGAACCAACCGTCGAGGACAGGCTGGATCAAGAAAATGTGGCACATATACACCATGGAATACTATGCAGCCATAAAAAAGAATGAGTTCATGTCCTTTGTGGGGACATGGATGAAGCTGGAAACCATCATTCTGAGCAAACTATCGCAACAACAGAAAACCAAACACCAAATGTTCTCACTCATAGGTGGGAATTGAACAATGAGATCCCTTGGACACAGGGAGGGGAACATCACACACCTGGGCCTGTCATGGGGTGGAGGGAGGAAGGAGGGATAGCATTAGGAGATATACCTAATGTAAATGATGAGTTAATGGGTGCAGCACACCAACATGGCACATGTATACATATGTAACAAACCAGCACATTGTGCACATGTACCCTAGAACTTAAAGTATAATAAAAAATAAATAAAAAAAGAAAATGGGAGTTGAGGCCAGGCACCGTGGCTCATGCCTGTGATCCCAGCACTTTGGGAGGCTGAGGCAAGTGGATCACCTGAGGTCAGGAGTTTAAGACCAACCTGATCAACATGGTGAAACCCCATGTCTACTAAGAATACAAAAATTAGCTGGGCGTGGTGGCACATGCCTGTAATCCCAAGGGGGCTGAGGCAGGAGAATCGCTGACCTCAGGAGGTGGAGGTTTCGGTGAACTGAGATTGCACCACTGCACTCCAGCCTGGGCAACAAAGCAAGGCTTTGTCTCAAAAAAGAAAATGGAATGCCATCTGGAGCTCGCTGTAAACGGACAGTAAGTGGGTAGCAGGCTTGTCAGCAGGAACTCCTCTGCACACCTCTCTAGATTTCCTCACCCCTATAGTTCCCATTGTGCCTGGGTAACGAGGAGCTTCAGCGGGAACTAGAGGGAGGGAGGAAGTGAGGTTTGATATTGACTCCCTCTCCTTCCTCTCTCCTCATGGATTGCTCTAGGCTTTCTGCACCCTCAACTGCAGCTTCCCATCAGGAAGTCTCCGTCCTGAGCACTCTCTAGTTTCTAGTAACTGAGTCCTCCCCTCATCCATTCGGGTCTCTGTGACTAGGCTCAGGTTCTGCAATATTCCCTGTGGTTTCCCTACCACAAGCCCCTTTCAAGCATTTCAAGCTGGAAACAGTCACAGAAATCCTTCTGGCCAGCTTCTGAATTGTGTTGAAGAGGAAACTGGAGCCAGCACAGTGATTTGCACAAAGTGGCTGGTGGCAACAGAGAAACTCGATCGGACACAGGTGACCTGCATCTCTGTTCAGAACTCTCCATCCCGACCATGAGCACTGGCCTCCACAACGATGGCGTCACCCTTCCAAAGCCATGGATGAGCCTATTGTGTGGGCACACATACACACACACAAGAGTGCACACACATAGACACAAGTGCACAAAAATGTACACACACAGATACACACACACTCACACCATTGGATGCAGGCATGATCAGGTTAAAGGTTTATAAAAAGGTGTCCCAGGAGGAGCATCGTGAGGGTGCGTAGGAAAGGGGAAAGGAGAGGGCACCCACACCGCTCGCCACTCTGGCATTGGAGAGGCTTCTGGAGCATGGCAGCCCAGCTGCAGGCCTTCCCCTGCACCAGCGGGTTGGGTCACCTCCTCCCTCACTGCTTCCTGAAGACATGGCCTGGCAAGTGCCAGGCCCAGCAGGTATGATAACCACGCTTTCCAATCCCAGTCAGGAACAAACGCTCCAACACAGACCTCTGCAGTTGCTTCCAGGTACAACAGGCAGTCCAGGAGATGTGGTTTGAGCACTAATGTTTTGAGATTTCTAGGCATCTCCATAGTTTATGGGGGAAAGGGAATAAACCATGGGATACTAGGATTGTACCCCAAAATTCAGGACCTGTGGTTGCTGGAGGCAGGGGAGTCAGGAGAAGGAAAGGAGGGCATTAAAACAAGGTGAGGCGAGCCCTAACTCTACGAATGTGGAGTTGAATTGAAATAGACAATTATGTCTTATTCAATATCCTTATCAGGGCTGACGCTGTTCAGTAAGTTCCACCCCCAGAAATTCTGGCCCCCCACATGCTGCCAGGCATCCTGAGAATCTATGATCTCCTGACTGTATATCCCACAATCTAGTGGAATAAAGAGCAGCCCAAGAAGTTTTGGGACAATTTATTTCTGTAAGTTAAAACACAAACAGCAAGATTCATATTCACTATACACTTATACAACCCCATTCCTTGATGCTAACTATCACTTTTGTGACCAACATATCCAGGTCACTTCTTGGTCTTCCGAGAACCATGTCCAGAGGCCAGGACTCAAGTAGAGGAGTTTATTTAGGAGATGCCAGGACACTGGAAGGGGCATGCAGAGGGGATACACGGAAGAAAAGGCAAATGATAGAGGGTGTTCCATCAAGCCAGCTATCACAGTAGGCAACTACAACTTCAGCTTGTGGGGAAACCCTAAGAAGCAGCACAACTCATATCTCAGAGTCATCCACCCACAAGGCAAGGGAGCTGGGGTATTTATACACCTTCCCCAGAGCCACTGACTGAGGGCTACTTCCCAGGTATATTTCTTGTGGGCGACAGGCAGGCCGCAGGGTTTTCTGTAATTGAGGGACCAGGTTGGTGGGGAATGAAACCTGGGAAATGAATCTGGACATTGCTAGTTGGAGGATGGCAAGAAGGTACTAAAGGTTTCCAGAAAAATGGGTGCCATGGGGAGATGATTTAATACCCAGGATATTAGCAAATCCACAATGACTGACACCCAGCCTACAAAAATAACTGTTGAACGCTGCTGGGGGGCAGGGGCTGAATCTTTCTCACCTTTGACCTCCCCTAGCTGAGCTGGACCACTATACCTGGGGTGGCCAAATGGCCCAGGTAGACATATTTTCACCCTGTTGGAGGTCACGGGTCTCCATGTGGGGGGAAGGAAGGAAGGAAGAAAGGAAGGAAGGAGGGAGGGACGGAGGGAGCAAAGGAAGGAAGGAAGGAAGGAAGGAAGGAAGGAAGGAAGGAAGGAAGCAAGGCAAAAATTTACCAGATTTACATAAATTTACCAGAAACGTCTACCAGCAGGGACCTATTCCTTTCAAGTACTAATCACTACAAACCTTTCATTTCATTTCAGGAACTCATAGCAGTGTTCTGAAAATAAATAAATGAAATGAAAGAACCACTTGACAATGGTTTGAGTGGACTGCAAATCACCTGTCCGGATCTTTTTCTGATGTAGATCTCAGACAATGTTCCCAAGTAAAGTGTCTAACTTTAGACAAAATTTAGGCAAACCTCGACAACTACGGCACCAACCAACAATTGGCACTGAAGAGATGTCATAACTAAAAGTTTTAGAAGTCACTTTTCCTATAGCCTTCCTAACGGACAGGGAAGTGGAAGTAGCCCGGGGAGAAGACTGTTCAGAAGGAACGGAAGCCAAGCTGGTGAGGACGGTGAGGCCGAGGAGGCCCACAGCAGAGCCCTGGGCTCCAGCCCTGCTGCCTCTGGGGGAGATGGAAGCGGTGGGGTTGCAGCAGCTTAGAGGGGACTATTGGCTACGCAGCCTTTGTGCGAAAAGCTATTGTTCAATAGCATTTTAGGACTGCACAGCTTTTTAACGAGAGGAATCTTAACAAGGAAAAGGTCCTTCGGGGTTTCTTTCCGAGACGGGCAAGCCACGTTCACTGTTACTCCCCCCGAGAGAGGTCTCTCCTGGGATGCTTTCTTCTAGTTTTTCATATGCTTTAAAAAAAAAAAAGAAAGAAAGAAAGAAAGAAAGAAAGAAAAAGAAAGAAAGAAAGAAAGAAAGAAAGAAAGAAAGAAAGAAAGAAAGAAAGAAAGAAAGAAAGAAAGAAATCATTGGATTCATTTATTTAAGGACAATTATAAACAGAGAACAACTTTTATAAAAAAAACAGAAAGGGCCGGGCACGGTGGCTCACGCCTGTAATCCCAGCACTTTAGGAGGCTGAGGCAGGCGGATAACCTAAGGTCAGGAGTTCGAGACTAGCCTGGTCAACATGGCAAAACCCCGTCTCTACTAAAAACACAAAATTAGCCAGGCGTAGTGGCACATGCCTGTAATCCCAGCTACTCAGGAGGCTGAGGCAGGAGAATTGCTTGAACCCTGGAAGCGGAAGTTGCAGTGAGCTGAGATCATGCCACTGCACTACAGCCTGGGAGACAGAGCAAGACTCCAACCCCCCTCCCCCCAAAAAAAAGAGAGAGAGAGAGAGAACGAGATTGCATTTGAGGCTGTGAATCTTCTCTCTGAGGCTGGTCTTCTCAAAATTCAGACCCTGGAGGCACAGGCAGCTCCAGCGTCTCAGGGTGTGTGGCAGAGCTCTCAGCTTTTCCATGGCTTTTATTGTGGGAACTAATGATTTTTCTTCATTTAATGGTTTTTAATCATTTCTTTTGGGGAGTGATTTGGAAAACCAGTAATGCTGCCCTCAGATCACAGGAACTGAATCTCACAAATCAGGAAATTGAAGTCCCTTCAACAGCACCAAACAAAAACCAGCCTCAGTGAAACATCGCCCCTTGGGAGGCGGACATCTGGAAAACGATCCAGCCCTCCGATGGGGTGCCTCCCTGAATTTGGAATCAGAGGCTACTATTCGCACTCACCCCTCTTAAGGATCTGTAAGGAATGCATAGCTGTCCATTGCAGAGTTCAGTGATACAAGACAAATTTGGGCTGCAGGATCCACCGCTCCTGTGTGACCGAAAGCGGGCCACTCTCTCCTCTGAGCACCAGGCTGTTCACTTCCGCATGACGTCCTGGCTCCAACCCCATCTCAACATGCCGCGAAAATAGATAAGGAGGAAAAAAACACACAGGAAAACTCCTTGCCCAGTGAAGAAGTGACGGTTAGTCACCCTGTGGATAGTCTGCAGGCTCCAGGCCAAATCATGCCAAGTGGGAAATTGTCTCATGTAGCCGAATTCTTCTTTCAAATCTCATTTATGGTCATCAAGTTCTAACAGTTATTGTGTGCTCCCACAACATGCAGACCACCGTGACAGGCCTGTGAGAAGGACAAAAGGAATCAAGACACAAAGCCGTGAAGGCATCATTTGTGGGTCAGTTTCACCATCTGCCCACTCAGTTCCTTTCACCCACGTGGGAGGGGCCCCTTTCCCCCCTCTTCCCTGCTCATCGCTGTCACGGTTCTTATTTCCTTCTGTCTTCCTCCGACCCCACTCCTCATATCAAAACCTGCTTTCCAAAAAAAGACTCTGGTGCTTATTCATAGTGGGGTGCAAATGACGGATAGCTCAGAATTCCCTAGAGAACCTTACAATTTCCCAAAGCTCAAGGTCTTTAAGCAATGAGGCTGCTCTAGTGGGATTTCTGCCACCATTGTCCAAAGCAAGAGATATCATATGGGCTGCAAGTTCTGTTCAATATGCCCAAAGTCACTTTCTGTAAGTCCTGTTCAGATCAGTAAGTGGGAGCCACAGATGTCATTTGAAAATTTCTAGTGGAAACATCAAAAAACATCATTATCAGAAACAGGTGAAATTAATTCTAATAACAGATTTTATCAAACCTAATATATCCAAAATATTAGTTCAACATAAAATTCATATGAAAAAATATTAAGTTATTATACACTCCCTTCCTCATACTAAATCTTTCAAACCCAATGCCTTTTATGTTTGAGGCACATCCATTTGCACTAGCCACATTTCAAGCGTTCAGTTGTCACCGTGGCCAGTGACCACCACACTGGACAGCCGAGGTCTAAACAAATGACTGCGTAAGACTCCCAACTTTGACAAATTGCTCAACACATAGCCAGTAAGACTACCCCTTCTTCCACGATACCTCTCCTTCCTCTGCATTCCCCTGCTCCACTGCTCCTCCTCACAGCTAACATTCAGGGAGCACTTAGCTCGCTGAAGCCTTATAATTACCCTACAGGGCAGGTACAGGTGAGGAGAGGAGGGACATGGAAGTTGAGAACTTGGCAGCAGTTCCACAGCTGGGAAGTGGCGAAGCTGGAATGAACTGCTAAGAAATCATCGCAAAGTGAGGAGCAGAAAAGCACACGGAGGAACGAGGCAAGTGCTAGAGCACCTGAGAACATGTATATTATACACACATGTAAGTCCCTTGATTGGCAGAGGAGATGGGAAGTGTAGGGTCACAAAGTCTGTCTCCCCAACCAGCTGTCCGTCCTTTTCTTCCAAACGAAGTCATGCAAAGCAGGAACCCACAATCACACAGCCCTAGGTGGCTCTGGGTCCAGGTCCATTGGCCCTTCCAGACAACCAGTACTGCAAGAATGCAAAGGCAGAGAGGACACAAGCCTGCCTTCCAGGAGCATATAATCTAGTTGAGTAGATAATGAAAATACACCACGTAACTCAGCCCTGACCGTCAATAAACAGGCTAAGAAATCAGGGTAATCCAGGAAGGCTTCGTGGAGGCGAGGGGAGTGAAGCCAAGTGTGGAAGGAGGGCAGGAAGGCGGAAGCTGTTCCAGGCGGAGGGAGGTGCTTCAGCTAAGGCTTGCAGGTGGAACAGAGTGGGACAGGAGACCAACATCAGGGGCTGTGTGAGGTGAGCCCTGGTGACTGAGGGTCCCGGCCAGCACATGGGGCTTTGGGAATAGGGCCAGGGCGCCCTGCCTTGGGTGCTGGTCGTGCTCTCTACACTCTGGCTTATTCATCATCCCACCCTCCAGGTTCTCACCAGGTGGACAAAACACAGCATGATGTCTGCTCCTCAATAGCCATCAGCGTTCTAACTGGGGATCCCAGTTAGGGAAGACAGCTATGTGAGGGGGAAGCTCTGAAAAGGAGATTTAGGATCGAGATCAAGTTGATTCCCTTGGGAAGACATCCCCACATGAACCCCAGACTGCCAACCCCCAACAGTTGAGTCCCTATTGCAGTTCTAGTTTGCTGAGTGGGAGACATTTATTCCCCCAAGATATACGGTGATTTATATCAAAAAAAAAAAAAATCAAAGTGGTCCCAGCTATGCAGGAGGCTGAGATGGGAGGATTGCTTTAGCTTGGGAAGTTGAGGCTGCAGTGAGCTGTGATCGCACCACTGCACTCCAGCCTGGGTGACAGAGAAAAACTCTGTCTCAAAAAACAAAACAAAACAAAAGCAAAATGGAAGTGGCTGAAGTAAAAGCAGAGGGCAGATCAATTTTCAAACTCCAAGTCCTCAGGGTTTTGGATCCCTTTCCTACCTGCCTTTCACTCTGATCTCTCCTAAGTGTCAGTTTTCACTCCCCCCTACTCTGAGAGGGAGATCTCCTGTCCCAGCACTCCCAGAAAATACCTGGAGTTCCCTTTGCGTGGGTCACACACCCACCCCTCTGCCACTGGTCTCTCAGGCCAGGATGACCACATGCCTGATCTATCAACCTCAGCCACGTCCTCCCCGCAGGATCTGGAATTGGTGTGGGTTCACCAGAAGCCCCTGGAGATCCTGCCCTAGCTGTTGCAAAAAGGCATAAAAAATGATGAGAAGATACTGGGAAGCAACCATCAGTTGTTCACTAGACACCACCTCTAGGTGTGTAGTTCTTGCCCAGGTTTTAAGGAGAAAGTATTGTAGGGTTTGGTTTGGTTTCCAAACATTTGCCATGGGTGACCATTTTCGGGAGTAGTTTTGCTTTCACAATCCAGTTTCCCCTCCAATTATTCACAGCATAGTAAACCACATGAAACATAAATGTCACAAAATAGAAACATTATGGCAGGGCTTCTAGTCCTTGACACTATGGACATTTTCAGTGGGATAATTCTTTGTCATGGGGGCTGCCCTGTGCAGTACGCTTGGTAACATCCCTGGCCTCTACCCACTACACACCAGTAGCAAGCTGTGACAATCAAAAATGTCTCCAGATTTTACCAAGTGACCCCTGGGGGAACAAAATTGCTCCCAGTTAAGAACCACTGTCTTCTTTGGGAGGCAGCTATGGCCGCCCAGTCAGGTTCAGGAAGAAAATACTGCCTGGGGTCAGGGGCATGCTTGAGGGCCAGCCAGGCCTGGGCTGGAATTAGCAGCTGTGCCATCCTGGGTTGGCAGGTTCACCTCTTCTCACCTGCAGCTTGGGGACAGTGAAGTACCTACCCCACTGAGTTGTAAAAAATCATGCTGGACCACATACAAGCATGTACACATGACAACATTTTGGCCAATGGATGGTGTATACAATGGTGGTCCCATGAGAATTCTATTTTTACTGTCCCTCTTCTATGTTTAGTTACACAAATACTTACCACTGTATTCCAGTTGCCTACAGATAGTCAGTTCAATCACATGCTGGACAGGTTTGTAGCCTAGATGTATATATAGCAGGCTTGTGCAAATGTCACCATCCAGGTTTGTGCAAATGTCACTCTGTAATGTTTGCACAACCATGAAATTACATAAAGATGCATTTCTCAGGATGTGTCCCCATCGTTAAGCAACACATAACTGTACACGGAGCCCTCACTAAAAAAGGTAGTTATCAATACCATTTGCTATTTCCTGACACTGCAATAAAAATTGATATATACTTGTTAGTCTGTGTGTCTTAGGAGAACGTCGTTTGCAGAGGTCATGGGGAACGTTTGTTTGTTTGTTCTTTTTCTTTCAAAACGGAAGCCCTGCTTTGGAAGAGTAACAAAGAAAATTCTGCTGCTGTTTCTGTGGTTAGACCTCCTTGAGTTTTCCCTCTTTAAACACAGCCACTCCTTGTCCTTTAGAAAGGAATGCAAAGAGAAACAAAAAATCAACCTGCTGGTTGGCTGAAGGCTTCCGCGAGGCTGCGTAGTGACAGAGCTGGTTGGCGGCCCAGAGCCCGCCTGCAGCCCGCCGCCGGCCCAGCTCAGGCTCAGACACGCGCGCAGGCCGGGCAGCTGCGCGGCAGGCCCCGCACTCCCAGTCTGCGATAAACAGCTCAGGCTGTGTCTCCCTGTGTGGTCCCAGGCTGCAGGGGTCCGGGGGCTGCCTGCGTACATGTTTCTCATGCTAGAGAAGGGCATTCAGGATTGCAAATCTGCCATAAATAACTAACCCCTCTTCCAGATAAAGCCTAGGTTCGCTCCAAAATGTTGGAGTCTGCTTTGCTTCCCTCCCACCTCCCCCCTCTCTTTTTAAAAAAAATTATGTTCAGTGTCAATCTACACAGGAGGGTTGAAAATACGCAGTGGTAGTGATCAGGAACTTTGGAGTTTCCCAACATGACATGGAAATCTGGGAAACCGTACGGGGCGACCACACTCTAATTTTATGACCCCAACTTTACTGCCAGCACAGAGGCAATAAAGAGAAATAATAAATGAAACAGCATGCTGGAGCTCAGGAGGCAGCACCCCCAACCGAAGCTGCGCGGGGCCAGGCGCAGAGCCCTTCTGTGCAGCAGCTTTCTCTTTCCAGGGAAGGGAATGCTAACGTTCCCTCAAACACAGACTCCAGGGGGCTTCGTAAAAAGATATGGCGAAGGCGGCCTTTGCGGTGAGCCTGCGCACAAGTTGGCTGCATCAATGCCGAGTATCACACATGGGAAGGCAAACAAAAGCGTTAGGGTTGGGGTTGGGGTGAGATTGGGGGCAGGGCTCGGTTAGGATTAGGGTTGGCATTAGGGTTGGGGTGAGGAGTAGGGCAGGGTTAGAGTTGAGATTAAGGTGTATTCTCAACCGGGTAACCCAGCACACTAAAATATTAAAGCAGCTGAAAATAAAAGTAAATTGTTTGGCTTATGTGTAAATCCACAATACAATCACTCTAAGTAAATTCAATGTTAAATTCTTGATTATTAGCATATTTTTATGTAAGAATTTGTTCCACTACATTTTTACATTAAAAAGAAAAATTCCTCTATCTTGATTATTAGCGTATTTTTAAATTCGTGATTACTGGCATATTTTTTTGTAAGAATTTGTTCCACTACATTTTTACATTAAAAAGAAAAGATTCCTCTAGCCTCATCAAAATTTTTTTGGAAGAGCATTTTGTAAATTAAATTCTCATCTCTGGCACTTGTTTCTCTCGTTGAGAAACTATATGAATCACAAAAAGTTTAACAAACATGAAAGTCTCAGTACATTGGAACTATTGGCAATGAACGGATATTTCTGTTTTTCAGATTCCAGAATTTTTTTTTAACTAAGATATTCTGCCTACATTAAAATGAATTATGTCCACATATTCATAAAAACAATGTGTAATCACACCGAAGAAATGGGAAGCCCATTTTATTGGTTTTAAATTCTTTTAATTCCATCAAATCGTCATGGTGTTGACTCTTAGTGACTATTAAATAAATTATTCTAACATGGAATCAGTGAACAACAGAAAATTGAGATAAAAATAATAGAAGTACATGCACACACCTATATATCTATGAACATTTTAGAAAAGCTGATTTCGTAGACATAACTGAAGTATGCTGCAGAAAATATTTAACAGTAAGTTGTAAAGTATGTCCGACTAAATGTAAAAGGACCAACTGCAGTGAGTGAATTCCGGAAGGTGGAAATCCGCATCCCCATCGTTGCTCTCAGCGTTGGCACTGACTTCTGGGAGATGCTGCGAGTGCGCCGCATTGGCCACAGAACTCAGGGGTCTGCTAAGGTCCCTCCCGTGGCTGTTAACTCATTCCCATCACCTCTGATTCATGGTTGGCCATCCTGCCTTTGTCCTCAGGCTCCTCACCTTTGGAAATGAGGATAAGATCCCACGGCCAGTTGAAGACCCAGTTATAAAACATAAATGAAATCAAAGGGGCCTAATTCACATACCACTAGGAACAGCCACACAGAATCCTCATAAGAAGTTGTCCTGGAGCAAGATAGCTCCATCCCCACTGTCATTTTGCCAAAGAGGTTTTTCTCCTTTATTTTGAGGTTTTCCTTAAACTCGTTTATAAACTCATTTTGTGACACACACAAAAGGAACCAAGCCAGAAGTCGCGCTGCGCATGCAGAGGCTTGGCCCCAACACAGCTTTTTGTTCCCACACACTTTCACCCTGAAGGAAGACGATGAATTCTTTTTTTCTTGTATTTGGAAACGCTGCCCATATTTCTGTGTCAGAATGGAATCGGGCCTCAAAATCGAGGTGACACAGAAGCCAGAGCCAGTTAGAGTCTTGCAGCAGCTCTGGACTTGGTATACTGCTGGTTTTGGTCTGTGGCCTTGGGCCTCAAACAGCAGCTGAGAGTCTTTTAAACACTCTGAGCTGTGTTTTCATGGGAGTCCCTAAGGAAGTGATCTGTGGAGAACATTCTTATGAGGGCCCCTGTCCCCCACCTAGCCTGTGGCCACAGGGTTGATGGGGTTCTCCTCCGGGTCACTGGTTCACAGCACCATGTCAGCCTTGGCTGAAGAACTGGGCCTTCTGCAGACAGACCCCAAAGTCTGAGGAATGGGGGTCAATAAGGAGAGCTGGGGGTCCTCCAGGTCATTCTATTCCTATGTAGCCATTATTTCTATTCCTCAGGCATCCTTGCATTTCATCACAGAGGTGAAATGCAGGCCACAGAATCTCCTCACCTCTTGATTTGCTACTTCTTCCCTACTCCTGAGTATCTATTTAGCACCCTTATGGGACCCAAAGATAGATCCTCCCTGGGGTCATCTAAAATATACCACAAGGCCAGGTACAGGGGCTGATGCCTGTAATCCCAGCATTTTGGGAGGCTGAGGTGGGCAGATCATTTGAGGTCAGGAGTTTGAAACCAGCCTGGCCAACATGGCAAAAACCCCGCCTCTACTAAAAATACAAAAATTAGCTGGGTGTGGTGGCACATGCCTGTCATCCCAGCTACGCAGGAGGCTGAGGCACGAGAATCACTTGAACCCAGGAGGTGGAGGTTACAGTGAGCTGAGATCAGGTCACTGCACTCCAGCCTGGGTGACAGAGCAAGACTCTGCCTCAAAATAAATAAATAAATAAAATGCATCACCAGCCCTCAGTGTACTCACAAATTGAGGTCCACAGGCAAAGCTACCATTTTAGGTCCCACTGGCTAACCAAATCTCTGCCTCCACCACACTCTGGTAGCAGATTGTCTTTCTTTGATGTTGAATCTAACAAAGGATCACCCTTTCCAGGCTCCCTCAAGGAGATCTTCTCCCTCAAAGATAGGTTGATAAAGAGAGGCAGGTACCTGCAGCAAATAGGACCTTGTTCCAGATAACTATTGCTTCTTAACAAACTACTTCGAAACTTAGTGGATTTAAACAACCACCACATTATGGTATCTCATGATTTTATGGGTGGGATTTTATTGCCAGGAATTTGGGCAGGGCTCAGCAGAGCGATTCTTCCGTTTCGTGTGGCAGCCACGAAGGTCACTCAGTGGTATTCAACTGGCAGATGGCTTCACTCACATGTCCAGTACCTTGGCACAGGTAGTTGGAAGGCTGGACTCAACTGGGACTGTTGATGAGAGTGCCAGTGTGGCCTTCCTGACACAACTGACTCAGGAAAGCTGAACAGGGGCCCAAGGGTACCTGGCAGCTCAGGGCTCCAAGGGTGCCTGCTCCAGCCTCACTTCATATGATCCAACCTCAGAAGTCCTGTGTCATCACTCCAACACACTCCATTGGCCACAACAGTCACAGCCCTTCCCAGATTCAAGAAATGGGAACATGCATCCCATCTCCCCCATGTAAGGCATGTAAAAAACTTTGTGAGGCCTCATCTGCTAGTTCCAAGAGTTGCTACCTCAGAATCCTGGTTTTTCTAATCTCAGTGGCTGAAGAGTCCAGTGCTACCTACCTATTTTCCCACCTTAGAGAGCTCCTTGTGAAAGTGCCCCTACCTCCCACCCAACCATTACCCATACCTGCAGGCATGTGCCACCAGCGACTTACACCAGGCTCTTCTTCAGAAACATGATTTGACAAAACTTGTTCAAGCCCCTCAAGACACATGTTAATAAAATGAGTCTTCTTTTTTTTTTTTTTTTTTTGAGACAGAGTCTTGCTGTGTCGCCCAGGCTGGAGTACAGTGGCCAGATCTCAGCTCATTGCAAGCTCCGCCTCCCGGGTTTTTACGCCATTCTCCTGCCTCAGCCTCCCGAGTAGCTGGGACTACAGGCGCCCACCACCTCGCCCGGCTAGTTTTTGTATTTTTTAGTAGAGACGGGGTTTCACCGTGTTAGCCAGGATGGTCTCGAACTCCTGACGTCGTGATCCGCCCGTCTCGGCCTCCCAAAGTGCTGGGATTACAGGCTTGAGCCACCGCACCTGGCCAAATGAGTCTTCTTAAGTCCCTGGGTTGAAAACCTCAATGACTTACCACCACACGCAGAATAAAATCCAAACTCCTTACTGCAAACTGTAACAGTCTGTTACCCTGCCCTTGCCTGCCTCTTTAAGCCTTCATTCCTGGTTTCTTTCCCCACTTGTCCTCTCCAGCCACACTGGCCTTCTTCTCTCCAACTCACCAAGCTATTCTCACCTCAGGGCCTTTGTATGGCCTGTTACTTCTGCCAAAAATGTCTGTTCCTTCTTCTTCACTTGGCCATGTGCTTTGAATCTTTCAGGTATATCCCAAATGTCATGAACTCAGGCCTCTCCCCACCATCCATTTTACTTTTTATTACATTACTCTGGTCTACTGACTTCATGCAGGCATCTAACATTATCCCACCAACTAATGTTAATCTACATGAGAGTGCTTTGTCTGTATTCCTTGAACTCTGTTCTGTTCCTGGCACATGGCAGACACTCAACTGATACTGACTGAGTGAATGAATAAAAGAATAAGTGAATGAATTCCCCTGGCTGACTTCTCAACCTCACTGGCAGGACTTCTCTCTTTTTGGCTCAAAGTGATACATCACACAACTGGATCAGAGCCCTCCACCCACCAAAATCACTTGGAAGGAGTTTTAGACAATATATGTCATGTTTCTAGCTGTGCCTGGGCTCAGCCACGTGGGAGTCTGGGTAATGCCTTTCCATATGTATCCCAGGAACAAAATGCAAATGCAGGCCCAGGAAAAGTCTAGATGTCGAATAGTGCTCCAAGGTAGTTCTGCACCTTAAGCCAATAGCATACCTGGTCTTCACTGAGAATCCATGCACCAAATTTGTAAATGAAATCTTCATTTGCCAAGAAGGTCAGTTAAGACTACTTAACCTTAACAAGAGACAGTACAGCCAGATAGCCAGTGTTCATACCCTGCACTTCACACTTACTCCAACTGGGACACTTATCTAACCCTTGTGTTTCTCAGCTTCCTCAGCTACCAAATGGTGTTGGCAACAACAACCACAACAGTACCTAACTCATGAGATTGTTACGAGAATTAAAATATATGTAAAGGACTTAGAACACCACATGGCACCTAGTAAGCAATCAGTAAGTATCAATTGATTATTCACCTAATTTTCAAAGCCTTTTACAAGCCAATCCCTACCTACCTTGATTTTAAAAAACGTTCTCTCCTTTAGTCAGTTTACCTGACCCTCTTCCCAAGCCAGACTCATCTTCTCACTCTGAGAATCCAGTGTGCGTTTCAACATCCATGCATTTGCCCATGCTGGGAATCTGCCTCTGCATAGTTAGCCTGATTCCCATGGCCACACCACAGAGCCAAATCCCAACTTTCCTCCCTGAATCAGCTCAAACCCCAACTTCTTCAAGCTATAAAAAGGTATTTTCTTCCTCCAAAGCCCTCTATATAATACCATAAGATATATAACTCATTGATCAATTAATCCTATGGTTTCCAGTTATTTAAATCCTTTATTTGTCAGTTCATTTCTCATGTATAGAGAGGTCCCACCTCCTCAGCTAGACCAAGTCTCCTGAAGAACATCACGACTGGACATGCTAGAGAACAGGAACTTGAAATATTAACCTTGAATTGCCATGATTGCTACCTGGAATTTGGCCAGTACATTTTAGACACAACTGGACAAATAGCCTTAATAAAGTTTAAGGTGTATTAAGGCACTCAAGTCCAATCAGAAGAGAGTGTGTTAAATAGTAGCTTTCCTGTTGACAGCACCACAGATCTCATCAGTCTCTCTTTAAACAGCCAGCCTACCAGCATTCATCCTCAGAGGAGACAGGGAAAGAATGGATCATATCCACAGTCAATATCTTGACTCTAGGACTTGTACTTACCTGATTTTTAAAATTACTTTTACTTTTAATTTTTATTAAGTAAAAGTAATTTTAATTAAAATTACTTTTAATTTTAAAAATTAAAAGGATTCATGATTGTGTGAAGCAGAGTCCACACCACCCAACAGTCTAATTCTATAGAGAGAAATAATGACAAGTCCCAAGCAGGGAGTTCAACAGCTGAACTGCCAGCCAACAACTCAAGAAAGAAGTATCAACTGAGGGACTGAATGACGGACCACAGCCATGCCCAACTACCCTGCTGAGAAAGAGTCAAGAGAGCTTGCAGATAAAGAGGATTAATCAGGAACAGAAGTGTCTTGAAGCTAAATGTGGCTGGTAGAACTGGGACAACTGTCTTCATGTATAACCTCTTTTGCTTGAGTTCTTTTTTTTTTAGATATGTTTTTTAAAATTTAGAACTGCAGCTAAACTCAGCGCCATCTTCCTTTGAGCAGTCACTTGCCCAGTTTCTTAGTCTGTTTTGTGTTGCTATAAGAGAATCCCCGAGACTGGGTAATTTATGAAGAAAAGAGGTTTATTTGGTTCATGATTCTAGTGGCTGAAAAGTTCAAGATTGGTCAGCTGCATCTGGTGAGGACCTCAGGCTGCTTCCACTCATGGCAGAAAAAGGGAGGAGAGCAAGTGTGTGCAAAGAGATCACATGGTAAGAGAGGCAGCAAGAAAGGGAAGCAAAGAGATCACATGGTAAGAAAGGCAGCAAGAAAGGGAAGCCAGGGAAGCTGAACTTTTTTTAACCTAATCCATTCCCAAGAGCAGGAACTCACTCACTCCTGAGGGGAGCATTAATGTACTCAGGAGAAATCCACTCTCATGACCCAAACACCTCCCATTAACCCCCACCTCCCAACACTGCCACAATGAGATCAAATTTCAATGTGAATTTTGGTGGAGACAAACCAAACCGCAGCACTCAGCATCACAGCAACTTATCCCTAAGACACTCCTGGAAGGTCCCTGGTGGTTTCCTTTTAAGTCTTACTTTTCTCAGAGTTGGTCTATGGTCTGTATCCTACTCTGTGGACCATAGATATGCTGAGAACCCTGTGGTGTAAACACGTTGCAGACTAGCATTCATCCAAACCTTTTTGAATACCTATTGGGAATTAGGACAGTCTTCTGTTCTCATATTTAAGTATTTCCTGGGGTGTTGGGAACAGGCCCCCAAGTCTGGCCATAAACTGGCTCCAAAACTGGCCATAAACAAAATCTCTGCAGCACTGTGGCATGTTTGTGATGGCCATGACGCCCACACTGAAGGTTGTGGGTTTACCGGAATGACGGCAAGGGAAACCTGGTCCACCCAGGGCGGAAAACTGCTTAAAGGTGTTCGTAAGCCACAAACAATAGCATGAGCAATCTGTGCCTTAAGGACATGCTCCTGCTGCAGATAACTAGCCAGAGCCCATCTCTTCGTTTTGATCCCTTTGCTTCCCATAAGGAATACTTTTAGTTAATCTATAATCTATAGAAACAATGCATATCACTGGCTTACTGTCAATAAATATGTGGGTAAATCTCTGTTTGGGGCTCTCAGCTCTGCAGGCTGTGAGTCCCCTGATTTCCCACTCCACATCTATATTTCTGTGTGTGTGTCTTTAATTCTTCCAGTGCTGCTGGGTTAGGATCTCCCTGACGGAACTGGTCTCGGCACTGAGGCACATTTCCACCTGGAAAGGCCAAATAGCCTAGACTTCTACCTTTGCCAGACTGCAAGGGGATGACAAACCCTTATGCCAGAGTGGTGTCAGCGCAGGCAGAGTGGGGAGCCAGGACCTTAAATCCACTGGGCAGTGATCAGTCTCTCTCACATACACACACACAAAGCCCCAAAGTGTCAGTGGAGACCATGTAGGGAGCCCAGAGTCCCAACCCCACCCAGCAGTAATGAGGCATCTCTCCCCTCCCCACTGGAGTGGCATCAGAGGAGGCCAAGTGAAGTGTCTGGGCCATATCCCCCCACAGCGTCAGAGGAGGCCATGTGGGAGCAGTAACATGACAACCCTCCCCATCCCAGCCAGGATGGTTTCAGTGGACTCCTAGTGGGAAGCCGGAACTTTTGAAATTTAAATATGATTTAAATGCAAGACACTCAGTGGCCCTGGCTGGTGTGTACAGGGGCCTGATGATGGAAGGGGAGGTGGTATTCTGATTAGGCCGGCAGGACCAATTTCTCAATGTGAGTCTGTCCCACTATCTTACAAGACCTCATTCATGTGACTAGAACAGCCCTAAACTGTAGCCACAACTGCAAACATAATGCCAACCGTAATCTGAATTTTCAGACCTGTCCACTTCAGGGAGGCAATTGTCAGAGGCTCACTTTCCTGTGTCTCCAGCTGAGTCCTCTATTTTACCAAATCCAAAATCAGTGCCCACCAATGCCTATGGAGTTGGGATTTTATTTTAAGCACGATGGCAAACCACTGGAGTGGTTTAAGTGGGGTCGTTAAATTTGATTTCTGTGTTTTACACTTATCTCTCTGAGTTCTGAGGGTCACAGATCTTCAGAAAGGGCAAGAGTAACCACAAGGAGCTCAGCAAAGGCCACAGTCAGGTGGTAGACAAGGGTGGCTTGGACAAGGGCGATAGCAGTAGAAACCATGAAAAATGACCAAATTTAAGACACATTTTTAGGGTAGAGCCAGAAGGACTTGCTGTTGGATTGGACATGGAGTGTGAGAGAAGATGAGGAACTGGTGTTTCCAGTCAAAACACTGAATGGGGAAATCATTAACTGGTCTGGGAAAGGCCAAGGTAGGAGTGGGTTTGGAGATGAGGAAGGAATTGTGTTTTAGACACCGTAAGTCTGAGATGCCTATTAGACATCCATGCTTTACAGAGAAAATAAACAACATCATCCGCTGGGCACTCCCTCCTCTTCCACCATCTAATCTTGACTTCCAGAAGCATCTCTGTGCACCTCCCTGTCTCCTCCTACTGCCGTGGAGGAAGTCCCAGGTATCCACTTCCATCCTCTACCTTACTTCCTCTCACCTCCACAAGGCTTTGCCTCTAGAAACGTTCTAACGTTCTCCTCTCTGTTTTTTGTTTTTGTTTTTGTTTTTGTTTTCACACAGAGTCTCACTCTGTCACCCAGGCTGGAGTTCAGTGGCACGATCTCGGCTCACTGCAACCTCTGCCTCCCAGGTTCAAGTGATTTTCCTGCCTCAGACTCCTGAGTAGCTGGGACTACAGGCACACGCCACCACACCCGGCTAATTTTTGTATTTTTTGTAGAGACAGTGTTTCACCAGGTTTGTCAGGCTGGTCTTGAACTCTTGACCTCATGATCCGCCCGCCTCGGCCTCCCAAAGTGCTGGGATTACAGGCGTGAGCCAGCGTGCCTGGTTATCATCTCTGCTTTTGGAACATGATGCTCTCCTGGTTTTACTGTAACCCCCAGCCATCCTTCTAGACCCATTTTTTTGGCTTTTCCTTCCTCTACCAGACCTCTAAGCCTTGGGGAGCTTGAGGACTCATCCACGCTCCAACCTAGTGATATCATCCAGTTTTATGATTCTACATTCCACTTACACCCTGATGCCTCTTAAATTTTTTTATCTATCACCACTTCTCTCCCGAACTCCAGACTTATCTAGCCTGCTGCCTATATGACATCTCTCCTCAGATGACTTGGGAAAGAAGAAGGGAATGGAAGAGTTTGAGGCAAGAAGAAATGTGTGAAATAATCCGATGACTATAACAAGAACAAACGTCGTGGGATTGCTAGGCGTGGTGCAATTTGATATTTAAAGTGAAGCCAGTCATTTCTGTTTAGCAATTTTCCATTTTCTCCAGCTGCTCAGGATAGGAACAAAAAAGGCAAACAACTGGGTCCAGTCAAGCTTGGGGTCTTCAAGTAGAGTACTTCTGTCTCGATTACCACACGGCAAACCTCAAAACTTGATGGCTCTAAAGAACAGCAATTTGATTCTATCTCAAAAGTCAAGAATTCAGGCAGGTCTCAGCTGAATGCTTCTTATGCTCCTCGTAGCATTGGCAGAGGTCACTCAATGGGACTCAGCTGGCAGACAGGCTGGTCTGGAGCACCCAAGACAGTTTTCCTCACACGTCTGGCACTCTGAGATGGCAAGAAGGCTGGGACCGCAAGGACCACTGGGACTGTTGACTCAAGAGCTTATACAGCCTTTCCAGCATGGAAGTTTCAGGGCTATTGGATTCCTTACTTGATCGGCTGATTTCCCCAGAGTAAGGATCCCAACGGGACCAGGGGACAGCTGGGGGGCCATTTCCAAGCTAGAGCTGTTACTTCTACTGCATGATTTTATTTTGTTTTATTTTATTTTATTTTTACTTTTGTAGAGACAAGATCTTGTTATGTTGCCCAGGCTGGTCTCGAACTCCTGGCTTCAAGCAATCCTCCCACCTTTGCCTCCCAAAGTGCTGGGATTATAGGTGTGAGCCACCATGCCCAGCCCACTGCATTCTTTTAGATATAATGAAGTCATATGGCCAGTCCAGATTCAAGGGCAAGGAACCAGACTCCACTTCTCAATGGGAAATAGCAAGGTCGCGTTATGGAGGGGTGGGTGGAAGGATCCCCTTTGGAAAACACAGCCTGCCACATGCAGGACAGAGGACAGCCAGGAAGGCGCACAAGAGGTTTTGTTGAAGAGAATGATTATACACATGGCCACAACATCTAAGTGGGGAATGAGTTAGGGGAAGACTTTGACAGGCAAAGTGTAGGGTTTAGTGGGTTACAGCCTTTGATGAGATTGAGGAATCTTAGCAGCCAGGAGACTAGAGCAACAGGGAGTACTTGTCAGAGAATGGAATGCTTGAAAATCAGATTTGGACAAAATGGCTTCTGTGAATGACAAGACTCAGCGTGTGACCGTGGAAGTGGATGGTTGCAGTGGAGGGAAAAAGGGTCTTTAGCAATACAGTGTCAAGGACAAATAGCCAAGGAGGTGGATGGGTGTCCACTTGGGTACTGAACTCCCTGTGACTGAGGACATGAATGGGGGTGAAGAGGGAGGTCAAATCTGTAACCAAGAGGAACCAAGAGGAACCAAGAAGCCAGGCCCACGAGTCACCATGAGGCTAGCTGGTGCATGGCTAGATGGCTTGATTTTTGGCCAGGAGAGGGATAGAGACCATTTAGAAACAGAAATCAGGGGTAAGAAGGCCACTCAGCTCCACTGCTAGCCACGAGGGCCTCCACTCCAGCCAGCAGGGAGCTCAGTGCTCAGGGGGAGGCCAGGTTCCTCAAATGCCAGACTCAACAAGGATGCAAGGAGTGGACTGAGGGTTTGGGGAAATTGGTTTATCCCAGACTGCAAGCCTTGCAGAGACTGGAGGAGGGCTGGGAAAAGAAGTCAGAGAGCTGGGCGCAGTGGCTCATGCCTGTAATCCCAGCACTTTGGGAGGCGGAGACATGAGGATTGCCTGAGTCCAGGAGTTCAAGACCAGCCTGGGCAACATGGTAAAACCCCATCTCTACTAAAATACAAAAATTAGCCTGGTGTAGTGGCGGGCGCCTGTAGTCCCAGCTGCTCGGGAGGCTGAGGTGGGAGAATCACCTGAGGTCGAGGTTACAGTGAACCGAGATCGTACCACTGCCCTGCCACAGCCTGGGCAACAGAGTGAGAGTCTGTCGCAAATTAAAGAAAAAAGTGGGGCAGGGGGACGCAGAGGAGCCACACGGGGCTGGGTGAGGCCAGGAAGCCTGAGGGTGACTGCAGAGGCTGCCGCACAAGAGCTAGACAGAAACGGGAGGCAGACAGAATTTGCCGTGACAAATTCTGGAGCCGGAAAGAAGAGAAAATCAAACCTGCAGCCCGGAATACCTTCCTCCGAGGAAGTCTGCTTTCTCCCAAGGCCGACGGGAAGCATCGTGGCGACCTCCAGCCTCTCTCCAGAATGCAGCAGAGCTCCTAAGGGGAACCTACTCCCTAGCCCAGTTTTCTCTTCTCCCAGAAAATCCGTCTGTCCCTTCAGATGAGGAAGCCCAGGGCTTTGAGCTCCTCTGTCTCCCTCCTGCTGAGAGGCTCTGCTCAGGATACTAGTGGGCTCGGGGCTTGCCTGTGACTTCAGAGGGAGCCAAGGTGAACGTGGCTACTTTTATCCAGCTGTGGCCAGCTTGCCCCGAAAACAGCCAAAAGCAAACGTCACACCACAGGAGGCCTGATTTCTTTCCTAAGATGCTCCTAAGATTCTCCTAAGATTCCTAAGATGCTCCTAAGATTCTCTGTATGAGAGATCATGTCCCTTCTACTACTGTGATGTTGGTCATATTTCCTAGGAAATAATAAGCTTGGCATCATTTTGCTAAGGAAACATCCATGGCCTCCCTGCCCTGGGTTACATCACAAAGTGTCCTCCTCAGAACAGCCCTCATTCATTCATTCATCCAACAGTCCTTAGTGAGCACCTGCTACATGCCAGGCCTTGTCCTACGTGCTGGGGAGATGCAGTGAACAACATGGAGAAAAAAACACAAAAACAGACAAAAAGTCGCCACCCTGGTGGAGCTTATGCTCTAATGAGGGAAGGTGGAAACTACTTTTAAAATAATGACAAAACAAAGTAAGGAGGACGACAGCATGTTAGCAGGTGACACGTGCTAAGGAGAAAACAGGGCAGGGGCAGGAGGGCGGGAGTGGGTGCGTGCGCCTGGGAAAGCAAAGCCTGGAAGAACACGCTCCAGCGTGACCAATCCCCTCCTGTAGAGGACCTCAGACCCTTTCCCGGTTGCTGCCTGAGGGAAGGATGAAGTTCCCATCCATGCCAGCGCCTCTCACCCTCCGGACAGGAGCCGGCTGGGGCAGCAAACGCAGCTGCCCTGTTTTCTCACGAAGGAGGCACCATCTCTGGCTGCTCACCCTGCCCAAGGGTCCCGCTTCTCCCACCGCCCTGCCTTCTAACAGCCACCCCCTGAGCCACCGGTGCACGTTGCTCATGAGTTCTGGGTTCAGGTCGGAGGGATGGAGGAAAGCCGTCCCCACTAAGCCTTCCTGCCGTGGCCTCCTTCTGGCGGCTGGGCCTTCCTTCTGTCACTCACACGCATTTCCTCAAGTTTACTCGGTGCCCCTCGTCTTCCCATCTTCTCACTCGCAGGACAATTTCACCTCCCTCCGTCTCTCTGTTCCTAACAGGCAGCTGTGCGCTGTTGGGTAGAGGGGCGAGCCGATGAGGCACCCTGATGTCACCTATGTGCCGGCTTTCTGTAACACGCTGGGCAAGTGCTTTTCACCTCCTTCTGTTCCACTCGGCTGGGAGGCTGGATGGCTGAGCAACACTCCCTACAGACCAGGAATAACATCATCTCCAGGCAGAACCCTCCTGGATAATATATTTACCAAAAAGAGAGATCTTCAATTGCCAATAAAAACATCTTGTGTCAATCACTGATGTGAACGAGTTGCCTCGGGAAAAGCTGGACTCATTCTTTAGGGAGAAGAAAAATCACCAGAAAGAAATGACAGCGCGTCAGAGGCAGCAAGAAGAGCTCTTAGGATGCCCAGTTGAGACAGAGAGTGCATGAGAGAAGAAGAGGCAATGTCATCACGGGCAGAAAAAAAAGGGAAGACAGGAGATGCCAAGTAAACATGAAACAGAGGTTAACACAGGGGCTGAGGAGAAAAGCTGAAAGAAAATTGAGGAATAAATGTGTAACTATCCTTCCCTTCAGCAACTGGGATACGTGACGTGCAGAGCAAACCAGGCTCAGGCCAGCGGCTCCCAGCCGAGGCATTCACAGAAGAGGACTTCCTGGTTGGGCTCATCTTTTCAGTAGTTCAATATCAATCCCAAAGGAATCTGTTTAGGTAAATGACGAAAACTGCAAAAGAGTGAATATAGCGTGTTACCATTTGTGTTCTTCCCTACGGAGACACGGACATTGACGCACACACGCACATGTGTCTGTGTGGACGCAGGTCCTATCTGGTTGGAGAGCAAGATGACTGACGGATGCTGGTTGGAGACAGGAGTGGGAGGGTAACTGACTGATTACTGTATACCGTTTCAAATATTGTCCATGGGTCAGGCGCGGTGGCTCACGCCTGTAATCCCAGCACTTTGGGAGGCCAAGGCAGGCGGATCACCTGACGTCAGGAGTTTGAGACTAGCCTGGCCAACATGGTGAAACTTCATCTCTACTAAAAATACAAAAGTTAGCCAGACATGGTGGCGGGCGCCTGTAGTTCCAGCTACTCAGGAAGCTGAGACAGGAGAATTGCCTGAACCCAGGAGGCGGAGGTCACAGTGAGCCTAGATCATGCCACTGCACTCCAGCCTGGGTGACACAGTGAGACTCCATCTCAAATAAATAAATAAATAAATAAATAAATAAATAAATAAATCGTATATGTCTTTATAATGTTATACATATCACCTATTAAAAAACAGGGATAGAAGAAGAAAAATAGACAAAAGATTTTAAGCCCCTGAAAACGCCCAAAGGTATTCTCTGAGCTCCATAAAAGGCTGAACAATAGGGAAGGGGGAAATCCACAAAGTAAATTTTATCTAAAACCCTACATCCCCCATATTACCTCCAAATCTCAGCAGAATGAGGCACGAGATGAGAAAGTGTGATACCACAAATGGATCAATTCCAGCTGCCTTCCCTTTGATCTTCCTGGGGGCAAATCCTGACTTGACGAGATATTATATAGAATAAAATGATCTGCTCAAATGTGAATTTACCCAGGGTTTGTGCATGTGTGTCATAGGGAGTAATAAATCACTAACTCCCTACAAACGTATCTGCAGGACTCTGTCCCACTGTGACTATTTTTTTCCGACATACCTAATTGTGGCTTCTTCAGGTCTCAAGCATTATAAAAGCCAAAATGCCCTAAATCCTGCATTTCTATAACCATTTGCATGGCCCGTGGTCCAGATGGCGGTGATGTGACCTCCTCGCTTCTCTGAATCCATCTCACATCTCTGTTTCTTGCTAAAAGCTTCAGGCCTATTTCTCAAAATTAGCACTTCCTTTTCCTTCCCTCCAAGCATGGCTTTGCCTGCTCCCCAGTGAACGCAGAATTGTGCGGCAGTGAAATCTCTCCTCAGTAGATCAATTCAAGCTACAGGAGAAAGTAAACGAGACTTTTGCCTCTATGCTCACCTGAGTGGCTTTTTGCTCATCCAGGACGGTAAACAAAACAGCAGCACACAAGGCAGGCAACGCGCAGAGCTGAGAAGACAGGCCATCCCCAGGAGAAAACCTCTGCAGAAAACAGGCTTTATAGTTCGAGCTTCTCACAGGGTGTGAGAAAGCCCACGGAGGTCTTGTCCTGGCTCTGGGTTTCTTCCCCACCATTACTATTTTGGTAAGGAGTAATTCATACCACTTTCTGGAAGGCTTTGTGCTTGGCTGCAGCCTGGGAGAGATGGCCCCAGGCCGTTCCCGCCAGGCTGTGCCCCTGGGAGCTCAGCTCCCCGCGCTGCCCTGCACTCCCTCAGTGGGGTGCCTCAAACAACACAATATGTTATTCCTGGGAAACTTGCAGCTCTTTCTCTGGAGGAACTTGGTTACTTTCGGTCCTTGAAGATTCTTTTTCTTCAAGCACATGTGCAAGACACCAGAGTTGCTTCACTTAAGCAACGGTAATTTACACCAAACCCTAAGCGAGGAAAGCTGTGCGGCCAGCAGGAGCCACAGATGTGAAATGGTCCCATGGAATCATCTAATTTAGGAACGCCAGCCCCCAGGGAAGAGTCCTCTAAGGGAGCAGAGTTGTGCAGAAAAGAAAGGCGGTTGTTACAACGGTTTTCTTCCTGCCTCAGACACCAGTTCTCAGATGAGAGCATCAGCAATTAGAGGCGGACCGATTCCTGCCACCTACCTGCCACCTACCTACTTGTTGGTCGGCTGTGTGCAGGCCACCTCCCTAGTTCAGGCCCTTTTCAAAGGCTTCTTGCATCACCTTTGTAGCTGGTCCGCTTGCCTTAGCATTTCTGCATGCTGACATGGCCAGCTAATGTAGACGACAGCTTCAGCTAGTGCACACCTGACATACAGGCTTCCCACAAAGCCCCGCTTGACAAAACCTTGCCTGGCATTCAGCCTCCAATTGCCTCTTCCGGAGTCATGGCTACATCTCCTTCGAGCTACAGACTTTCGAGCTCAACGACCAGAAAGAGTCAGTCAGTGATGACCTGAGCAAGCGTGCTCCAGGCAGTGCAGAAGGCCTGTGCAAAGACCCTGAGCCCAGAGGAGTTTGAACAAGATCAAACAACTTGCAGAGGCCAGCGTTGCTGCAGGGTCATAAAGAAAGGATCATAGCAGCTTAACACGGGGCAGGGATGAGAATCAGGACCAGCCCATGCTGGAGAGAGAAGAGTCTGGTTCTCTACAGGGTGTCATGCCTGACCCTGCCATGGCCTAGTTTCTGTTAGGAGACCCCACTGAGACCCCAGAAGAATGAATGGGGGTGAGGAGGACAAGAGCGAAAGTGAGAGCTCTTCTAACAGTCCAGGCGTGAAATGATGGAGGCTTGCAGAGGACCAGTGACCATGAAAGCAAAGAGAAATAAACAGACTTAAGATATGCAACAGGCCCGGTGCAGTGGCTCATGCCTGTAATCCCAGCACTTTGGGAGGCCGAGGTGGGTGGATCCCCTGAGGTCAGGAGTTTCAGACCAGCCTGGCCAACACAGTGAAACCCATCTCTAGTAAAAATACAAAAATTAGCTGGGCATGGTGGCGGCCACCTATAATCCCAGCTACTCAGGTGGCTGAGGCAGGAGAATAGCTTGAACCCGGGAGGCGGAGGTGCAGTGAGCCAAGATCATGCCATTGCACTCCAGCCTGGGTGAAAAGAGCAAGACTCCATTTCAAAAGGAAAAAAAAAAGATATACAACAAAGGTAGATTACAAAAACTACTGGTGCATCAGATGGGAGAGGAGTAGAGTGGATTGAGGAGAGAGAGAAGGGAGAAATCTACCAGTTGTCTAACTGGAGCAACTGGGAGGGTACTATGGTTTGAACGTACCCTCTAAAACCCGTGTGGAAACTTAATCCTCAACACAGCAGTAATGAGAGGTAGGGCCTTTAAGAGGCTCTGCCCTCATGAATGGATTAGTTCATTCATGGATTAATGGATTCACGGGTTATGATGGCAGCGGGACTGGTGGCTTTATAAGAAGAGGAAGAGAGGCCTGAACTGGTGCACTCAGCCCCTGTACCCTGCGCCACTGGGACGCTGCAGAGTTCCCATCAGCAAGCAGGCCCTCACCGGATGCAGCCCCTCAACCTTGGACCTCTCAGCCTCCATCACTGTGAAAAATAAATCCCTTTCTTTATAAATTACCCAGTTTCAAGTATTCTGTTACAAGATTAGAAAACTGATTAAGACTGAGAGGGTGGCAACTTTGAGACTGCGAACTGTTGGAGAAGCAAATGTCAGAGTCAAACATCTTGAGCTTGATTTGGATGTGAAAGTTTGAGATGGTACTGAGATACCCAGATGGAGATATGAGAAGGCAGCTGGCTATAGGAGGGTGGAGCTGGAGATCTGGAGAAAGATCTGGGCTAGAAATAGAAACCTGGACACACTGGTGTGTGGATGGTCTTGCGAACCACGGCAATGGCAAGGGCAGTTGGTGGCCCAGACACTCAGACCTTAGCAGATGTCCTGCCTGCAGCAAGTTCACTGCTTAACTGCCCCATGAGGCCATGTCTCCATGCCACATGGACTCAGAAACACCTCCTATCTCCTGCCAGTCATTGAGATTTCACAAGTTATCTGTTCCAACTTGATCTAAGGGATGTGAAAAGAGACTGGTTTGGAAAGCCAAAGGATAGGAAAAGCCTAGGGACAATGGGAAGAACCTGATCTTGCAAGCACAAAATGGTTCCCAGTTGCTGCTGCGGTTTCCAAACCCCTCTGCCCACACAGGAGCCATCTGCCTGCTGGTGGCCGCTCAGCCGAGGCCAGCAGCTCCAGTCAGGGGGAAAGCGAGCATCTATCTAACAGCATCTGATATCAGCACCCCAACTTCCTGCCCCTCCTGTGAAAAATTCTCCACACCCCCAACCCCCAGCCTCAGAAAGCCTCTGTATTACCATCACGAGCCCTGCGAGGAGGGGGCCTGGCCAAGGATGTGCTGAAAGCCACAGAGTGAGATTGATGTGGGGAGCGGCCGCCCCGGGCATGTGTTCGCCATCTGTCAGGCGGAGGGATCCTTGCCAGCCCTACATGGTTATTCAGTATTAAAAGAATATTCTTTAGTTTGACTGACACCCTACCCTGGGCAGCCTCAGCCAAGACGGTTGGGCTCTGGGATCCAGATGGGATGGAGGGGCCTCTGCTCTCCTGAGGGAGATGCCTCCGGAGGGCTGGGCCACCCAGGGTACTAGAGGGGAGGGGGCTCTCCAGGGCCCGGGAGCAGAGTGTGGCTTGGCTGGCCAGGGCTGGGCAGGCCTGGGCCTGAGCTGGGGCTTTTATGTGGGGCTCAGTTTCAAAGGCAAGGGCGGGACTGAAAGAAAATGTTCCTCACACATTATCCGTGCTTCGTAGGGTCCTTTGGAGAACAGGAATACCGGGCTTGCGGGGTGCCTCCTGCAATGGAATACCCAACGTTAGGCTTTTTCCTGGAAAGTTGTATGTACAGATAAACCTTGCTTATTAATTTCAGGTCAGACACCAAGAATAGACAGAGGGCCCCTTTTCAGTGCTAGCCCTGTTGCCTTTGCCAAATATCCAGGTTTCCCTTCCGGAAGCCACCCTCCTCCAGGAGGGATCTTGTGGATGTGGCCCCTTCCCACTGAACTGAGGCAGAGCCAAGTGACTCCCTCAGGCAATGGAACGCAGGCTGAAGTGGCATGTGCCACCTCTGGGTGGAAGCACTCGAAGGCAGCATGTAGTTGACCTTGTTTCTCTTCCTCCGTCACACCAGCAAGTGGCAGAAAGAGGACACTCCTTAAGCCTGGGTCCCAGGGCACAGCTAACATGGAGCAGAGTGGCAGCCAACCTGTAACGAACCCATGATGTGACTGAGACATGAGCCTTTCTTTCTAAACTGCTGGGATCAGGGGTCTGATTGTTTTTGCAGCAAAACCCAGCTTATCCTGACTGATACACTCATATGCTTGCCAATTCACATCGCCTGCTGTCTTTATACGCACTGCGTGGTTTCAGCAGTTTCAATTGTCAGTTGGAAAAATACCTTTGCAACGAGAACATTTAAAGGAAAAACTAAGGGCAGATAGTTAATTAAAATGTACTGCCACATTAAGTTTTCATAGCTAAGAACAGTACTGGGCCTGGGATTCCAGGAAGGTTTCTTAAGAGGCATTGTGTTTGTGGCAGAAATGAAAGCTGGGTACCCAGACCAAAAACCTCCACAACCAGTGATGCCAAGGCAGAGGGTCTAAGGGTTGGAGATTCCGAGCAAGGTGCAGGGGGCGTGCAGAACGTGTTTGCAGGTCATTAAAACAGCTCTCTTCTCTGCACACATGTGAGTTCTTTTCTTTTCTTTCTGTCTCTTTCTCTCTCTCTCTCTCTCTCTTTTTTTTTTTTTTTTTTTTTTTAGTGGATGCATGCTTTCATGCAGTCACGCAGGCTGGGGTACAGTGGCATAATCATAGCTCACTGCAGCCTGCCTCCTGGGCTCAAGTGATCCTCCCTCCTCAGCCCTCTGAGTAGCTGGGACTCTAGGCAGGTGCCACCACCCCCAGCTAATTTTTAAAATTTTTGTAGAATTAGGGTTTTGCTGTGTCCAGGCTGGTCTCAAACTCCAGGACTCAAGTGATCCTCCCATCTCGGCCTCCCAAAGTGCTAGGACTATGCTTGAACCACCGCACCCAGCCATGGGCTTCTTTTTGTTATTGGTCTGCATCTCCAACACTTTCCTCTTGGTGTTTGATCTAATCTCTCTGGAGATGGATTGATAAAAATCAAACTTTAACAGTAGTGCCCATTTTGGTTCATGAAGACAGAAGAATTCTGCTCCTCTGAATCCATTCCAAGCGTATCCTCGAATCCTTCCAGCGTGAAAACTCCTTGCAAGTTCCCAGAGCGCTGCTGAGAACGTGGAGATTTGCCTGTGGTTGAGATGATTCCCTTTTGGTTACCAGGACATTTCCAGTTTGGCTGCTAAAAGCTGAACATCTTTCTGGTGAGCCATTCCCCTGAGATGCCCGAGTCAACTCTCAAACCCAAATCTCACATTTTCCATTGTGTTTGTCAGCTACGCAAAGAGTGGGCTTACCCCCAGCTACAAGTGGCTCTGAGAAACCTGCATCTGATTTAGCGTTCCGCTAACAACTCAGCACTCCCAACAGGTTGTGGTCACATGAAGTAGGGTCACAGTACTGCTTACACACATTCACATGGCTATGTGTGTCAAACCGCAAATGCTCCTTCTGCCACGAGGAGGGTCTGCCACAGCGGGTTTCAGTGCCAGCCCCGGAGGCCTGGGCTGACTCGCCCCCTCCCGAGGGCACTCTGTGGCTGGAGCAAGGAGGGGCTGGATGGATGCCAAATGGCTCTTGAATAAGGAGATGTTTGCCTTGCTATGCCTCCCCATTCCCATCTTTTCCTTAGACATATACCCAGATGTACCCACATGCACCCATACACATCCACACACATCCACAGGCATCCGCACACACCCACAGGCATCTATACACACCCTCACACTCACACACACCCTCTGCCTCCTCCATTCAGAACTGCCCGTGGTCTTGCCTTTTTTCCATGAATAAGCTTCAATTTCATGGCAGCAGAAAAGAAAAAAAAAGCACTGCTATGAAAGTCTAATGCTGTCTTTGACGTTAGTTAATAGCAATACAAACAGAAGCTTATTATAGAAAGTGATCTCTCGCACCAGACTTTAACACACCTTAGACTGAAGCCTAAATGAATGAAGGGACAGAGAAGGAAGTCGCGTCTGAGATACCCTGGGCGTGCGGGGTAACAGTGTGCAGACAGGTTTTGAAGTCACACCCTCCAGCAAGGCTTGCTGGATCACCTCTGCAGTCACTGCAGCTGGGCCCTCCTTCGCAGTTTTTATTGAATGGGATTTCAGGCCTTAATTCTTCCCTCTGGATCCTTGATAGTCAAAGAAGTGAGGCTTCATGAGGTTAAGGGGTTGGGGTAGCCATTGTTTCTCCCCTTTCCTCCCCATTAGGCCCTCCAATGCTTTGCTGAGGAACTAGCCATGACACACCCATGACAGGGCCCAGTTTGGGGAGTCCTTTGGAGTGAATGCCACCCGTGGGCTGTGTCTTGAGGCCCTGCTAGGGAAAACCTTCTCTTAAAATCACCCAGACCTGCTGGCCTGACATTTCGTCATGGGCAAGGGCCGTTGTTCTGGGGCTGCTGGTTTTAGGACTCAGTTCCAGGAATAGGAAACCTGCTATGGGTCAAAGGCCAAATCAAAGGCCCCCAGACACAGCCTCGGGGGCGATAGGGCCCAATGGTTGGAGCCAAGATCCTGGAAACAGAGGCCTAGCTGTGTGATCGGGGCAGGTTACTTCACTTTTCCTTTCTCTTTTCTATTAAATGGGCAGAGGAGGACCCACCTCTTGGGCCCAGGATGACGGAGAAACAATGGAAGTTACGCTTCACCCGCATCGCCAGTGCCTGGCCCTGGAAAGGGTGAGGTGAGCTCTTCCTATTCTCAGGGCCGCGCCTTCAGCAGAGGGCATGAGGAAGCCAGGAAGAAAGAAGGACACCAGGCCACAGGAAAGAGGAAAAGCAGCTTTGGCCGGGCTTGTGATTCTGGCTCTCTGTTCCCTTGCTAACCCTCACTAGGGCAGATGCGAGAATCAAGAGCATGTAGGCCTGGCGCAGGGGCTCACACCCAGTACTTTGGGAGGCCAAGGTGGGAGGATCACTAGAGTCCAGAGTTCAAAACCAGCCTGGGCAACATAGTGAGACCCTGTATCTACAAATAATAAAAAAAAAAAAAAAAAAAAGAAAAATTAGCCTGGCATGGTCATGTGCACCTGTAGTCCCAACTACTCAGGAGGCTGAAGTGGGAGGATGGCTTGAGCCCAGGAGATCGAGGCTGCAGTGAACCATAATCACACCGCTGCACTCCAGCCTGGGCAACAAGTGAGACCTTAACTCTAAAAAGAGAGAGAAGGAGAGCGACAGAATGTGTAGAAAGCACACGAAGTGAGAGGACGTGTAGAAGGCAGGCCCGGCATGTTGTAAGTGCCCAATTACTCTTACAGAAATTGGATATTTTGTATCAGTGAACTGGGGGACTGAGTCAGTCAACATTGGAAGTTCACGATCCGGGAGCTTCCTGCACGGTCCCCATCAACCGAGACCCATGGTTTCTGCCTTCCTCTTCTTTGGGGTTACCTCCTGGAACCTCCGACCTAGACAGCAAGCCTTGCTTCTCCTGCTCCGTCTGGAAGAGGTGACCCCCGACAGCTAGAGTTGGGGCAGTCCATCTGAATGTTACATCCACCACTTTCTCGGGGGATGGGATTCTTATTCTCCAAGGGCCTTTGGAGGCCTTGCCCAATAGCTCAGAATTTGGGGGTGAGCATGTAATGTGGTCTTCAATTAGATATTGCCTTAGCCTGGACCAAGTGTTGGCAGGAATTGGTAGCTGGTGGCAAGGTGAGAAGAGGGCTGAGGACAGGGCAACGGAGACGTGAAGGACTCAGGCTGTCGCACGGCTGGGAGGCATTCTCAGTCCAGCTAGGACCTCCAGGACAGTGTTGACTAGAATTGGCCACAGCAGATATCCCTGACTTGTTTGCAGCCTCAGGAGGAAAGTGTCCAGTATTTCAACTTTGTGTAAGGTGTCAATATTTCATCTTTGTGTAAGGTGCCAATATTTCATCATTGTGCAAGGTGTCAATATTTCATCTTTGTGTAAGGTGCCAATATTTCATCATTGTGCAAGGTGTCAATATTTCATCTTTGTGTAAGGTGTCAATATTTCATCTTTGTGTAAGGTGCCAATATTTCATCATTGTGCAAGGTGTCAATATTTCATCTTTGTGTAAGGTGCCACACACAGATCTTTCGGAGATATTCTTTAGCAGATTATGGAAGTGTCTATTTCGAATTAGTCATAAACAGGTGCTGGATTTGGTCTAATGCTTTGTTTAGGATCTATTGAGATTATCATATGACATGTTTTATTCTCCTTTATTCTATTAATATGATTATTATATTGAATTTTAAACCAACCTTATATTCCCAGGAAAAAAAACCACTTGTTCATGATGTATTATCTTTTTTATATATTTTTGTATTTTATATGCCTGCTCATGAGAGATGCAGGTCCGTGCTCTCCTTTCTTATAAGGTCTTTGTCAAGTTTTGATACAAATGTTATGCTGGCCTCATAAAATGAACTGAGAAACGTTCTTTCTTCTTCTAGTCTCTGCATCTCTTCTGCACTACTGATATTATTTCTTCCCTAAGTATTCAGACTACTTCTTAACATCTGTGGTGGTTTTTAAATTAGTCCACAAATTCTTTGATACTCTTCTCTCCAAGTGGTAGAGCTCAATTCTCTTTCTCGTGCGTGGAGGCTTGATTTAGGGACTTTCTGCTAATGAGTGGAATAATGGCAGGTCACATCGAAGATTACTTCATGCACGGCAGCTTCTGTCATGGGTTCTCACCCCCATCGGTCCCCCTGGAGAAGCCACCTGCCATGCTGGGAGCTGCCAGTGAGGACCCAAGGCCTCCTAACAACCATGTGAGTGAACCTGAAGTGGTTTCTTCAGCCCCAGGCAAGTCTTGAGGTGACTGCAGGGCGACAGCTTGACTGCAGCCTCATGGGGGACCCTGAGCCAGAGCCACCCGGCTAAGCTGCTTCCGGACTCCTAACCCTCGGAAAGCAGATGAGATTAGAACACATGTTGCTTTTAGCTGCCATGTCTTAGGGTGATTTGTGATGCACCAACAGGTGACAGGTGCTGTGGCTCAGAAGTTAACTCTCTTAAACTCACCTCTTGCTTGTTCTTAGAATACCTTTACATTCTGCTGGAACACATCCTACATTAACTTCCTAAAAGGAGTACAAGAGTAGTAAAATTGTCAGTTCTTGCAAGTTTGAGATGCCTTCATTTTATCCTCACACTTGATTCATAGTTTGGCTGGATGTAGAAATCTGGGTGGGTCATAAGTTTTCCTGAAAAGTGTGAGGACATCACTTGACCACCTTCCAGCTTCCAGGACACTATGGTGAAATGCAGTGTCATCATGATTCTCGTTTCATTGTGTGTCATTGCTTTTTCTTCTCTTCTAGAAGCTTCTGAGATATTAGTTTTAATCCCTGGGGTTATAAAGAATGAGCATTTTTTCACTAATCATTAAATTAATGGATTCAGTGCAGAGCAGCCCCACACAGTAGGGCTTTCTGTGATGAGGGAACACTCCTCATCAGCATACCCAGTAGAGCAGCCACCTCCCATGTGCGGCTCTCACGCACTTGAAATGTGGCTAGCGCAACTGAGGAACGGAAGTTCAATCTCATCTAATCTCAGTTAATTCTCATTTTAACTTAGTTACCCATGGTAGCTAGTAGCTACCATCTTGAACAGTGCAGATCTAGGTATCCTGAGTACGTTCTGATAGAGTGTCTTTTTCTTTTTTATTTCTTCTCCTTTCTCTGGCTTTGTTATTGGGTTCATCACTGTTAGATATCCTCGACTGGTCCTAAGTTTCTTTCATTTATGTTCTTGTCCATCTCTGCCTTTTTGTTCCTCCTTTGGAACATTCCCTTTGTTTTCTACTTTAACGTGACTTTTTTTATTTTGCTTTTTTTCTTTAAGTTTCAAAAGCTCTTCTTATTGTCAGATTGTTTATTTTTAAAGGGTCTCATACTTGATATATGGATGCATTATTTTACTTTATCTCTGAGAGGTTTTTTTTTTTTAAGTTTTTGTGTGTTCTATGCATTTTCTCTTTCCTCTAAGTTCACTTCATTCTGTCTCTGTCATGTGAGTGTTGCTCCTTAAATGTCTGATGATCTGGGGCTATTTGCTCATATGTAAGACTCAAGTGCTAAAAGCCTGAATGAAAGCTTTGGAGGGTGGGCAGAGCTTCTTAGTGGGTGAGAGTCCTTTCAGAGTCCTCAGGTGACAAGCGTCCTGATGGAGGTCCCTAAGAGGTCAGCATCAGGAGGTCTCCTCTCTGGGTCCATTTCATTTCTTAAGGGAAGCATCCTTCAGTCCCGTGCCTGCAGGAGGGCGGGGCCGCGGGTGTGTGTCTGCCTTCCCGTGTTCTGAGAGCAAAGAAAGGTAAGAAAGCTGGAGATCTCACCATTCAATATGAAGAAGTTCCCCACATCCCCCCATTTTTAACCCTGCATCTGAGCTCTCTTCTGCACTGTGCTGTCTGATGGCCCCTAGTCCAGAGCAGAAGAGCTGAATTTCTCACCAGATAACCCTCCAGCCTCCTTAGGGGAGAGGGTGGCAATTGCCTGGGTGGATGGGCAACTTCATCCAGACCTTTATGAACCCCTTGGTTTTTGGCTCCACTGAGCATGGCACCTGGTGCCTTTGAGACCTGACAGGTTCTAGGGGACAAGGAAGCTCCTTCTCACCTGTGTCCCCTCTGCTGACATTCAGGATGGACATTTTTGGCCTGTTCTGTCCATTCCTACTTCTTCAGCGTCTCTCTATCTTTCAGGGATATCCTACAATCTCTCTTCCACAGCTATGTTGGTCCTCGTGGGTTAATCTTTGCGTTTCCTTTATTGTCATCCTGGTGAGCTTTTGGAGGGATAGGAAACAAACCCACAGGGCCCCTGCCCATGTCCAATAAGAAGCTTTGTTTTTGAATCTGACTCGAGTTCTCCACACTGGCTTTCCTCCACCAATGAGCCCCACCTGCCTGTGCACGTCTTCCCCATTCACTCAGAAGGCTTCAGCTGCAGCCAGCGCCATTCTCAATCCCAGCTGCCTTCTTCTGAAAGCTCACGTTGCTTTTCTTCCCTCAGTATCCCTCCCATTTAATTCAACCTCAAATCCCACTATCTCCATGGAGTACTCAGTGACTGGTTCAGCCCATAATAAACTTTTTATTCTCCAATTATCTTAGCACCTATAGTTTACGCATATACTCTTACTCTATTTATTGATTTACTTATTCCTGGATTCATTCCTTTACTTATTAGCTGGGAACTTGTATCCAGAGTCTTTTGCTTTGTTAGGGTACACAAAATGCAGTCATATAGAGCATATTAGAATCACGTGGGAAAGAAAAGGAAAAGGCCAAGGTAGACATGTAAACCGGGGCCAAAAAGGAGCCAATACAAGAGCACGCACTGTCACATAATGAGTCTTACGTGCTCAATGGGTGCACCAAAAAATCAGCTTCAGGCCGGCGCGGTGGCTTACGCTTGTAATCCCAGCACTTTGGAGGCCAAAGCGGGTGGATCACCTGAGGTCAGGAGTTTGAGACTAGCCTGGCCAACATGGCAGAACCCCATCTCTACTAAAAATACAAAAATTAGCCAGGTGTGGTGGCGCATACCTGTAATCCTAGGTCCTCGGGAGGCTGAGACAGGAGGATCACTTGAGCCCGGAAGCGGAGGTTGCAGTGAGCCAAGATCATGCCACTGCACTCCAGCATGGGTGACAGAGCGAGACTCCATCTCAAAAAAAAAAAAAAAAAAAAAAATTCAGCTTGAAGTTTTCCAGCAGTCAGTATAAAGATCATTTATCCAAAAACAAGTGTCCAACATGACAGAATCCACCTTAGGAGAGCTCCATTGTCCAGCCTCTGCTAGTACTCAACAGGATGGTTGCCGACACGTTGGGCTTTTTCACGAGGGGATCCCATGTCCTGAAAGGCACATATCGTCAGCTCCAGCCTCGCAGACACTGGGCATCTGACAGGACTGTCATGAAAGGTCACTGGGCTTTCCCAGCTAATATGGTGGAGAAAATTGCCACACTCTTTCATCAGAGAATATTGAATACCCTTGTCAGAAACAAGACGCTGGACCTCTGGGCTAACACAGGGTGGCATTTCGCCTGTGACCCCAGCAGTGTTTTCTGGGCAGTGCGTAAGACTTGAGTTACAGGCTCAGCTTTTCACTTTTACATGAATCCCTGGTTTTCTCTGAATTTTGGTTTCCTTCCTTGTAAGATGAAGATATACTTACCCTGCCTACTACTCAGGACTAATGTGAGAGTCAACTGAGTTAATATCCAAATACTATATAAATCAAATTTAAAATGCTATATATCTATCTTCTTATTGTCTATGCTTTTTCCTGAAGACTAAATTACCCTTTTGAGAAACTATGCTGTCCAACCTCATATGGTTTGAAGATGCTAAAGGAAACATGCGCATGACACATGACAGGGCCTTAAAACGTATCGGGCTAAGCTGCCTCTGGAAGTAGAAAGCCATCTCCCAACATTGAATACTATGAACTTAGAACAGAGAATCTAACACAGCAGATCTTTTTTTTTTTTTTTTCAGAAACAGGATCTCACTCTGTGGCCCAGGCTGGAGTGCAGTGATACCATCGTAGCTCCCTGTAGCTTTCATCTCTTGGGCTCAACAGATCCTCCTGCCTCAGCCTTCTGAGTAGCTGAAACTACAGGCACACACCGTCAAGCCCAGCTAATTTCCTAAATCTTCTTGTAGAGATGGGGTTTCATCATGTTGCCCAAGCTAGTCTCAAACACCAGGGCTCAAGTGAGCCTCTTGCCTCAGTTTCCCAAAGTGCTGGGATTAGAGGTGTGAACCACAGCACCTGGCCCAGCAGATCTTTCATATACACAGACACGAAACCAGGCTAGATGGAGACTGTGTCAGGCTGCATCTCACAAAGCCCTTTCGCATTCTCTATCACATTAAATGCCCACAACAATGCAGTGAGCTAAGTATGACTACTCTCAATTTAAAGAGAAGTGACATGAATTTTTCAAAAATCAGTCAGTAAGTGGGAAGACACTTCTCAGTCCTAAATCTTGCTCAGCGTCCACACAATCTAAAGAATTTGTCTAACCATGGACTACGATGAGAGAGAGCACATACACGCTCTAAATCAGGGGTCCCCAAACCCCAGGCCGAGGATGGGTACCAGTCCACGGCCTGTTAGGAATCAGGCCACAGAGTGGGAGGTGAGCGGTGGGTGAACGAGCATCCCCACCTGAGATCAGCCTCCTGCCAGAACAGCGGCGGCATTAGATTCGCATAAGGGTGTGAACCCTCTTGGGAGCTGCGCAGGTGAGGGATGTAGGTTGCACACTCCATAACAGAATCTAAGTCTGATGATCTGAAGTGACAGCTGCATCCCCAAACCATCCTCCCCCTTCCCTCCGCTCCTGCCCACCCATCTTCCACGAAACCGGTCCCTGGTGCCAGAAAGGTTGGGGACGGCTGCTCTAGAGGACTCCTCATAGTCCAGTGGCTCTAGGAATGAGTGACAGGCACACAACAGTACAGATAAAGGAAATCCTTTTGAAGTATGGGCTGAACATGTCCTTTGAATTTGGTTTCAAACTGGACTGAAAAGAAGATGCTTCATAGGATCTCTGTTTAAAACTGAGGGGTAAAGTCCTTTGTTGAGCATCTGGTTCCTGCCCTAGGAAAAGAACATTGTCTTTCTTGAGCTTTGCCTAAAATCCCTAGAGCAGACAATCCTCTGTTCTCAAACCACCACTTCAAACATCTCAGGATAGGGGTTAAAAACAAAAGAAAGCTCTTGTTTTCCCCACTACAACCACCACCCAAAATGCCAGCGGCTCATGGCTCACCCCAAACCGCTGGGCACTTAGGAATCCATGGTGGCCATGAAAGGCAACAAGAGATGGAGAGTTGAAGGCAAAACCACTTATGGCAAAATAGTTTGCCTCATCGCCAATGCCCGCATGACTGGCAGAGTGCATGAGCCTGGGGTAAGAGGGGACGGGCATGGAGGGCTCAGGGAGGAGTTGCTGGAACGTTCAGTACCATGGCTGTCTAGTGCTTAAACCAACCTTCCCACTGAAAACCACCAAAATGCTAAGGAAGAAAAAATGTACCTGCACCAAAAACTGATCATTATCAGACCAAACCTACAAGAAGCCAGAACCCCAAAGAGATAGCTGTGATTTGAAGCTCTTTAGCCCCGTAGGCGTTTGCTGAACTCAGCACATTTGAGCTCCAGTTCTATACTTCGGGACCACCCAAGGTGGGAAACCTAATAGAATAGTGTGACCCATAGGCTGCCCCGCCCCTTCCCCAAGGCACTGCAAAGAGAAGCTGCAGTGCTAAGCAGAGCAGGGGGAGGCAAAAGCTGCACCCGCATAGCAGCCCTCTCTGTGTTTGCAGCCAAACATATGAAACGTCAAAGCTGTGAATTTCGTTAAAAGCACTGCAGGTGGATAGTGGCCTCCCGGGGCAGAGGTAAGTGCAGATGCTCTCCGAAGAACACCCCCTCACTCCAAGCCTCAAAGAGGCCCCACAAATAACCTTCTAAGGCTAGGGAGTGGCCCTGTGAAAAATAAAGCACACAAGGAAAAAGGCATCATGAGTAGGAAGCGGCAGAAACCAAGTCAAGGTACCAGGCTTTCGTTTGAAGCTTACGGACTTTATTACAGGGGAGCCCTGTGGACCGTATCTGACCACGCTGAGATCTAAGAACATTTTAGCCAAAAGGAGAATAGCATCAGAAGAGGAGATTGTCCCCAGTGTGCAGGCTCACACCTCCGACTGACAGATGGCCTCATTCCCCGGAACTTAACGTTCCTGGAAAAGCAGAGGATGCAGTGTGGTTTCTCTTCTGCTTCTCTTTCCGCGGCTGTTTTCACCCTCCCCTGCCTCATGAAAGAAGCTGACTGCACTCTGTACCTTCCCCGCTGCCGTGGCTCTTCCGCTGTGCTCTGGATAACCAGCTCACCTCCACATGTGACAGAGCCCACTCAGCCTACTCTCCAGACAGGATCTGGAGGGCGCCCTCAAAATTAATCCATCTGTCGTCCATCCCATCCACAGGAAAGCATTTCCTGCTCATCTGGCCAGTTTGGCTAATGGTGATTAAAAAACATTTTCATCTGCTTCAAGATCTTGAGACTCTGTAAATAACCATTTTCGACTTCGGTAACCATGTCCGTGGCCCCAAGAGATCCAGCTCATGAGTCCTCCATTGCCTTCACTCGTACAGCACTTGGGCCACCAGCACTTGAGTCAGGGTCTATGGACTATGTTCAGTGTCCCAGCTGTACCCCACAACTCTGGGTTCCCTCGGTCATATCTGCAACTCTGGCCTGAGAGCTTTCCCCCCAGAACCTCGGAGGTCACTCTCACCGTATGCCTGCAGGTGGCAGGAAGGACTGAGGAACCACCACACACCGACCACCCCCACTAGCAGGCCTGAATTAACTACTCTTAAGACTTGGTGTATACATACCCCAGCTCCCTTGCCTCTTGGGTTGGATAATTCTGAGAGGCGAGTTTCCCTGAGTTCCCACGGGATGGGGCTCCTTAGCACTCACCTGCCCTCCTTCCTCTCAGGCCTCTCCAGTAGAATGGGCAGGAGGCACTGAGCTCCCTAGTGGCCTCTGTGAGCACAAGGTCAGCCCCATGCCCTTCCCTTAGTTCCCAAGTGACTGGAGCCCGGACCTTCTGAGCGGCTGCCTTAATTTTCCCCTTGTCCTCCTGGAAGGAGGCCCCAGGATGTTGAATTCTGGAGTAGCTAAAAGCCTCCACTTTAAACTTCTCCCTCCTCCCTGGGCTACACCTAAAAAATTCCATTAGAATCACACCTCTGTTTCAGACAGAATCTCCACAGCACCCCCAGAGGAACGGGACAGGGGATGGGAGAGGCCGTGTGGGGCTCAGCCACAGGGACACGTCCTACCAGCAGGGTTAGCGGATCCCAAAGAGAGCAGAGACTGCAGGGAAAGGAAGAAGACGGCTGAGTCGGCACGGAGACAGTGCTTATCTCCGGGTGGCGGGCCAGGAGGGATTCTTTGCCCTTCTTCTTGACTATACTTTTCAGATTCTCTAAAACGTTTCAGAAATAAGATAATCACAAAGTCTGCAAGTATCTCCCTGAAAGGTATAATCACTTTACAGTGGAGAACACAGCAGACATCACCTAACTAAGTGATAAAGGTGACATCTCCAGGAACGGCTCACATGGGTAACGGCTGCTCCCCGGCGGGGGCGGGGGTGGGGGGTGAACCCAGCACTGCCCCTGGGATTCCGAACCCATCTGATCCTGAGGGAATGTCAGACAAGCCCAAGTTGAGGGACTTCCTACAAGATAACTGGTCCATATGCTCAAAAAATGTCCAAGTCATAAAAAAATGAAGAAAAACTGAGGAACTGCTCCAGATTAGAGGAGACTAAAGAGAACAATAACTAACTCAAGGTGTGATTCAGCAAAGGCCCATCCGTGGGCCTAGGGGAAATATGATGGGGGTCTGTGGAGGGTAACACAACTATATCAATGTTCATTTCCTGATTCTGTCAGTAGCCTGTGCTTATTTTGGGGAGAAATATAAACCGAGGCATTGATAGGGCATCAATGTGGGTGAAGGGTGCATGCAAACTCTTTGCATAATTTTTACACTTTTAGAAGCTTCAAATTATTTCAAAATAAAAAGTTAGAAAAGAAAATGGCCATTAATTTTATAATCCGAAAAGAAAATGTTTTAGGACAAAAATATGTCTCTGGTCACAGCCTGTGCTGTGAATCCATGGAGTCGATTTTTGCTGTCAGCGAAGTTCCCAACAGCTGGAGAAGAACAAGGAACAAAAGCCGAGCTGCCATCCTGAGCTCCCAGGGTCCCAGACACAAAGCTGGCCTCTCCGGCTTTACTGAAAGATAAGTGCTGATAAGGCCTGCGGGTCATCTTCGTCAGCGCCGGCCCCCCAGCTCGCTGAGAGGGGCCCGCCCTTCCAGAGCTCAGCCAGACATAAGCCAGAGCAGAGCGTGTTTCTTTTCAGCTGAAAGCTGCAGCTGGTGCATCCACCCTGGGTACGAGCAGACTCTCAGCAGGGTGCCCACCAGAGTGGGGGCCTGCAGACGCCCCTGCCCGGAGAGGCTGGGAGACCACAGCCCAGGTCTTCCGGATGGAGATTGAACTTCAGCATTCCGTTTGGATCAGTCCAGGAAAAAAAAAAAAAAAAGCAGCAGCAGCAAAATCTCACTATCACTCTTAGTAAAACAAGATAAGCTACAAAAACAACTAATGCAACTACTGGCTTCCACCCAAGTCTCACCAAGTTCCCCATAAGAACGACCACAAGGGTGACCACACTGACTAGTTGTCCTGGCCTGGTTGACCACACTGACTAGTTGTCCTGGCCTGGCTGACCACACTGACTAGCTGTCCTGGCCTGGTTGACCACACTGACTAGCTGTCCTGGCCTGGCTGACCACACTGACTAGTTGTCCTGGCCTGGCTGACCACACTGACTAGTTCTCCTGGCCTGGCTGACCACACTGACTAGCTGTCCCAGCGAAGTGTTGCTGGAAACACTGTCAAGGTAGAGTTTGTGCCTGGTCCCCTGGAGGCCAAGGCTGGAGGTGGGCGTCTCCGTGCCAGCTGGGCCAAAGGGCAGACCTGGCTGCATCAGGGCAAAAAAGGCCATCATCTCCATAGATGGAAGCATCTTTAACTGTGGGGGCCTCGGCCCCCCGTTTTTTAACTACTGGAA
This sequence comes from Macaca mulatta, assembly GCF_049350105.2. Taxonomy (NCBI): domain Eukaryota; kingdom Metazoa; phylum Chordata; class Mammalia; order Primates; family Cercopithecidae; genus Macaca; species Macaca mulatta. Next base: position 127,245,481 of record NC_133420.1, on the reverse strand, counting down.
GACGTAGCCTGAGTCCAACCTCTTCCACGCCTGGCGATGCTGCTAAGAACGCGGAGCAGGGCCGGGAGCGGGCGCCGAGGCACGGAGCCACACTGCCCCCTGGCGGCCGCCTCCCCGCCCCCGGCGCCGCCTCGCGAGGCGGAGGTTCAGAGTCACTACTGCGGTGCTGAATTCGGACGATTAGTGCGGGGCGTCGGGTCCATCCAGGGGAGGAGAACGTTCCTAATGCGGAGTGTCACGCGCCCTGCGTTTAAGGTCTGGCCCTGGAACTCTGGGCAAGTTGCTGAAATTCTCTGATCTCAGCTGCGAAAGGAGGAAAATAAAGCCTGTGTTGTAAAGATCACACGAGGCCATGTGTGTGATACAGGCTTTCCCCGCCCCCGACCCAAACACACACGCACAGAAGGCAAGGTCATGAGGGACATACATATATATATTTTCGGAGTCTCGCTCTGTCGCCCAGGCTGGAGGGCAGTGGCGTGATCTCGGCTCACTGCAACCTCTGCCTCCCGGGTTCAAGCGATTCTCCTGCCTCAGCCTCCCGAGTAGCTGGGACTACAGGCGCCGCCACCTCTCCCGGCTAATTTTTGTGTTTTTAAGAGATGGGGTTTCACCGTGTTGGCCAGGCTGGTCTCGATCTCTTTTTTTTTTTTTTTTTTTTTTTTTTGAGACGGAGTCTCGCTCTGTCGCCCAGGCTGGAGTGCAGTGGCCGGATCTCAGCTCACTGCAAGCTCCGCCTTCCGGGTTCACGCCATTCTCCTGCCTCAGCCTCCCGAGGAGCTGGGACTACAGGTGCCGCCATCACGCCTGGCTAATTTTTTTGTATTATTTTTAGTAGAGACGGGGTTTCACCGTGTCAGCCAGGATGGTCTCGATCTCCTGACCTCGTGATCCGCCGGCCCCAGCCTCCCAACGTGGTGGGATTACAGGCTTGAGCCACCGCGCCCAGCTGACGGTTACTTTTTAACCCAAACACTGTCCCTTCTAATGTTCTCCGCTGCCGCCCAGTGCAGCTCCCGACGCTAACCCGGGTTTCTGGGGTGGAAGCAGCAGAGGCCCCCGCACGCCACGGAGCCTGAGGACAGCCCTGCAGTGGGGCCTGAAGAGCGTCAGTGGACCCGACCCGCGCTACAGCCGGCCGCGCTGCTCCGCTCCTCTGGGCACCTCCCCAAGGGCCTCGCTTGTCTGACCCGCAGTACTCTCCACCCTGCACCTCGTGGCTTTGGTGGCTGCATGGCTTCCGGCTTTGGTGGCTGCATGGCTTCCAGCTTTGGTGGCTGCGTGGCTTTTCAGCTTTGGTGGCTGCGTGGCTTCCGGCTTTGGTGGCTGCGTGGCTTCCAGTTTTGGTGGCTGCGTGGCTTCCAGTTTTGGTGGCTGCGTGGCTTTCGGCTTTGGTGGCTGCGTGGCTTCCGGCTTTGGTGGCTGCGTGGCTTCTGGCTTTGGTGGCTGCGTGGCTTTTCGGCTTTGGTGGCTGCGTGGCTTCCGGCTTTGGTGGCTGCATGGCTTTCCGCCTGGGAAGGCTATGCCTCTGCACCAAGGAGCCGTTCACAGCTGTGCATTCGAAAATCCTGCCGCCAGCCACGCATCCTGGAGGAGGGGCCTGGTCAACCCGCATGCCCCAAGGTCTGGGCCACCAGTAAAGATAGGGTTTCACCATGTTGGCCAGGCTGGTCTGGAACTCCTGACCTCAGGTGATCCACCCACCTCAGCCTCCCAAAGTGCTGGGATTACAGGGGTGAACCACTGTGCCTGGCCAACAACATGGGTGACTCTCAAAACAATTATGTTCAATGCAAGAAGCCAGACTAAGAAGAATGCCTACTGTGTGGTTCCATCTGATAAGCTTCTAAGAAATGCAGATGAATCTATAGTGTCAGAGCAGATCAGTCATCACCAGAGTTTGGGATGGGACAGGAAGGACATATTTCAAAGGGCACAAGGATATTGGGGAGGGTGAGGGGTGATCAATATTGTAGTCATTGTGATTGATTGTGATAGTTTCAAAACGTATCGAGTTATGCAATTTTAAAATGTATAAGCTTATTGTATGTAATATGTCAGTGTCACCTCAATAAAACCATTTTTTTCTAAAAAACAACAAACTTCAGGTCTCTGGGCTTAGTACCCCTTGGAGAAAGAGGCTACAGGTGGTCAGGAGTAGAGCCTGCAAATCTTTATTTTTCAACTTATCCTAATGATTCTAGGGCATGGTCCTGTTTGAAACTCAATGGTTTAAGCAGACCAAAGCAGAGAAGTGGGCAGCCCAAAGTCCACAGACAGCACTGTCCTCCACACCCAGGCATCCTCAAAAATGTTTAGGGACAATCAATTGCTCTACACCCCAACAATCAACACCAAGCAATGGAACCACTAGGGTACACTTGGGGAAAGTCAGACCCTCAAAAATCCCATTTTCCCATACCCTCAGCCATCCCAGGAAACACACCATCTAAATAAAATGGCACATCCAGCCCCTCCCCCCAGAAGACAATCCCTAAAACATTCTTAAATAGAAATTCGAAGCCATAAATGTATTTCCCCTTATGCCTTGGTCAGTCACTAACATGCCCACCACCACTCATGGCACATTGGTTAGTGCCCCGCATCTTCCTCATCTCCCTAATTTTGGGACCCCAGCCAAAATGGTTTACTCTTGCTGAAAATGCTCCCATTGGCCACTAGGGGAAGTAGTGCCTGGATTATACACATCCCCAGAGCCCCCAATCCCCAGCTCCTGAAAACTGCCACGCATGCAAATTTCTCTTTTGGGAGGTAGTCAGTAAAGCATCTTCAGATTCAAGACCCATGTTGTAATGATTCTGGACTTGGTTCTAACTCAGGGTAAAATTCAAGCAGTCTTTTAACTTACCTGAGCCTCAATTTTCTCATCTATAAACTTAGCACAATGAGCCCTTTGGGACTAGCCTCCTACAGCACCGACACCCTTAGTGTAGCATCTCCCTCTCGCTTGGCTATTCCTGCATCCACAGCCAGCAGCAAATGTGGACGAATGGGGTTGAGAGTAGGCAAGGAAGTCCCTGGAAGACAGCAACCAGTGAACTGGGTCATGAGTGTAAACGGCAAGCCCGTTCTTCCCTAGTTCTGCCAGGAGGGTGGAGTGTCAGCAGAAGTCTATGGCGGTTCCTCCCAATTGACCACACTGGGAAATTCTCCCAACAATGACTCTTCAAAGCCATCCTGGTAAATTCTTCCTCTTGAGTGGTTCCCAAACAGTTGTCTCATTTTCCCCAGAACTTTACAAGTTCAACATCCATGGTTTGGATCATGGTTTGGGCTCAAATTCGTGTTTGTCCCTATACATTTATATATTTTTTAAGGAAGAAGAAAAGGTCGATTATGCGTGGTTTATCCAAAGAGGTTTGCAGCTTCAAGAGTTTTAAAACTAGTGCTTGGATTCAGGGCTGATTTTCCTTGGTAATTGAGGGCAGTTTTGTTGCTAAAAGGCTAAGTTGCTTCAGACTTCCTTTTATTTCCCTTAATCCCAAAGCCTGTGTGAGACAGTCATTGATGAACATTGCAAACATCCTCATTCTCCTTAACAACATAATTCTCTAGGCCTAACTAAATAGAACAAACTAGAATGGAAAGAAAAGGACCATTCAACATAAAAAAACTTCTAAACCAATAGTCCATGTTTTAAATCACTATCCAACAAGCAAGGAAAAATTGGGTAAAACAAACAAAATCTCAAGTGTCAATAGCAGTGAAATAAGCTGATTACATTAAGAATCACCTCTTAAAAAATATGCTGGCCCAGGAAGTTTAGAGATGAGCTATGTTAAATCTCCAAGGAACTGAAAATACTTCTGCTATTTAAACTGTTCTGTAGGATAGAAACAAATTTTAAAATTTCTAAGTTCATTTTACTAATCTAGCACGATCTTGATGCCATGACTGGTGGGAGGATAAATCAGTAGCTATGTTCTGGAGCAGCCAGTGAGTTACAAGGAAATTAGAGTGTGATGTCATGAAGTAACATGAAGAAAGTGTTCCAAGAAGAGTCAGTGACAACTAAAATAAGAACCAAGAAATGACCATTGAATTGGCAACATAAGGTCATTGCTGACTTTGACAAGCATATTCTCCATGGAGAGGTGAGAACAAAGGCCAATTTTCGTGAGTTGAGGAGAGAATGCGAAGTGAGGAAGTAGAGACTGTGACAAAGAAAAACTCAAGAAGTTTCATAAAGAGAAACAGAGAGGAGGCAGCAGCTGCAAGATGATGTGGAAACAAGGAAGGAATATTTGTTTCATAGTATATGCTAGAGCTTGTTTGGATGCTCATGCAAATGATCCAGGAGTTGGAGAGAAACTGATGGTGAGGAAAGGAGAGGAGATAGTTACAGGTAATATGGGATAGAAACCAGAGGACCATAGGCCTTGAATGAGATCCTTCATCCTTAGTAAAAAGGGAAAAACAGAGAGTGTGGGCATTTGGAGGGTGTGTAATTATGATGTGCATAAAGATTTTTCTGTATGGACATTTATTGAAACATTGCTTATAATAGCAAAAAATAGGAAACAACCTAAATGCCCAAAAGAACAATGACTAAATATTTCAGAGTATTAAGGAGTCATTAAAAGTAATGTTATGTACCTATAACTACCATTAAACTTAATGGTAAAGGCTGAATGCTTTCCCCTAAGCTTAGAAACTAGGCAAGAATTTCTGTTTTCACCATTCCTATTCAACATAGGACTAGAAGTCCTAGCCAGTGCAATAAGGCAAGAAATAAAAAGGCATGAAGATTGGAAAGGGGGGATGGGGCCTGTCCTTATTTTCAGATGACATGACTGTCTATGTAAAATAGTCCAAGAAATCTATCAAAAAAATCTCTTAGAACTAATAAATGGATTTAGCAAAGCCACAAGATACAAGGTCAGCATGCAAAAATCAATATATTTCTATAAACTACCAGTGGACAACTGGAAACTGAAATTTAAAACACAATACCGTTTATCATTGCTGGGAAAAGAAAGGAAAGAAGGACAGAAGATAGAGTTGAGTATATATCTACCAAAACATGTACAGGATCTGTATGCTAAAAACTATAAAACCTGAAAGAAATCAATTAAGATGTAAATCAGTGGAGAGGCATACCACGTTCATGGATTGCTAAGACTTGGTATAGTAAAGATGTCAATATAGCAAAGGTGTCAATTCTCAAATTGATTTGCAGGTTTAATATAATTCTTATTAAAATCCTAGCAGGGTTTTTGAGAAATATGGACAAACTAAATCTAAAATTTAGATGGAAAAACAAAGTAACCAAATCACTAAAACAGTTTTAAAAGAGAATAAGGTGAGAGGAATTGTATTACCTGATTTTAAGACTTACTGTACTACAATAATTAAGATAATGTGGTATTGACAAAGTCATAGAGACATAAATCAATGACAAAATAGAGGGTTCTGAAATAGACCCACACAAGGATGGCCACCTGACTTTTAACAAAGATGCAATAACAACTCTATTGGAAAGGGATAGTCATTTCAACAAATGGTGTTTGAATACTTGGACATGAACTTCAACCTAAACTTCACATATTAGTCAAAAAACTAAAAATGGATCATAGATCTATGTGTAAAATATAAAACTATAAAACACTTAGAGAAGGCCAACCTCAGCAGCACATGTCTTTAATCCCAGTACTTTAGGAGGCTGAGGCAGGAGGATTGCTTGAGACCAGGAGTTTGAAACCAGCCTGGGCAATATAGCAAGACCCTGTCTCTACAAAAGAAAAAAAAATTTTTAATTAGCCAGAAATGGTTGCACATGCCTGTAGTCTCAGCTACTTGGGAAGCTGAGGTAGGAGGATTGCCTGAGCCCAGGAGTTCGAGTCTGTAGTGACCTATGATCATGCCACTGCACTCCAGCCTGGATGACAGATTGAGGCCCTGTCTCTAAAAACAAACAAAACAACAACAAAAAAAGAAGAAGAAGAAGAAGACTTTTAAAGAAAAACATAGGAGAAATTATTTGTGACCTAGGGTTAGGCACAGAATTTATAGATATGACACCAAACATACAATCCATAAAAGAAAATATTGATCAATTGAATTTCATCAAATTAAAAACATATACTCTCAAGACTGATAAGAGCATGAAAGGAAAAGCCACAGATGGGAAAAAATTTTCAATATCGTATCTGACAAAGGACTTACATCATCCAGAATACATAGAGAACTCTCTAAACTCCACACTAAGAAAATTAAAAATTCAATTTAAAAATGGTCAAAAAACTTGAACAGACAATTCATCAAAGAATATACATGGGTGGCAAAAAAGAATGCTCATGAAAAGATATTCATTATCATCTATTCATAACCAATAAAAGTAACTCTGCGCTAAGTCAGAAAAGACAACACTGCAGTGTCTACAAATTTACTGGGACATTCACTGTTGAAGCCCTGTGTTGTCAGGTAAGAAGATATCTATGCTGCAAGGAAGCCCAAGCCACATGGAGAGGCTTCAGTTGGGAGCCCCAGCTGAGGCCCCAGCCAATAGTTCACATCAATTGCCAGATGTGTGAATAAAGAGACATCCAGATGATTCTAGTCCCCAACCATTGTCACTCCCATTCACCTAGCCTTCCCAACTGAGGTTCCACATCTTGAAGCAGATGCAAGTCTTTTCCACCATTCTCTATCCGAATTAATAACCTGCCAAATTCATTAGCCTAATAAAATGATTGCTTTAAGCTGCAAAATTTGGGAACAATTTATTATCCAGCAATAGTAACAAGAACAAACTGGTACTCTTTGTTCCTATTGCAAAACATATTGACTGCAAATCAGTGAACATGCTTACTAACATCTACTAACAAGAATGAAGCCACTCTCTGTCATGTTCGCTTTCCTTTCTTCCTTCCAGTTCAGTTGTATGCTTATGAAGAGACATGTGTTGTTTCCAAATCTGTTAATGTGAGCTGTATTTATTACAAAAATTACACAATTGAATTAAAAATATATAAGCCAATAAAGCCTTGGCATGAAAAGAGAGTTACTGGCCGGATGCGGTGGCGCATCCTGTAATCCCAGCACTTTGGGAGGCCGAGGCGGGCAGATCATGAGGTCAAGAGTTCAAGACCAGCCTGGCCAATATGGTGAAACTCCGTCTCTACTGAAAATACAAAAATTAGCCGGGCGTGGTGGCAGACGCCTGTAGTCCCAGCTCCTCAGGAGGCTGAGGCGGGAGAATGGCGTGAACTCAGGATGCGGAGCTTGTAGTGAGCTGAGATCGTGCCACTGCTCTCCAGCCTGGGCAACAAGTGAGTCCGTCTCAAAAAAAAAAGAAAAAAGAAAGAAAAAGAAAAAAAGAAAAGAGAGTTACCATTATTATGAAAACTCAATGAAAATAAAAGTTATTATTGTAGAGGTAGGTATCAACATAATATCTATAAAATATTGTTGGGGTGATTTTGCAAATCCAAAACAATTCTGCATTCAGATCTCTTTCAAATGTCATTAAGTTCTCATTCCACTTTAAGGAAATCCAAACTACATATTATAGGTGATGCATTAGATGAGTGTGATTTATGTAAGAAAGACAAGCTGCAATTCCAATCAGTGGGCCCACATTTAAAGGAAAGGACTTGGCCCTACATCTAAAGATTGGCAAAGGAATATATTTTTATATGTTTTAAGTTAAAATAAAACGTTTAATGTACCAACCCTTTGACCCAGCAAATCCACTGGTGGGTATAAACCTAAGAGAAATGAAAACATATGTCCACAAAAATACTTAAGCAAAAACGTTCATAGCAGCATTATTCATAAAAACCCAAGCTGTAAAACCAAATGTCCTTCAAGAGGAGAACAGGTCAACAAAACTGTGATATATTCCTACTGAAATAATACTCAACAATAAAAAGGAGTAAATGCTACAACAACATGGGTAAATTTCATGGACATGACACCGAGTAAAAGAAGCCAGACCCAAAAGAACCCATCCTGTATGAATTCATTTATATAAAAGTCTGTAACAGGCAAAACTAATCTATCATAGGAGAACTCTAGAAATTTCCAAGGTAATCAAATCCCACTTCTGTGCCTATTTGCCAAAATTGTACAGCTAAGATTTGCATATTTGAATGTACATACGCTTTACCTAAAAAATAGAATTTAAAAGCTCCAGTGGGGAATGGGGAGAAGATGGAGTTAGAAACGAAACAAGAATGGTAAAATGATGATAACTGCTGACGCTGGGTGATGAGTACATGGGACACATTATACTACACTGATTATTTTGTGTATGTTTGGAATTTTCCACAGTAATTTTTAAAGATAAAATGTTTAAGGAATGTGTTATTGCCTATGATTCTCAGTTGTGACCAACTTTTTTGATGAACTGATAAACTCCCTGCCCCAGTGAGGGCCTCTGCTGCACAGATTCCCCTGTGGTCTCTCCTGAGCTTTGGCAAAGGGTTGGCACCAGTGAGCCAGGACTCTATGCCATATATTCTAACACTTAAATGATATCTGCCATGTTGTGCAACTGATGTATTGGTAGTTCATTAAAATATTAAGCGAAAGGTGAGGTGACAGAGCAGGAGAACAAACAAATACGAACTTTGTTTTTAGACAGAGCTGGGGTCAAGTCTCAGGTCTAGCATTTTTAATCTATGTAACTGAAGGCAATTTAATGTCCCTGAGCTTCCATGTCCTTACCTCTGAGGGCCAGGAAAAAGTTGTGTGGAGGCTGCTGTTGCTTCCCCCTTTATCTGTTATCCCTTTTTCCCAGTAATCAAAGTATTGAGATGTGTGTACAGTCTTACAGAATGTCAGCCTCCCTTGCAGCTAGGTGTGGGTGTGCAACTGAACTCTCCCTGTGAGAAATAAGAGTACATCATGTGACAGCTTCTAGGAATCTTCTTTAAAATAAAACAGGGATACACTCTTTGCTTCTCTTTCATCATCCTTTTTTTCTTACATCTTGTTGTCTTGAATGTGGCTGTGCTGACTGGAGATGCAGCCACCACTATCTTGGACACCACAGGAACAGAGTGGTGGTAAGTAGGCAGGGGCCCTAAAACCTTCCTGGAGCGGAGCTGCCATTCCTGCCTCGGACTCCCTACCTATGGACTTTTATGCAAAAAGAAATAAACATTCTCATTTTATAAGCCACTGTTGAAGTTTCTACTACACAACTGTAAGTCCACAACTGAACTCAAATCTAACGAATACAATACTTACTTCATGGTGTGCAGTGATGAGTGGACGTGCACATGTGTATAACATATATTAGCTATTGAAGATAGTAATAACTCATCACTATCATTACAGCCCTCGAGTTACTGTCTTGTTGATTTTCTGCACCCTGCTCTGTTTCCAGCAATAAATAACCCACAGTGGGCTTTAACAGATACTTGTGGGAGTGAGTTGAATATCTCACACTCCAGCTTTTAGTGAGAGAAGACATGCTGGTCCAAAGGAGAATAATTCAATAGTATAATGATAATCATTGGCCAGGTAGGATTTAACATAATTCTAAAAGAAAGATTGGATGAAAACAACGGAATATTGAGGTGGGCACCCCCATTAACTACAGGTCAAGTTTCTCCACATTGGCAATACTGACATCTGGATCCAGATAATTCTGTGTCGGTTGGGGGTAGGGGCAGTGCTGTGTCCTGTCGGATGTTCAGAAGCATCGCTGGCCTCTATCAGTGAGAGATGCCAGGAGTTTCTCCTTCCCTGAGTTGTGACAACCAAAAACGTTGCCAGATGTTTTTGCAAAAAATGCAAAATGTCTTCTGGGGGACAAAATTGTTCCCCAGTTGAGAACCACTGCTAAGATGGAGGTGTATATTCATACAACTTTTCTAGAAATCACTTGGTAATAAATATAAGGAGACTCAAAAATATTTAGACTTTTTGGCCAGGCGCGGTGGCTGATGTCTGTAATCCCAGCACTTTGGGAGGCCGAGGTGGGTGGATCACCTGAGGTCAGGAGTTTGAGACTAGCCTGGCCAACATGGTGAAACCCCGTCTCTACTAAAAATCCAAAGATTAGCCGAGCATGGTGGCGGGCGCCTGTAGTCCCAGCTACTCAGGAGGCTGAGGCAGAAAAATTGCTGGAACCCAGGAGGCGGAGGTTGCAGTGAGCCCAGATTGCGCCATCGCACTCCACCTCAGGCAACAACAGTGAGATTCTGTCTCAAAAAAAAAATAAGTAAATAAATTAAACTTTTTATCCAGGAATCCTACTCTGAGGAAATAATTGGTAATGCACACACAGCAATAATGAAAAGACGAACAACCTCATTTTAAAAATGAATGAAGCATCTCAGTATACATTTCTCCAAAGAATACATACAAACGGCCAATAAACCCATGAAAGATGCTCAAATCGTTAGCTGTCAGGGAAATGAAAATGAAAACCATAATGAGATACCACTTCCTATACCCACTAGTATAGTTATCACCAAAAAGACAGAAAAATAACAAGTACTGGTGAGGATATAGAGAAATTGGAACCGCCACCCTCGGCTGGTGGTAAAATGTAAAATGGTTCAGCCACTTTGGAACAGTGAGGCTTTTCCTCAAAAGGTTAAACACAGAGTGACCACATGACCCAGCGATTCTACTCCCAGGTAAATAAGCAAGAGAAATGAAAACATATACCTGCACAAAAACTTGTACACAAGTGTTCACAGCAGCATTCTTTACAATAACCAAAAAGTGGAAACCATCTAAATGTCCATCAACCGATGAACTAAGAAATAAAATGTGGTCTCTTCATACAATAGAATATTATTCAGCAATAAAAAAGGACTGAAGTACTAATACATGCTACGACATAGACGAACCTTGAAAACATGGTGTTAAGTGGAAAAACCCAAAAACAGAAATCCACATGTTATATTCATTGCATTAAAAGTCCAGAATACAGCCAGGCCTGGTAGCTCACACCTGTAATCCCAGCACTTGGGGAGGCTGAGCCAGGCAGATCACCTGAGGTCAGGGGCTCAAGAACAGCCTGGCCAACATGGTGAAACCCTGTCCCTGCTAAAAATACAAAAAGATTGGCCGGGTGTGGTGACACACTCCTGTAATCCCAGCTACTTGGGAGGCTGAGGCAGGAGAATCGCTCGAACCCAGGAGGTGGAGGTTGCAGTGAGCTGAGATTGCACCATTGCCCTCCAGCCTGGGCGACAGAGTGAGACTCCATCTCAATCAATCAATCAATCAATCAGTCAATTAAAAAGTCCAGAATAAGCAAGTCAATGGAGAGGAAAATTCGTCAATGGTTACCTAAGGCTGGGGGGTTCGGGTATGGAATGGGGAGTGACCGCTAATGGGTATTAGGTTTCCATGTGGGTGATGAAAATATTCTAAACTTCTTCTAGAGTTGATGATGGTTATGGTTATACAACTCCGTGACTATACTAAAAACAACTGAATTGTATACTTTAAATGGGTAACCCATATGGTATGTGAATTAAAGTATAAAAAGAAGTTGAAACATCACAACAAGAAAATGCACATACAAGGACGGATGTTGTTATAAGGTTTTGTGGGGGTGTTTGTTTGTCTGTTTGTTTGTTTTCTGAGACAGGGTCTCACTCTGTTGCCCAGACTGCAGTGACATGATCTCAGCTCATGCAGCCTCCATCCCTGGGCTCAAGAGATCCTCTTGCCTGAGCCTCCCAGATGGCTGGGACCACAGGTGTGCACCACTACACCTGGCTAATAGTTTTATTTTTTGTAGAGAAGGGGTCTCACTATGTCTCAGGCTGGTCTCAAATTCCTGGGCTCAAGCAATTATCCTGCCTTGGCCTCCTAAAGTGATGAGATTACAGATGTGAGCCACTGTGCCTAGCCTATAAGATTTTTAAAATCAGAAAACACCTAAATGTACATAAAAAAGGGATGGTAAGATAAATTATGTTCAGTACTATGAACAAATATTAAGCAAATGTTATAAATCATCTTTGGAATAGCTACTATCACGAGGAAATATGCTTTAACCTTAAGAGGAAAGGCAGAATGTAAATCTACTCTTAGACTCACAAGCACACACACACACAAAACACACACAAGCACACACACACAACACACACACAAGCACACACACACAAAAAACACACACAAGAACACACACACACAAAACACACACAAGCACACACACACAAAACACACAGGTGAAAATTATAAAAGGAGATTCACAATCAGTGAAGAGTGGTTCATTCTGGATGGTGGGATAACGCTGGGATTTTTATTTTCTGATCTTTTCTCTGTAGTTTTTATATTTTCTACCCTGTATATCTAATTAGGAAAATTGTTTTTTAAAGATTTTTAAAAGACAGTTTATTTCCACAACTTACTGGAGATTTATAGACTACAAGAGCTGAATAAAAAAGGATAAATCAGGTATAAAACCTTCTCATTTTCCTGATGAGGGAACCAGAGCCCAAAGAGGCTAAGGGGCTTGGCACTCTCTCAGTCACCTTGCCAGAGCCTGTGAAACTGAAACAGGTCCTTTCCTCCTCTCGCCTCCTTTTCCTTCTTTCTTAACGACCCTGTCTCTTGCGCACACACACAAAGCAGCTCAAAAAATTGAGAGATTTCTTTGCCCGAATTAGCCTCTGTTCTAACATTTCTACCAGGTGAGGCGGGAGAGACCCAACAGCTTCTCTCCCGGAACATCAGAGGGCGGCAGCGAGTCAGGCCCGCGGAGCGCCCCGCACAGTGGAGGAGCCACAGCGGGGACAATCATCCGTTTTGGCAGGAGAAGCACAAGAAACTGATTGAAATTGGCCCTGGAGTCTTCAGCTCTCTCTGGTAAGCCCGGGCTTACAGTCTTTGAAGTGGGGTGCTCTGGTTCCCATCCACAAGAGCAAGAAAGGGATGACGCCCCAGGGAGCCGCCCGAGCACCAGCTGCCAATGCTGCTGGAGCAGCAGCCCGTGATCACCTCGTTTTCCTGCTCCCGGTGCCACCCGAAAGGGACGCTGCGGCCTTCGGCTTCCCGGGAGGTAGCGCAGATGGACGGCTGCAAGGACGCGGGGGGAACACGTCTATCCAAACGGCCGGCTTCTGCTGCTGGCCCCTGGGGTCCCGAGCCCTCCAAAGATAAGAGAATCAGGCGAGAAACGAGAGCCCAGGACTCTTCCGCAGAAACAAAAGGTCAGTGAAACTTGGCAGGCCTCCCTGTTCCTGAATGATTCCCAGAGGACAGTAAATTTGCAAAGTGGTCAGTGTTGAAATCCAGACATATGGGCCTGGCTGCAGAAGCCCGGCTCCCCTCCTGTTGCCTCCACAAGTGAGAGTGAAATACACAAAGTTGAGGGCACGGGCGTTCACCCCTTGCCATTAATTTCGATTAAATAAACTTAGCCCAGACATAGGGCTCTACTGTTCTGCTTTAGCCGAGGTGTGCGAGAAACTCCAGCTCTGCCACTCACTGATCAAGTGAACCCACACACACGGGTAAGTTTTCTGTGCCTCAGTTTCCTCATCTGTAAAATGAAGGCAATACTAATAGTATCTACCTCAGTTGTTATGAAGCTTTACATAGTCTCTGACTACAATTAGTGTTCAACAAATGGTAGCTATTATCTGCTACTAATGATGATTAGGATAAAGATCTTAAAATATGGAATTTTTCTGCCCTCATTTCATAAGAAATCAGTTCAATGTCTTGGGGCCTTTACTGTTAGGAAATTCTCTCTTACTTTAAGGACCCTCAAGAAGCTTGTTGGACAACCATGCAAATCAAGCTAGAATTAATACACTAGAAACCCCTGTATCACACAGCTAAAACTTATCTCTAAGTATCTGCCCCAGGCCATTTAAGCTGACGTGTGTCTCTGTTCTCACCTAAGTTGCTGGTTGTAGAAGTTGTTCCTGAAAGGCCAATTCACCAGGGTTTGATTGGAAGGTTCTAGAAACACAATGTCTACACTTTTATAAGTTGCTCTGGTGCCAGTGGAAAGGCCAAGTAATTCATCATAATAGGTAGATGCTAGGACAAACACTTAGATGCTAAGATTAATGAATGGAGAACATATTTTCTAAAGTTGGGCATGACAATATCCACCATTCCATCTGACACTCTTCCCATGGCAGGTTTTGCATCTTCTCCCATTGAATCTGGGAGGGCTTGGGCACAATGCCACATGACTTCCGGGGTTAAGTCATACAGGACAGTGCAGCTTCCTCCCAATCTTCTTTGGGACGCTCATTCTTGGAAGGCAGCCACCAAGCTGTGAGGAAGACCAAGCAGCCACTCAGAGAGGCCATGCATGGGGGCTTCGTGTGACAGCCCCAGCTGGGGTCCCAGCCAACAACTCCCTCAATCTCCGGACATGTAAGGGTACCGTCTTCAGATAATTCTAGACCTAGGACTGGACACATCACTCCATGTGTCCCCAGCATCCCAAGAGTTGGAGACCTTCAGAAACCTCATTTCTAGTTACCAACTCCTGCCTTAGAGCAAGGGTTTTTAAACATTTTGAGTATCTTATCCTATGTTTTTGTTTTTACCAACAGTCTTACATAGAACCCCAAACATAATTAGATAAAGCTGGTGTTGCATTCATTGACATGGGTTGGGAGGAGACCAGAAACTGGCCTGATGTAACTGTTGCCTGACGTCTTCCTCTGTTCAGTGTGAAAGGTAAAAAATCTTGGGACCCCAAAATCCTTAAGCCAATGGGACAAGTCAAGCTGGGAGCTGCGTCAGGCAAACCTGCCTCCCATTTAAGTTCTAAATAAGATGACCACAAAGAAAAAAAGCTACAGACCTCCCTCGCAATTTGCCCACTAGGAAATTTCCTTGTGTGTCCCAAGATCTTTACCCTAAAATGGATCCGTTGAATTTTATCCTCACAATGTAAATTGATCACTTATCTTCACAGGATGGAGACAAAGGACAGAACTCAAAGTCATCCCTCTGCTCACCTGAGATAAGTGCATATCTGATTGCTTCCTCTGATGTAAGAAAGTAGTCACTGAGCTAGACAAAGCATAAGTGACATATCCTCTACCCCCTCCCACAAGTGAATTGTGTATTTGGTGAAAGGCTGATCAAAGACTCCAAAGAATGCAACCACTTGTCTCGGATCTCCCCACACCTTTCCAAAGGTTCTTCTTCTTTCCCCAATATTCTCCCTTTAATTATTGAAGCCTTCAAAATCATCATTGGAGAAAGGCACCAACCTGCCTCCCAGGTGCACATCCTCAACCTTGGCAAAATAAACTTTCTAAATGATTGAGATCTGTCTCAGACACTTTTTGGTTCACACCAATTTCCTGGGTCTTTCAGGAACCCTGTTTGAAAACAGGTGAGCACTTCCGGACGACAGCACAGATGGGCACCGCAACTTTCCCAAAGATCTTCCAACTCAAGTAAAGTGGCAAAAAATGTGTATTCTAAGCCTGTGTGACCCCAGCCCCTCCATCTTCGGCAGACTAAATTGAAGTGCTGTCTGCTCCTCTGGTCCTCTTCAGCCAGCATGGGACTGGTGAGGAGAAGGCTGTGCTGGACTCCTCGCCGCCCAGCTACCTGACCTTGGTGTTGAGCTTCAGGTACGCGACATAGTGTGTCAGGAGCAGCCTTTGGAAGGCGCCGCTGTAGAAGGCCCAGGCCGGGATCAGGCTCAGAAAGCCCGCCTTAAACAGAGAGAAGCGTCAGTGTTGGGGAGGAAGGAATGACAAGTACCTCAGTTCATCTTTGTGGTCTTTAAAAACATTTTTTTCTGACTACTAAAGTGGAGCCCCAGAACCTTTTATGTCATCGATAAAGTTTAAGGGTCTCGTGACACTTTCTCAGCACACAAGGTTTTCTCAGACACCAAAGGAGCCAGTCCTTTCAAACTCCTTTGGACGACCTAGTAGGATCAGCCCTAAGGAATTTTTTTTCTTTGAGACAAGGTCTTGCTCTGTTGCCCAGACTGGAGTGCAGTGGCATGATCACGACTTACTGCAGCCTCAGCCTCCTGGGCTCAAGGGATCCTCCCACCTCAGCCTCTTGAGTAGCTGACACCATAAGAGTGTGTCACCATGCCTGGCTAATTTTTTCTTTCTTTTTTTTTTTTTTTCAGAGACAGGGTCTCACTATGTTGCCCAGGCTGTGCTCAAACTCCTGGGCTTAAGTGATCCTCCTGCTTTGGCCTCCCAGAGTGCTGGGATTACAGGTGTGAGCCACCGTGCCTGGCCTGGAAATTCTAAATGAAGAGAACTCTGTGTTAACCACCTCCTGACTTACTCTTTCTCTTAGTAAGTATGCCCCCTCTTGTCTTCAAGTCCTTTCTACCAAGCTTCTGTTAAAATGAGGATCCTGGGCCAGGCGCAGTGGCTCACACCTGTAATCTCAGCACTTTGGGAGGCCAAGGCAGGTGGATCACTTGAGGTCAGGAGTTCGAGACCAGCCTGGCCAACATGGTGAAACCCTGTCTCTAGTAAAAATACAAAACTTAGCCAGACATGGTGACGCATGCCTGTAGTCCCAGCTATTCAGGAGGCTGAGGCAGGAGAATCGCTCGAACCCAGGAGTTAGAGGTTGCATTGAGCTGAGATCGTACCATTGCCCTCCAGCTTGGGTGACAGAGCGAGAGTCTGTCATAAATAAATAAATAAATAAATAAATAAATAATAAAAATGAGGATCCAGGAAAGAATCAGAAATGCTTTCCATCATTTGGCACAACTCCAAGGCATAGCAGGCGCCAGACAAATAATGTGAAGCCTGGATGAAGGGAAGTTAGTCACAGAAAGGTGTGGGTTATCGACATGCAGCAGGTGCTTTTCAAAGAGGGGGAAGCCTTCAGCTCAACGCAGTTCAGGCTGTAGAAAGATTCCTTCAAGGTACAGGCCTTGAAAGATTCCTTGCCACCAAACTGCAACTGTGTCTTGCACAGTTCTGGGGTCCAGGATCCCGGAAGCAATCATTTTGTTCACAGCATGACTTTATTAATCCAGCATGCCTCAATCTACCTACTCCCTACAGAACAACAGGATTCCAACCAGAGGAAAACTTGAGCTTTGGGGGAAGTTATTCATGTTTCGTCAGCCAGCATAGATCCTCAGATCTCTGCATTCCTCTGAGATATTCGAAGACAAGGGACTAATGACAGCTTCTGGGAGCCAAAGCTGACCTCTCCTCCCACTAGCCACGTCACTGAATCAACACAGCTTCTTCCTCAAGGACTTCATTTTTCTCTCTGAGCTTTCTTATCTCACAGCAACATCAAGCCCTTTCAATAGCTCTGTCCTGAGCAAAATGTTTTGGCATAGTGAGGTCAGCCACAAAGAAAATAAGCAACATAAATTAAAATTCCAGCCCCCTTGAAAAAGTCCTAAAAGAGTCCCTCTTCCATCTCCATCTTTGTCTACCCCCTCCCATCCTGGAAGGGCCATGTAAGAGCCAGAAAAGGCTGTGGCCGCAGATAAAAGTGGACTGAAATTCTAGCTTCACCATTACCAGCTGGGTGGTCACAGGCCAGCTGTTGGCGCTCTGAGCATTGTCTTCCTCCATTGTAAAAGGGCGGCTCTAAGACCTATCTCCCAAGATTATTAGTGCAACTAAGCGAGGCAGCGTGCGTGAAGCCTCCAAGCACGACAGGGTCTCCATAGGTGGGGGCTCCATCCCTGCCTCGGTCCCAGCCCCATGTTCACCTCAGGTGGAGGGCATGCTATCTTTGCCTGGCCTCTTGGTAATAAACGGGTCGCTTATTTACCATTTGATTCTACATGATTGCTTCTCTGTTTAGATACAATGATCTTTCTAAATCCTGGCAAACTCGAAATTGGCTTTAATGATTAATGTATTTTCATTTATTTTCTCCTGCTTCACCAGGCACGAAAACTCCTTTTCTTGGTCTGTTCTTGGCAACTGTTTGCCTGAATAAATTAGCATCTGTTATCTAAGAAATTAAAAGGAAAGGTCAAGATAATACTCCGGCCAGGCACGGTGGCTCCCACCTGTAATCCTAGCCCTCTGGGAGGCCAAAGCAGGAGGATCGCTAGAGCCCAGAAGTTCAAGACCAGTCTGGGCAACAACGTGAGCCCCAGCCTCTATAAAAACAGTTTAAATATTAGCTGGATGTAGTGGCATGTGCCTATAGTCCCAGCTACGGCGGAGGCTGAGGTAGGAGGATCCCTTGAGCCCAGGAGTTCGAAGAGGCTGCAGTGAGTTGCGATCCTGCACTGCACTCCAGCCTGGGCAACCTGCCTATGTCAAAATTAAATAAAATATTCAACTTTGACCCTGTGTCAAGATAAAATTTTATTCTATTTCTATAAAAATAAAATGTTTCTTTTCCTACAAGGAAACATTTTTCAGATGCTGATGAGTTCTGTTTAAGCCATCAGCATCCTGGAGGACTAAGGTCACAGCGTGCTCCTGAAGATGGAAGGGACGCCATCCCCACTGGAGAGAGCTAAGCTGTGACACCAAGAAAGTGCACAAGAAATATGTAGTTTTGGCCGGGCGCGGTGGCTCACGCCTATAATCCCAGTACTTTGGGAGGTCGAGGCAGGCAGATCACCTGAGGTCAGGAGTTGGAGACCAGCCTGGCCAACATGGTGAAACCCTGTCTCTACTAAAAATCCAAAATTTAGCCAGGTGTGGCGGTGCACACCTGTAATCCTAGCTACTCAGGAGGCTGAGGCAGGAGAATCGGTAGAATCTGGGAGGCAGAGGCTGCAGTGAGCCAAGATTGCACCACTGCACTCCAGCCTGGGCAACAGCGAGACTCCATTTAAAAAATATATATATATATATATAGTTTTTCTTCCCTGGAGAGAGTGGGAAGTGGGAGGAGAGAAAGAGAAAGGCATGGTCAGAAGTGTGTCCTCTGTTCGATGTGAGCTCTGGGCCTAGGCTGGGGGCTGAAGGATGGAGAAGTGTGATTCATGAGTAAGGGTGGCACTGAGGGCAAAGGAGGGGCCATTGCCCCCGCTCCTCTGGGGTGCAACCACAGGAAATTATCTCAGCATGGGGAGATAGGTGCTGAGATTTGATTTTCCCAGCTTCCCTCAGGTCCACGTTGGTGCTGATGTAGAGATAAGAAGAGCCAGAGGTCTCTATGGATCAAAGCTACAGATGGACCTTGTGCCTGTAGCTGGAGGGGGATGTGGCAGGTGCAGCAGTCTGCTGCCCTCAGCAGCTGGGGAGGCCTTGTCAGGGCACCCACTGGCCAAGTCAAAAGGATAGAAAGGCTCATCTCCCTCATCCTCCACAGACATAAACTTCAGCAAGGTGAACAGCCACCCAGGACACCAGCCCACACACACGGAAGGACCGTCAGGGACCACAAGGCATCCTCTCCCAGCGCCACCTAGTGGGAGGGGCAGGAAGAAGGGAGGCTCCAGGGAAGACTGAACACTTCTCCCTAAATAACAGACTGAGAGTACATTTCCTAAATGGCCAGTTCAGATGACGAGATCAAACTCAGTTTAGACTCATTGGACGTTTGATGAAATTTCCTGCAGCAAGTAGTGATCTGGAAAAAGACCAGATCAGCAATAGAAAAAGAAAGGACCTTATATTCGCTCTGTGTGTCTGCTTTGTCGTGTGAGTCACACTGGTGATTCTGCACATTGTTGAGGTTCTACACAAAAATAACAAGTAATCACGTGAGAAAGTTCAATATCTAGCCGGGCGCGGTGGCTCACGCCTGTAATCCCAGCACTTTGGGAGGCCGGGGCGGGCGGATCACGAGGTCAGGAGATCGAGACCATCCTGGCTAACAGGGTGAAACCCCGTCTCGACTAAAAATACGAAAAATTAGCCGGGCATGGTGGCGGCACCTGTGGTCCCAGCTACTCGGGAGGCTGAGGCAGGAGAATGGCGTGAACCCGGGAGGCGGAGCTTGCAGTGAGCCGAGATCGAGCCACTGCACTCCAGCCTGGGCGACAGAGCAAGACTCTGTCTCAAAAAAAAAAAAAAGAAAAAGAAAATTCAATATCTCTTGCCAGAGTCTTCTTTAAGTCCCAGCAGATAAAGGAATGCTTTGGGAGACTTAGCACATGGAGCCATAAATCCTTCTAGCACCCATGAAAGAGAGAGAGAAAGAGAGTTCCAATTCCCAAAGGAGAAAAGCCAATGAGACAGAGGAGGAAGCTGGCAGATAGTGGGTAAGTGAGGAAACCTCTTCTAACTTTCTTTAGTGGGACTGGAGTCGGAGCTATGCCAATGTTATGTTTGTTTCAGTATTAGTGAGCAATACTCAAGTCTACCTTTGTTTCATGTTTGTGTTTGTTTTTAAAAGCAGCCCAGGCCAGGCGCAGTGGCTCACGCCTGTAATCCCAGCACTCTGGGAGGCCAAGGCGGGCAGATCACGAGGTCAGGAGATTGAGACCATCCTGGCCAACTTGGTGAAATCCCATCTCCACTAAAAATACAAAAATTAGCTGGGCATGGTGGCGGGCGCCTGTAGTCCCAGCTACTTGGGAGGCTGAAGCAGGAGAATTGCTTGAACCCAGGAGGTGGAGGTTGCAGTGAGCTGAGATCGCGCCACTGCACTCCAGCCTGGGCAACAGAGCGATATTCCGTCTCACAAAAAAAAAAAAAAAAAAAAAAAAAAAAAGCAGCCCAGGAGTGGTTGGTAAGAGCCTCTTGTGCCATTTGCTGGATCTGTGGCGTGCTGGAGCTGGCTTGTACTCACTCATAAGAGCCCGCTGTGATCATTCGCAGCAAACTAACACAGAAACAGAAAACCAAACACCGCGTGTTCTCGCTCATACCTGGGAGCTGAACAATGAGAACACATGGACACAGGGAGGGGAACATCACACACCAGGGCCTGTCAGGGGGTGGGGGGCAAGGGAAGAGAGAGCATTAGGACAAATACCTAATGCACGTGGGACTTAAAACCTAGATGATGGGTTGACAGGTGCAGCAAACCACCATGGCACACGTATACCTATGTAACAAACCTGCATGTTCTGCACATATATCCCAGAACTTAAAGTAAAATTAAAATTAAAAAAGAGAGAGCCCACTATGCACCACGCACTCCTGAATTCACACACACGGCATCATGCCAGTGGTTTAAACTCAGCCATGCTGGGAGTATTTATACCATAGAAGTCAAACGCTACACGGCAAAGTGGTTTGTGTTGGTTTTGCTTTTTTCCCTGGAGGGCTGATAGCTAAACATTGACTGGAATAGAGGGTCAGAGAAGACAGCAGCCCCCACGTGGAAGCACCATATATCTTGGTCTTCCCTGCTCAAGAGCTCCTGGGAGCCACTTTACTTTCTGAGGGAGGAGGGAGGCAGCCAAGAATGAGACTTGCCAACTTGGGGGTTATCTAGAGGCTGAGCTCCCAGGCTCCGGCTTCTCCCCACCTTGCCACATAGTCCTTGTCCCTGCCTATCTTACTGCTGGGAGCATACCCAACACATCGATGAGTGTTCCAGCAGCAAGGAAGAGCTAGCCCAGCCCTGCCAGGGCCACCTGCGTGTCCTCCCTCCCTGGCTTCAAGCAAAGGAGAAGTTATCAATTACCAAGATTTCATGGGCAAGGCAGCCACAGGTTTCACCTCCGATTGTGACATAATTCAGTGACTCTTGGACAAACTCATCAGCAGTCTTGGTTATCACATTGGTATTTAGATACTTTGTCATTGCAGTCGAGACGGCATATGGGGTCAGCACCTACAACGGGAAGCAAAGACCATGGCACAGAAGCAATCCACTCCGGAAGACTCTGAGAAATTAACACTCAAGACCCCGTCCCACCACTTCCCGACCCTTCTCTTCCTAGGCAAGGTTTTAAGATCTTCAGTGGAAAAAGGCACAGAACTGGCACAGAGCTGGGAATCAAAAATTTGGTTTCTCAAGATGAGGACTTAGCCGGTCAACAACAGGTGGCCCAAATGCCCTGCCCAACACACAGCATGAACGGGAAGAACTCGGGTCTCTCTCTCAGAACCGAGTTGCAAGACAGCAAATAAAAATACAGGATGTCCAGTTAAATCTGAAGTTCAAACAATGAAAATCACTTCAGCACAATCGTGTCCCAAGTATTGCATGGGACATACTCATACTGAAAACTATTCATAGGCATCTGAAATTCAAATTTAACTGGAGGTCCTGTATTTAATCTAGCAACTCTGCCTCAGAAGTTTGTTTCTAATACATATAACCAAAGATGGAGCAACTGAAAGCACTTTGGATTCCCACTTTCACACTTCAGTTAGGAACCAAGAGTGGCACATACCTCATAACCTTTTCCTGTTGTGGTAAGAAAAACAATCACACATTGTGCCCTAAAAACCCAACACCATGTTTCCACCTGTGGTCTAACCACATTGTGGCCTGGCACGAGGATTTGTAATAGGGTTTTATTACCTTATTCCGAGAACAAAGCGTTTGGCATCTTTAGAAAGAAAAAAGGCCGGCATGATGACTCATGTCTGTAATCCCAGCATGTTGGGAGGCCAAGGCTGGACGATTGCTTGAGCCCAGGAGTTCGAGACCAGCCTGAGCAACATGGCAAAACCTCATCTCCATTAAAAACAGAAAAATTAGCCAGGCACGGTGGCACATGCCTGTAGTCCTAGCTACTCAGGAGGCTGAGGCAGGAGGATCCACTGAACCTGGAAGGCAGAGGTTGCAGTGAGCCAAGATCATGCCACTGCACTCCAGCCTGGGTAACATCAGAGTGAAACCCTGTCAAGGAAGGAAGAAAGGAGGGAGGGAAGGAGGGAGGGAGAGAGGGAGGGAGGGAGGGAGGGAGGGAGGGAAGGAAGGAAGGAAGGAACGAAGGAAGGAAGGAAGGAAGGAAGGAAGGAAGGAAGGAAGGAAGGAAGGAAGGAAGGAAAAATAAAAATCTGCAAAAGTTTTTTTGGTTTTATTTATCTTCACATCACATTTGGAATTACATTGTTTCATAATTGAACCCAATTATGAGTCAGTTAATCCAAATGAGCAGGTTCTTATGGAAATTAAAGCATGATTAATTTGTATAACACTTTTCTTCCAAGGATCTCAAAGTATTACTCTTTGAGAAATATAAGGAGGGTGCTTTCTCCACCACAGTTTCCAGATAGGGAAGTAATGATAAGTATTTTCATTCTTAAGTGATTTGGGGTTGACAAAACATCTGTATGTACAAAATAGGGGCTCAATAAATATTGTTTAAACATGTGTACCTATTTCTTCGTTAGATCTTCACTATAACCCAGAGATATACGCAGGCATCATAAGCCCCTTTTTATGGATGGGAAAACTGAGGCTCACAGAGTTTAAACAAGCTGACCAGGATCACTCAGATGAAAAGTGGCAGAGCTGGGATGAAATTCAAACCCAGCTCCACAGTACATGCTTTCTCATTCATTCAGAAGTATTTATTGAGCACCAACTATGTGTGCGTTCAGAGAGGCCAATTGGTTTTTGAAAGATCACAGTCTTTTCATCTTCTCCTCCTTGCTAGAAGAGCACCTCCAAGATCTCTGCATCAGGGAAGAGACAAGGGACACCATTTCCCCACCCACATCTCCTCCTGACCCTGCTGCTCCATGGTACCCACTACCTCTGCAGCTGTGCCCTGAGGATCAAGATAAGATACTGCTGAGGGTCACAAGGCTAGGAAGCAGGTGGCTGTGATGATCATTCATGTTTAGAAATCACCAAGGATTCCTGGTTCCTTCTTCTTCCAGACACACGCGTAATAGAATCGCACTTCCTGGCCCCCGGTGGCTGCGTGGGACCGTGCTACCAGATTTGGCCAGTGATTTATGAACAGAGGTGAGATGTGTCATCTCTGGGCCAAAGCACTTCATTGTCAAAGCAGGACCCACTAGAACTTCCCACTCCTTTTCCTCTGGCACATCGGCTGCTCCATCAGCCTGGGGCCCTGTGTCAACACAGTCAGCTAACGTCTTCTGTGAACCCACAGTGGATGTGTCGCGTGAATGCAAAATAGGACTTTGTTGTTTTAAGCCACTGAGATTTTAGGGGTTATTTTTTACTGCAGCAAACTTAGCCCAGACGGAGTTGCAGCATTGCATAAGAGAAACCCCAGCTTCAGCTGGGATGGGAGCATGGAGACCCCAGCATGGAAGCAGGACCCTCCGATGGGTCAGACGGCTTCTGCATGGCAGAAAAGGGACCGTGACACGGTGGCAATGCTGCTACAACCACTCACTATGGCTCAGAAATGATATTATTGGCCAAATTCCTACCGTTAACTCATATCTGCCTACTTAATAAGCTTTACCCTGTAGCTGGCTGGTTTATAGGAACAGCTACCTAAAATACTCTCACTGGATATTTTAATTGAAAATCAGTGTGTGCAGCAATAGTTTCCAAGATATAATTTTGAATGTGCCTTTCTCCATTTCTAATAGGATATTGTAAAACTTCTTCCCACACAACAATAACAAAACAAAACAAAAACTCTGTTTATTCTACACTCCAGAAACTACCTAACTCTAACTCTGTTGCTGAACAAAGCACAAATCAATCACTGACACTTGAGGAATCACATTGCTCAGCCTGCAGCAGGCAGTGACAGCCCAGCTGCGCCCAGGTGAGGACAGGTCATCTCCACAACATAGGGGGAAGGGAAGCAGAGTGCCTCCTCCTCACCTGCTCAAGAACCAGAGTGTGGCGACCTCCGTGGCCCATCACAGATGGACCCCCCCCTCGGTGACTAGCCCCTTCCCTCGTTCAAACTCGGATCAAGTGCCCAGTTTTGTTTTGTTTGCTTCTTCTCCAGAATTCCTCCCACATAAGCCTGTGTCCTGTGCCGGAGTCAGAGAGGAAAAGCCACAGCCAACCCTAATGTCTGCTCGGACGAAGCATCAGGTAGCAAGAAGGTCCACAGCATTTCTGAGCAGCCACTCCCCTCCCCCATTTCCTCCTCCAGCACCCAGGGTGCGGGGGAGGGCAGCAGAAGCCACAGCAGCAGGTGGGACTGAGGCCCCCGAAAGCCCACGTGGCGTCCCCAGCTCTTCCTGCTGACCACACGTGCACAGCCAGGCCCGCAGGAGACAGTGGCCCCGGCCCACGGGAGGTCCAGAGTAACCCTTCCCAAGGACTCACAGCCGCCCACCTCACCTGGATGATGACAAGAATTCACAGCCGCCCACCTCACCTGGATGATGACTTCTTTTGCTCTATATTCCTCTTGCAGGGCCTTGGAAAATGTGCACACAAATGCCTGGAGCAAGAAGGAGAAACACCTGAGGCCCCAGAGTGTGCTCCCTTGTCGAGCCAACTTCCTCCGACTTCAAGGGGCACTGCAGAGACACTACCTGCTAGACCTTAAAACAGAGTGGGCAGCCGTGGGTTCGGAGGGTAAGGTGGATATGGAGGGTATGGAGGGTACGGTGGGTACAGAGGGTACAGTGGGTACGGTGGGTACGGTGGGTACAGAGGGTATGGAGGGTACGGTGGGTACAGAGGGTACAGAGGGCACGGAGGGTATGGAGCGTACAGTGGGTACCATGGGTACGGTGGGTATGGAGGGTACGGTGGGTACGGAGGGTACGGAGGGTACGGTGGGTACGGTGGGTATGGTGGGTATGGAGGGTACAGAGGGTATGGTGGGTACGGAGGGTACGGTGGGTACGGAGGGTACGGTGGGTACGGAGGGTACAGTGGGTACGGAGGGTACGGAGGGTACGGTGGGTACGGAGGGTACGGTGGGTACGGTGGGTACGGTGGGTACGGAGGGTACGGTGGGTACGGTGGGTACGGAGGGTACGGTGGGTACGGTGGGTACGGAGGGTACGGTGGGTACGGTGGGTACGGTGGGTACGGAGGGTACGGTGGGTACGGTGGGTACGGTGGGTACGGAGGGTACGGTGGGTACGGTGGGTACGGTGGGTACGGAGGGTACGGTGGGTACGGTGGGTACGGTGGGTACGGTGGGTACGGTGGGTACGGAGGGTACGGTGGGTACGGAGGGTACGGAGGGTACGGTGGGTACGGTGGGTACGGTGGGTACGGAGGGTACGGAGGGTACGGTGGGTACGGAGGGTACGGTGGGTACGGTGGGTACGGAGGGTACGGTGGGTACGGTGGGTACGGAGGGTACGGAGGGTACGGTGGGTACGGAGGGTACGGTGGGTACGGAGGGTACGGAGGGTACGGAGGGTACGAAGTTTCAGCTGCACAGGGTGAATTTGTTCTGGAGATCGACTGTACAGCGTGGTGACAAAAACTAACAATCATAGACCCCATACCTGAAGATTGCTAAGCAAGTAGATCTCAGGGGTCCTCACCACAAAAACAAAACAAAAACGGTAAGTATGTGAGGTCATGGATATGTTAATTCGCTTGACTTGATCATTTCACAACATATACATATATCAAAATATCACCTTGCATACTGTAAATAGACACAATTTTTGTCAAATATGCCTTCATGAAGCTGGAGAGTGGGGCAGAAAGAGAGTAAGGGGAAAAATGAACCAGCTTGTCCTGATGGGAGTTAGCACTTCATCCCCTGCTCTGGGAAGAGGGCCCCCCACTCAGCAAGAATGTCTGTTTTGGGATAAACCCATCCCTAGGGCCACTGCATGTATTAACCTCCTCAGGCTGCGTTTATGGCTAGCGCATGGTCAGGCCAGACCGCCCAGTCTGGAAGGAAGCTACAGTGTCACTTGTCAGCAGGAAGACAGCGAGGGCTCCCGGAGGAGGTGAGCGGGGCTGGCATCCCTGGAGGCTGGCCGGGTCGTGCACCGCAGGGCTTCCTTCATGTGCCGGGAGCAAGGGCTTTATTCTAATTTCCTCTTGGGCTTCCCAGTGACTAGCTCAGCCCTGCACATATGAGAGCGTCTCCAGGCAAACCTTTCCATCAACGTGCCAGATGATCAAAGGAAATCGCCAACTGGGAGAAATAAGAGGAAGTAGGCAGAGACTTGGAAGTCATGACATCACTCACCTTGGAAGCTGAGTACATGGAGTAGAGAGGCCAAGGAAACAGGGCTATCCCGGAAGAAATGTTCAGGATGAGACCTTTCCGCCTGAAAGGCAAAGAAGCAAAGTTCCCATGGTTTTGTTGCCCACCCGACCTTGGGTACAAAGAAAACAAAGGCGCCAGTGTGAACACTGCCGGACTCTGCCCTTTCTAGGCTTCCGCAGGTGCTGGGGGCTCTGCTTCTAGGAACGGTGAGTGAACTTCCCCCGCCTTCCCCCGGAGGGCGCCACGCAGCGATGTCTGAATTTCCGGCGCACAGAGATGCCACCGGGCAGTTACGTGACGTCACACAATGTGAGGGGCTTGCTCCTGGAGACAGAGGCCCTGCTACAGCTGCGGTCTCTCCACCAAAATACTGATAACCAGCTCAGCTCAGGATTTAAGGGGAGGGAATCCTTCTCCCCTAAATGTGACCACATGAGCTGCCGGTCCCTTTGGCCTCACGGACCCACAGCAGGACGGATGTCACATGCTGGAATGTTGTCTTGGGTAGACTTTCACAGTCCAGGACCTGCTCACACAGATACCCTATGCCAGTCTCCAGGAGCCTCACTTGTCCTTTTGAAGTTCAGTATCCTTAATCCCTCCCAATCAGACGGATTCGATAGAGGAGTAGGGGACAAGAAACTGCAAATTAGAATCCAAGGCCAAGCCCCTTCTCCCTCTAGAGAAGATAAGCTATCAAGCATTTGCTTTTAACGACACCACCTGAGAAAAACCACCTCCCAAACGCGCATTGGAAGAGGTGACGTAAATATGCAATCAGTGGAGGAGCTGACAGAGCGGCCATTTTCACATTAAACCGGAGTATTCTTTCTGACAGAAGCTGAAATTCCTAACAAAGAGATGGTCGTGATCTCAGGACAACTTCTGAAGTTTTCTTTTACACTCAACATTCGTTAATTTTTCTTTAATCCAGTGCGTGTTGAAACTGCCCTTGTCTTCCTCCCTCCGATAGTGTTACATTTGACCTTCACGTGAGATTGTCTATTTGCAGAGCTGGCCTGGCCCGGAACGTTATGGTTTTTTCCCATAATCACCGTGTGCTTTCATCGTAGCTGTTACCGTTTGTGAAAGCACAGCCAGGTGGACTCTGTGTCCCAGTCCCCGAGTTAGCTGACCGCCAGGGCAGGGAGGCCATGTGCTCCACACTTTTTTGAAGAAGGCCTTACCTTGATTCCATATGTTTCAGAATTAGCTGTGTCATCTACAAGAGAAGGCCACAGGTAAGCCCCACAAGGAACTGAGTAGCAGTGCAAGGGGGCGGGATGGAATGGGGAAGGGAGCGCGGGAGGAAGCTGGGAAAGAGTCTCATCTTCTCAGAAGGCCTTGAAAATTGCTGGCACTCATTGGAGGTCACTCTGGCCGCATTGGAGTCTGGCTGGAACCCACAGCAGCCAACCGAGACAAATGACAGGCTGTTCTGGGGCCTCTGGTTTCTTCCCCCTAAAGCTAATGTCTTCCTGGAAAAAGAGGGCAGTGAAAAATGGGGCGAATTGGCTTACGGCGGTGGAACCAACACTGAGGTTCCCATGATACTCTTCATTCTGCCGGACAGGCCAAAGTGGACTGGCCATGAGTTGGAACTGGGAGCTCTGTGGAAACCTAACACAACTCTACAGACAGAAGAACACGTCTTCCACTCAACAGCAGCCGCTTACGCAGCCTGCAGCTGGCTGTGAAATAGCTCTGTGCACACGCGCGCAGCCACTCCTGTGTATCGGAATTACGAGAGCCTTGAGCAGCCCCTTCCCCCTCCCAGCCTACAGACCCCTGAAAAGGTCTTCTCTGCCATTTCGGGAGCCTAAAAGAACTTTTTGTTTCAAAATTACAAGGTACACGTTCTACAAACGAAGGAAGAGGCGACCCCGTGGACTGAAATGTTCTCTGAGGTAGGATCGACCGGAATCGGGCCTGGCAGGCCTGGAGCAGACCCTGACTGCGGCAGGTTTGAGACGAGGGACCCAAGTGAAAGGCGAGGGGCAGAGGCATCAAGGCACCTGGGGACCGGAAGACACAGGCCGCCCATTTCTCGATGCTGTCTAGGGGCCCTGCAGCTGCTCCTCGCAGGTGCCCCCTCCCAGGCCAGGCCCCAGCCTGTCTCAGAGCCTTCAGGGAACATCTTCGCTGCTGGGGGACCAGGGGGCCAGGGCAGTGGGGGGGGTGGGGCGGAGGCTCTCTAGAACCACTAGGCTGCCTGTGGAACACTGGATTTTGAGGAAAAAGAGAGAGGATGAGGGGCGAGATGGTGTCAGCCCTCTTTCCGTGAATGACTTCCTAGGGATATTGTATAAGCCTTTTCAGCCAGCACCCACATTGCCTCAAAGCCTCCTGAACGAACTCACTAGCCCTATTGCCTGAATGATTCCAATTAGAGAGACAACACTGAATCTTGTGGGTCCCTGCCTCAAGGCTTCCAACATTCAGCTTCTGATTCCACCTTCCCTTTGCCCTCAAACACATATTCTCCCATCCCTGCCCCGAAGAGCACTCGGCCGTCTCCAGATGGCTCCTTTGAAATAGTGCAGCTTCTCTAGTCACGCTTCTAACCAGCAAGGTTCACCTGGGCATGGTATACTTAGAAGCTAAACTTCAATTCATTTTCTTTGTTACTTAGGGAACTTAGTGTTTATCAATACATAATTTTTTAAAACAAATCAAAGCATTTCTCTGCTAAAGGAGTCAGAGGGTTGTCAAGTACATTTGGGAAATGCCTATGATCAAACAGCCCAAGACTAAAAGGTCAGTTGTAAAATAATGTGAAAGACTTTAGTGGTGAGGCTGCAGATGACAGTTAGACACACAAAACTCATAATTGCATCAGCTGGGGCCTCCAAAAAGCCGTCGATTGCTAAGCATAAAAAGATGTGTGTACCCCATAGCAACTGAGCAGGAAACCATAAAATGCCAGCATGCTTACAGAAAAACAACCAACAGTTATTGTCAGCTCAACTTATCCACCTGAAAAAAAAATTTTTTTTTGTCTACTCTGCCTCCATTTCCCCTCCTTATCTTAACAGCAGCCTGGCTTTCTTTGGGAAATCTGTCCTTCGCTACCGTCAGTCCACGGTGCTTAGATGGGTGAGACTGAGCCTTCCGCTACTCTCCAACCAGGGTCCCAGCTCCTTGAAATCAGGAATCAGACTTTACTCATCCCTGCAGTCCCACTGACCTTCCAGAGTGGTCACCGAGGCTGCCATATACAGCTGTGAGTGTTGTGTACTGAGCAAGGTGCCCAGCTGTGGGGTTAGTGCAGGTGGGGAGCTCAGAGCTCACTCACAAGCCATGTGCCCTAGTAGAGGAAGAGGGCTGTGTCCCCAGAGGAAGGGGGAACACGTCATTCACACAAAATCTTCATCTACTCACCAAGTCACGCAGCCGCAAGCTGTGTCCATTCTTAAACAGTACCTTTCTCTAAATGGTCTATATAGGATAGCTTTGAGGGACCCGTGCTATACATCTTTGTGCAGCTGACCCTCATCAAAGAACTTGAATGCTGAATGGTGCCTAGGACATCTCTTGATCCACAGCCATTTTATTTTTATTTTTATTTTTATTTTTTGTTTTTTTGAGACAGAGTCTTGCTCTGTCGCCCAGGCTGGAGTGCAGTGGTGCGATCTCAGCTCACTGCAACCTCTGCCTCCGCGGCTCCGGAGATTCTCCTGCCTCAGCCTCCCAAGTAGCTGGGATTACAGGTGCCCGCCACCACACCCAACTAATTTTTGTATTTTTAGTAGAGACGGGGTTTCACCATGTTAGCCAGGATGGTCTCGATCTCCTGACCTCATGGTCCACCTGCCTCGGCCTCCCAAAGTGCTGGGATTACAGGCATGAGCCACCGCGCCCAGCTGATCCACAGCCTTTTAATAGCAGATGCAGAACCTCAAGTTCAAGGGGGCTACATAACTTGTCCAATGCTGTCCAACTAATTAGTAGCTGTGCTGGAACCAGAACACAGATGAACTTGAGCTTTGATTCAACAAATATTTATTGAACAACAAAAGTTCAGAAAATGTAAGCCATGCCCTCTGTCAGTTTTCCAAAGTGAGCTTTCCTCTATCTACAAAGCCTAAAATTAGAGGAAGAGACTGATTTTTTTTAAGTTGCCTCTGAATCCTGAATACGTTTCAGCATCATCAAGCTTAATATGTTCCGACATGTGACAAAACTGAAAGCAGAAATAGAATTCAGATACAAGGGAGAGTTGAATCCATTACTGTATTTTCTAGATGAAAAACAGAACAAGACAATTACAAGACCACGACACGGCCTCTCAACTAAGTGCGGTTCGATTTCAAAGAAGGCTGCTTCTACCGTGGATGGGCACAATTCTCCTGAGTTGCCAAACTTCAACAGCTACTACATGTTAATGCATTTCGCACACATATTGATCACATACCTTGACTACGGAGGTGATGTTACAATGGATGACGCTCTGTAATAAATAATCACAAGCACACATCAGCTGGATGATTAGAGAAATTCTCCTGGAAAGTAGTCAGTGCTAAAGAACCATGAAGAGGGCAAAAGTGCATGTCTGAGCGGTTTCATCATTCACCCTGCAAATTAGGCTCCTGACTGACTTCCAGCAAGCATGCACTAGCATCAAGAAACATCTGACTCCCATTCTGTCCTTCTGTACCTATGTCATGTTGACTAGACGTCAATTAAGAGTTTCCGGGAAAACTTGGAACTATATTACCGGAGGAATATAGATATGGTTTTTCAAAGACAGCTATTCCATTCCCAGCTGGAGGAAGAGGGGTTAGCCTATGTGAGTCTAGGAGAACAGAAAGGCAGATGGTTGTATAATATAAGGTAGAGGTTCTGGGCTATGGAGGGCAGGTAAAGAACCCACTAGAATCACCCAAGATAAAGAGAAAGGAAAAGAGGATGGACACAGACTCTAGCACAAACACAGACACACACAGGCAGAGGAGCAAGCCTGGAACTTGCTTCCTGGAGAGACATAGACTTGTGCCAGAAACAGAGTGTGGGAGACGGAGCCCACACAGGAGATGTGTGGTCCTGAGAGGAGTTTGGTGAGGATGTGCAGCAGCGCCCAAGCAGTCTGGCATTATCACCCGGGGCAGCAGACTCGGGGCTTACACAGGACTGCAGGATACCTGCAGAAATGGGGATGGACGCATGAGGGCCTGCTCAGGTTGGTGCAGCCCTGTGACTCCAAAGGTCAGGGCCTAAGGAAGGGTCAACAAATTGTGCCTTCGAAAACTGTTAAATGCAACCGGGCGCGGTGGTTCACACCTGTCACCCCAGCATTTTGGGAGGCCGAGCCGGGCGGATTACCTGAGGTCAGGTGTTCGAGAGCAGCCTGACCAACATGGTGAAACCCCATCTCTACTAAAAATACAAAAATTAGCTGGGTGTGGTGGTGCATGCCTGTCGTCCCAGCTACTCAGGAGGCTAAGGCAGGAGAATAGCTTGAACCCAGGAGGCGGAGGTTGCAGTGAGCCGAGATCATGTCACTACACTCCAGCCTGGGCGACAGAGGGAGACTCCATCTCAAAAAGAAAAAAAAAAAGGAACTGTTAAAGCCATTAAAAATGTACTCCCAACCAACAACGGCAGCCATGGGTCTGAGTCAAGCTTACTGAACTTACAGTCCTGCCAGCCACAGAGTTTGTGTCACATACTTCCCTCACACTAAAAGTTAAACAAATCTTGGTACCTGGGAAGACAGAGAAAGCCAAAGAGCTGGTGTTCTCCCATGTGTGGTGACAGCTGCGAATGTGTTAGGCAGAATTACGCTTTATAAAGTGGAGTGCAGCGCCCCAAAAGAATGGGACAATGGACAGGTAAGTTTTGATGTGCAGAGAAGAAGGAAGATGTCCATATCCCAGAGATACCATGAAAAGTGGTACTGCTGACTATGGATCGAGTGCTCAGGTGAAGAGAAAAGGGGGCCTGAATACACACAGTCCAGGATTTCGGCCGGATGCACGCTTCCATCGCTCCTTCCCGGGCCTGACTCGTTACCCAGCCAGGGGACCCAGAACCTGGGTAAGAGGAAAGTATGCACAGAAGAGCACAAGTCTACCTGGATTTCATCTGGCGCGTTCAGGAAATGGCTTGGGAGAAGGTTTGGAAGCATTCCGACATTGTTGACTGGCAGAAAGAAGCAAAACAAAAATGTGTCAGGATATCAGGTGGGAGATTTTCCCAAAGAAACATGTACAAAAAGATTGACATGTAAGGTTGCTCATCACAGTGTGATTTGATAACAGGGAGGAAAGTGGAGGGAAAATTTTGTCCCATAGTAGGAGACACCATCAGTGAATCATGGGGTGGTCATACGCTGGAATGCAGTGTAGTCATTAAAAACTATGACTGGGCTGTTTACATGGGAGAAGATGCATGATGTAAGTTTTTTTTAAAATATATGACAAAACAGCACATATGTATAATTCTGGTTTTGAAAATACATGTGTGTTTAGGATTAGAAAAGTATGTACCAAAAGGCTATCTCAGAGTATTGAGATTTTAAGAGATTCATATTTATTTTATCAGCCTGTCTATTCTTTCCATTTTTTCTGCAATGATATACTGTACACTTTCATATATAAAAATGTAATTATTTTTAAAATTCAGCAGAAGGTTTAGAAATCCAATTTGACTTTCTTCTATGTATACTATAAACACTGCACTGTGCACGTGGCCATAAAATAGCTTGTCTGTAAATCATTACAGAAACAAATACTATATTGTTTTCTGAATAAGAAAGAGTCAATTCTCAACTAACTATAGTATTTCACGGATTAATCACAGCAATGTTTGTTTGCTAAACTAATTCCTTTAGGCCAATGTTTCTGGGATTCTTTTTCTGCCAAATGCCAACACCAGTTCCATAAAAGAAAATTCATTTTAATATTAGAAAATATAGTTGGTCCGGCTGGGTGTGGTGGCTCACACCTGTAATCCCAGCACTTTGGGAGGCCAAGGCGGGTGGATCACAAGGTCAAGAGTTTGAGAGCAGCATGGCCAATATGGTGAAACGTGTCTCTACTAAAAATACAAAAATTAGCTGGGCGTGGTGGCGGCGCCTATAATCCCAGCTGCTTGGGAGGCTGAGGCAGGATAATCGCTTGAACCTGGGAGGCAGAGTTTGCCGTGAGCCCGGATCGCACCACTGCACTCCAGCCTGGCGACAGAGTGAGACTCCATCTCAAATTAAAAAAAGAAAATATAGTTGGGGGTTGAAATATGTATGTTTGATACATTCCAAACCAATATATAAATTTTTTATTCAGTGATGCCTCTAGAAGAAGTGTGCTTTGATATTCAACTTAACGCTATAGCTTAAAATATAGTCATGGTTTCAGCATAAATCACCATGAAATAATCAGGTGTCACTAATCAGTGCCAGGTTATTTCACTGATGTATTACAACAAGCTTTGCATCTTGCAATTTACTCACCTAAAATTCCAATTTCTAAGCCTGTAAGTTTTTCTTTAATATGCTCGTAGATGTCATCTTTGGTAAAATCTGCTTGTATAATCTTCACACTCCTCCCCGTAGTCCGCTCTACATGAGAGACAACAGTTTTTTCAATGAACAGGGATCCAGATGCCCCCTTGCCTGTGAAGTACTCCTGTATTACCTGAGCAGACATTGAAGAGGACAGCCCATTGCCCCAAACAGAAATGGGAGATGGCGCTGGGTAAATGCTGGGAGGTGCTAAGAGATTGGTGAATGGTGGTTTCTACGTGTCTCTAAGAGTTACTGCAGGGACACGTATATGCATTAAGATAGATTTACTGCAACGGTTCTCAAAGTGGAGTCCACAAACCACAGCATCAGGGTTACAGGGAAACTTGTCAGAAATGCAAATTCTCAGGCTCTACCCCAGACCGACTGTGTCGGAAACTGTGGGTGAAGCCCAGCCAGCCACCTGCTTAACACACCTCCGAGTGACTCTGCTGCTTGCTCAAGTTTGAGACATCGGACTGACAGCTGTAAAAGCAAGGTCTGACACTGCCTCTGCTCACAAGTGTCAAGTCTCCTCCACACAGACCCACCAACTCTTTGTATGTGTCCAATGCTTTAGCACTCACAGAGCATTTACATATACGATGTCTTATGGTCATCGTCCCTACCACATTCTAAAGTAGACATTATGGTTTTCATTTTCCAGAGGAGAAAATGAAGGCTCAGAGAAGCTAACTGACATACCCAAGACCGTCCACTCTCTGGTCACTCCAAGTTCAACGCGCTCCCCACTACTCTGTGTTCACTTGCCTTCTGTGAGAGTTTTCCGGCAGACGTGAAAGCAACAAGCAGAGTTTACCAGTGGCTTGGTGAGCTGCTTTACTTTGGAGTTAGCTGGTATTTGTGGGCCAAGCAATCTTGAGGCATAGTTCGGGGGTGGACAATGCTTTCAGGACAAAGACACTACTTACTTTTCAAAAGGATGATAAAAAGCACATTTCAGCATTGTGAGGCAAACACTGAGGATTGTCTCAGTCCTAGTCAAAGTTACTTCTGATATCCAGACACAGAACAAAAGCAGAATTCATGGGTTCAAGGGCACTGTGCTCCACGGTGTGACTGCACAGCCCACACCTCCCACACCCATCTCCTGTCCCAGATCTCCCCCAGGGAGACAAGGCTCACCCCTGACAACCCACCATGGTCTTCACAAGTCTCCAGAACTAACGTCTCATCCCTTTGAGTTAAAGAGTTTATTAATTATTAAATTAATAATTATTAAAATTAAAAGGTCCCAAAAGAAATATGATTATCATTATTAACAAAAGAACTCTTCAGAGCAAATCATAATAATAAAACATTGTGATATAAAAGTTGCCTCAGGGTTGTACAGTGTACAACCTCCACGTCCATACATGATGATCCTGGATCAAAACTGTTTTTAAAATCTGACAAACACCAGTAAGCATTGTCGCTCATCCTCCTGCCAAGAGCAGAGCATAGGCACAGGGAAGGGAAGTCCCAAACACTGATCTTGTTTTTGTTTTTGTTTTGAGACGGAGTCTCGCTCTGTCGCCCAGGCTGGAGTGCAGTGGCTCCATCTGGGCTCACTGCAAGCTCCGCCTCCCGGGTTCACGCCATTCTCCTGCCTCAGCCTCATGAGTAGTTGGGTCTACAGGCGCCGCCACCACGCCTGGCTAATTGTTCGTATTTTTAGTAGAGACGGGGTTTCACCGTGTTAGCCAGGATGGTCTTGATCTCCCGACCTCGTGATCCGCCCGCCTCGGCCTCCCAAAAGTGCTGGGATTCCAGGCGTGAGCCACCGCACCCGGCCACTGATCTTGCTTTTGAAGGGAGTGGCAGAAGCAACCGGGCAGCCAGGGCCTCAAGGATGAGCAGAGCTGATCTAGCGACGAAGGCACCAACCCAAAGGAGAAAGTGGACCTATCTGTGCCTCAGCTGGTTCCTGCTTCCGCCGGCTCACAGCGCCAGTGTGCACTGAAGGTGGCACCTTCCATCCCGCCCTCTGCTTGGTAACCAGGCTGCCCGGGAGAGTTGGTGCCCCAGGCCCTGAGAGCAGATGTGGGGATGCCAAGTACGTCAGCTGGCAGGGTGGGCGCAAGCTTGGTTGGTGGGCTCCACACACATCTCCCTTGTTTGGGGGTCACTCACCGATCTCTGTGGCAGTGGCCTGTAGTTTTTCCAGCGTCCGGCTGATAAGCACGACATCGAGTCCACGTCTTGCTAGCTGAGAGTGGGAGTGAAAAACCAAAAGAGACAAGGATGGTGAGCAGACAGGGAGGGTTTGTGTCGAGGTGACTTGGTCCCGAGGCTGTGCATGTCCTGGCAGCGTGACGTGGTGGCTTCACCTGGGTTGAAGTGTGCAGAACGTGACAAAGCTTTCTGGGCTAGGAACAGCGCAACCCCAGTGGATCACCTCAAGTGATCTACCCGCCTCAGCCTGAGGTCAGGAGTTCAAGACCAGCCTGGCCAACATGGTGAAACCCTGTCTCTACTAAAATTACAAAAAAAAAAAATTAACTGGGCGTGATGGCGCATGCCTGTGATCCCATCTATTTGGGGGGGCTGCAGCAAGAGAATCGCTTGAACCCGGGAGGTGGTGGTTGCAGTGAGCCGAGATTGTGCCACTGTACTCCAGCCTGGGTGACAGAGCAAGACTCCGTCTCACAAGAAAGAGTTACATATTATAGAAAACACATAAGAAGCTGAATTATGGTCTATGAGATACAGTCTCCAATAGCCAGTAATTCACTGTAGCCCACGGTCTCAGAATCACCCAAGGAGATGTCAAAAAAAAAAAAAAAAAAAAAAAAAAAAAACACCGATTCCCACCAAACCATCTGATATGGTTTGGATCTCATGTCAAATTGTAATCCCCAGTGTTGGAGGTGGGACCTGGTGCGAGGTGATTAGATCGTGGGGACCATTTCTCATGGTTTAACACCATCCCCCAGGTGCTGTCCATGGTAAGAATGAGTCATCCAGGGATCCGGAGATTTAGAAGTGTGTGGCACCTCCCGCTCTTCCTGCTGCTCCAGCCACGTGATGTGCTCACTCCCCTTTTACCTTCCGCAGTGCTTGTAAGTTTCCTGAGGCCTCCAAAGCTGAGCAAATGCAAGCGTCATCCTTCCTGTACAGCGTGTGGAACCGTGAGCCAATTAAACCTCTTTTCTTCATAAATTACCCAGTCTCAGGTACTTCTTTATCGCAGTGCAAGAACGAAATAATACACCATCCTGATAAAAATCTCTGGGGTGGAAGCCTCAGGATTTTCATCTTTTTCTGTTTGTGTTTATTAAATTATACTATTATATGCACAAATACATCCTCATTGTAAAAGATTCCAACAATGCCAAGGAAAAACATGTCTCCAAGCCTGTCCCTGCCCATCTCCCCACCCACCCTAGGCTCCCACCACCTTCAGTTTGTTGTTGAGCCTTCCCTAACTTTTTCTCTACATTTACAGGCATATATCGGCACATAGAGAAATAAAGGTTTGTTTTGTGAGTTTTATTTATTTTTATCCTACATAAATGACATTATAAGCAGCGTCCTGCAATATTCTTTTTAACTTAATGACATATTTTATCTCTAAGAATCGGGTATATTTCCGTAGCAGTCCACGAAGAACCACTTGATTCTTTTCTATTGCTCCGTGGTATTCTAGAGTTCACCTTTGAACGAGCACTTAGGGTGTTTCCAAGTTTTTCTCTTACCAGTCTTGCTGCAGTGAAAGACCTTCTATATAGCTCTTTGTATATGTGAGTAAATTAATTCCTATATACTGTATAGGAATATTTGGGACTGCAGATGCCATCATGCCTGGCTAACTCTTTATTTTTTGTGGAGATGAGGTCTCACTATGTTGGCCAGGCTAGTCTTGAACTCCTGGGCTCAAGTAATCTTCCCGCCTCAGCCTCCCAAAGTGCCAGGATTACAGGGGTCAGCCACCACACCCGGCCCCTTTATTGTTATCCAATTATCCAATTGTCAGTGGGGCTGAGCATCATTTGCTATGTTATGTGTGAGTTACCAGTACATACCCCTTGCCCATTCTTCTATGGAGTAACTTATCATTTTCTTACCAATTTGTAGAAGTCGTATATATCCCGGGTATTGATTATTTGCCTGCCATGTACATAGCAAGTATTTTCTACTTTGTTTCTGGTGCCCTTGTCATACATTATATACTACTTGTAATGTTATCACATTTATGAATATTTTCCTTGTTTTATATGTTCTTTTTGATTTTCCTTAACTTCAAGGATATAAATATGCTTTTCTATATCCTTTTTGTTTGTTATTTTTGAGAATGGTATGAGGTTGAAATTATTCCATAATATGTTTTTCAAATTGGGTGCCTAATTGTCTCAACAACATTCTCCACTTTGTCCATTCATTCCTAATTTAAAATGTTGACTTAGTCCTATGCTTAGTTCTCATGTGTGCCTGGGGCTGTTTCTTGTCTATCGTTTCTGTTGCACTGACCTATTTATCAATCTCCATGCCAGGGCCACTTCTGATTTAATCATAAGCATATATTAGCCTTTGATAGCTTTCCAATATTTGCGTAGTTTTGACCTCATTATCTTAGCTGGCCCCTCCTATACAATGTTAAGGAGGCTCCTACCATTTATTATTCTCTTTCGAAATTTTATTTCATCTTCTTTGTTTAATCTTCCAAATAAATGACAAAATTGTCTAGACAAGTATTAAAGTAGGGATATTTAGGGAAAAATTTATATCTTTGCAGGAATCAGTTGTCTTACTCATAAGTATATTATAGTATCCATTTTTTTTCAAATCTCATATAGCCTTCTAAACATTTAAAAGATTTTTCATGTAAATCCTGGACATTTCTTGTTAGGTTTGTGTTAATTAGGATAACATTAGTTGCTGTAACAAATAACTCTATAATTTCAGCCGTTTAACACAAAGGAAGTCTGTTTTTGTCTTATGTAGCAGACCCTATTTCACATTTGGGAACCCATTCAGGACCCAAAGCTGAGAGAGCATTTGTCATCTTTACTGCAAGGTCTCTAAGATTGCTCTGGGCTTTGCCATCCAGCTAGTGCCAGGATTGAGAGAGGCTGGAGAAGATA
Organism: Macaca mulatta; assembly: GCF_049350105.2. Lineage (NCBI taxonomy): Eukaryota > Metazoa > Chordata > Mammalia > Primates > Cercopithecidae > Macaca > Macaca mulatta. The sequence goes on along the minus strand of NC_133420.1, from coordinate 127,206,009 downwards.
TGCCCTCTGTTAACCACCTTGATCAAGAAGTGACCCACATCCTTTCTGCTTGCTTTCATTTGCAGAATGAGTCTCATGGCCTCACACAGATGTCAAGGAGCCTGGGAAGTGCCCTGCTGGGAGCCACTTACCAGCTGCAACTCCACTCAAAGAAGAGAGAGTAGGGATCTGGGTGGACATTGAGTTGCTCCTGCCACCAGGATCTTATGTTTATTCACTGCCATGGTGACCTGAATTATTTTGGATAGAAGACACTTCAGGATTAAGTAGGTAGGTTCAATTCCTGTCTCTACCACTTATTTCTGTCAGCGCAAGTCAGTTGTTCTGGGGATCACAGAAGGGAATACATTCAAAAGTGTGTGGCACAGCTGGGCGCATTGGCTCACACCTGTAATCCCAGCACTTTGGGAGGCCAAGGAGGGCAGATCATGAAGTCAGGAATTCGAGACCAGCCTGACCAACATGGTGAAACCCTGTCTCTGCTAAAAATATAAAAATTAGCCAGGCATGGTGGCGCATGCCTGTAGTCCCAGCTACTCAGTGGGCTGAGGCAGGAGAATCACTTGAATCCGGGAGGCGGAGCTCGCAGTGAGCCGAGATCGCGCCACTGCACTCCAGCCTGGACGACAGAGCGAGACTCTGTCTCAAAAAAAAAAAAAGGTGTGTGGCAGAGAATCTGTCACATAAGAAGCCCTCAATTGTGTTACCTATTTTTCTATATATTCTAATTTGTTATTAATCGTGAGTGGGAGCTCTTTAAACAGCCACACCTCACAGAATTTTTTATTTGTTCTGCTAGGCTGTTCATCAGTGTTTGGTTTTCATCACAGACAATAGTATTCTCTGCAAAGAGTACAGTTTTCAATATTTGCATGTTTTTGGCCTCATGATCTTGGCAGACACTTCCAACACTTACAGTGTTTCTCAGGATGCAAGCATGAGGTTTCCTGTCACTTCTGGTAGATGTTCTTTATCAATTTAAGAACAATTACATCTGTTCCTTTTTTCCAAATTACTTTTTTAATAAACTGCTGGATTCCGTTGGCAAATATTTAAATTGGATCATACTTCTCTGATGCCATCCTTGTCCCATGTTGGTATCCGAGTCATGCTCATCTATCTGGATAATTTATCAAACATGTACGGGATCAACTTGTCCCAGGAGCTTCCCAGTTTTAAAACTGAAAGTCCCACATCTGAAATCACCTTTGCAAAAATTGTAACAGTGAGAAAATTATGGCAATAAAAGAGATCTGATCTAATCAACCCCTTATCTTGCCCGTAAGCTTTCAAATTATCCTTAATTATTCTTGATTTGGGCCAAGCTAACTTTGGGAGATACTTAGTTTATAATTTAAATTATAATAACCCATTCCCAAAACTCAACCACCTTGATAAAGCTAATGAAGGGCCACCAGGCTAGGAAGAGGAGAGGAGCCTGAACTCTGCTAAGGTGTAGACATAAACAACTACCCAGCATTATATTGGAGGTCACGAGATAGGCAACGTCCCCCAGTTACTCTTGCAGACAAATATCACTATTGTACAAGCCACGATTGGCCTTTTGAGATGTCTTTTCAGGTTTTTTGCATTTCTGATGACTGATGGTTCCACCTTGACCTGCCAGTCACTCCTGTGGTCTCCCATTCAGCCGGCTCTGTGTGAATTAAACTCTTTTTCTATTGCAGTTCTGCTGTCTTGATAAATCAGCTCGACCTCGGCAGCAGGCAAAATGAACCTGTTGGGCGGTTACATATCCAAGGAACCCTCCAAGCACAGAAAAATCAAAAATCAAAGTTAACCATCCTAGAAATATGGGGGAGCTTTTTCTTATTCCTTGAGGATTTGGTAATATTGTAAAAATGTCTGGACATTTTATTCATCTGTAGCTCTTCATAACTGCCTCTTTCATTTTTTTCATGGCTACTAATCGCTTGGTGTTTTTCTACTTCTTAAGCCAATCGTGATCATTTATATTTTCACAGAAAATTGTTTATTTCATCCAGATTTTCAATTTTTCAGTACAAAGATTTAAATAGGATTTTCTTCCTCTCTTTTTCTTCTTCCTCTTCTTTTTAAAATAAATTTCCTCTTCTGTAGCTAGGTTCCTAAAATTGGTCCTTTTCTTTCTTCTTTTTTGTTCTTTTTCTTTATTTTTTTCTGAGACAATATCTCACTCGTCGCCCAGGCTGGAATGCAATAGCTAGATCAGAGCTTACTGTAATCTTGAACTCCCAGGCTCCAGCAATCCTCCCACCTCAGCCTCCTGAGTAGCTGGGATTACAGGTGTGTGCTACCATTCCTGGCTAATTTTCTAATTTTTTGTGTATATGAGGTCTCACTACTTCGCCCAGGCTAGTCTCAGACTCCTGACTTCAAGGGATCCTCCTGCCTCCTCCTCGCAAAGTGCTGGGATTATAGGCATCAGCCAGAGATGAACCCCCTTTTTTTTTTTTTTAATTTAAGATTTTTCAAAGATTTGTCTCTTATTTGGCATTTTTAAAGAATTGGTTTGACTGTTGGTTTGCTTTAAACGGATCAATTCCATTTCTTCCTGTGTTTTCTATATCATCAGTTTTTGTTCTCTATTAATTTCCTCCTTGTATCTCTTTTGGATTTTTTTTTTTTTTTTTTTTTTTTTTGGGACGCAGTCTTGCTCTGTCACCCAGGCTGGAGTGCAGTGGCCAGATCTCGGCTCACTGCACGCTCCGCCTCCCAGGTTCACACCATTCTCCTGCCTCAGCCTCCCGAGTAGCTGGGATTACAGGCACTGCCACTGCGCCCGGCTAGTTTTTTGTATTTTTAGTAGAGACGGGGTTTCACCGTGTTAGCCAGGATGGTCTCGATCTCCTGACTTCATGATCCGCCCGCCTCGGCCTCCCAAAGTGCTGGGGTTACAGGCTGAGCCCCGCGCCCGGCCACTGATCTTGCTTTTGAAAGGAGTGGCAGAAGCAATCAGGCTTCTTGTTCCTTTTCTAGAGTTTCTTGGAAGCTGAATCTGTTTATAATCTTTCTTTTTTTTCTGACAGATGCCTTTAAAGCCGAAAGTTTCCATCTGCGTAGCACCTTGGCTGCAATTCATGAGAGTACCCACTTTTATTTTTTCTGTAATCTTAGAAGTACACTGGAGAATACTTTCTGAGTATAGGTGGGGATGGATATCATTTTCTAACGTTATTTTTAATTTTATTGCATGGTGGTTAGTGAATGTAATGGTATATCTTTTGCTCTTTGGAATCAGTCACAATTTCCTTTGTAGCCTAGTCAGCAGACCGTTTATATGAATGGCTCCCGTGTATCCTTCAGGAATGTACATGAAATCTTTGTTGGCTACCCAGTCTTGTAAATAGTTGTCTATTAAATTAAACTTGAGGTTTACCAGATGCCCTACCAGATATTTGTTAACCCAGTATGAGAAGATATTCAAATTCCTTATAGCCTTAATTATTTCTTATTTATGTAATAAGATGTCACATTACAAGTTCCAACAGGAGTGCTAAGACACAACAGACATTAGATCACAAAACAAGTTCAGAGAAAGAACCTAGAAAAAACTGTGATATTGTAAGAAAACAATGACTATGTGTGATGTTTGTCCCTTGTTCTTGGCACAAAGCTCATAATACCCCGATAATTTCCTGACCGATAGGGACGATATTTGTTACGAAGTTGGTCTTGGTCCCCGGTTGCCGACACAAGAGTTTCTAAGATTCTTGGAATCTTCAGTGATGAGAGTGTGTTGTTATTGTTGTTGTTGTGGTTCCTTACTGCATTGTAGGAGCCTTTCATATATACAACATCAGCAGTTTCAGCAGCAGATGGCATACCAAGGAGCATTTTTTAAAATGTATTTCCATAGGTGTTTGTGGAACAGGTGGTATTTGGCTGCATGAGTTAGTTCTTTAGTGGTGATTGTATGCTTACGCGATGACTGGTGGCTGGGGGCCCCTAGAGAGCTTCAGGATGGGGGCTGGTTCCTGGAGAAACCAAGTGTGTGATTGCAGGGTTAGAACCTTCAACCCCACCTCCCGACCTCCCTCTTTGTTCCAAGGAGGGAAGAGGGGCTGGGGATGGAATTAATCTCAAATGGTCAATGACTTAATCAATCATGCCTATGTAACAAAACCTCCATCAAAACCTTTAGGCAACAGGGTTCAGAGAGCTTCTAGGCTGCAAACACACAGAGGCACTGGGAGACAGTACCCCCACAGAGGTGTGGAGGCTCCAACCCTTCCCCACACCTGGCCCTACGCATCTGTGGTTTGGCCATTCCTAAGCGATATCTCTCATAATAAACTGAGTGAGTGAGGTGCCTTCCTGAGCTCTGGGAGCCATTCTAGCAGAGTCTTGAACCTAAGGAGGGGTTTGTGGGAGTCCCTGATTTATACCCAGTCAGTGAGAAGAAGACCTGGGACTTTCAACTGGGATCTGAAGGGCATGGGGGCAGTCTAGTGGGACCGGGCCCTTAACCTGTGGGATCTGTGCTAACTCTGGGTAGTGTTAGAAATGAATTGAATTGGAGGACATCCGATTGTGTCGAGAGAGTTGGAGAATTGGTTGGTGTGAGGAGAAAACCCCACGCATTTAGTGTCCGAAGTGTGAGCAGAAAGAGCCCAAAATAATCAGATGGAGCAGGGACCCCTCTTAGGAGCCCGCTGACCATGCCACCCCTACCAGCATGAAATGAAGGACAATCTTAGTCCCTCCAAGGGAAATTCCAGGCCCCTAGCTAGCCTGAGACGCACACGAGCAACCCGATGAGCAGAAAGGGAACAGCAGCTTCACGTCATGGCCACGGAGGTTGGCTCGAGATGCCAGTTCCCCACAGCGACTAAAGATAACGTCTGGACACGTGTCCCTGAGTTGTTCTTCGGAAACCCGGACCCCCCACCAAAAATCATGGCAAAAACCGTGATTACTTTTTCACCAAGCTAATATTATTTCTTCTCTTGAATTACATTTTGTCTGATACTGATGTTGCTTCCATTCCTCTTCTTTTGTTTTCATTTTCCCAGTATATAGTTTTTTCATTCACTTATTTTCAACCTCTCTGTAATCAACGTTGGATTTTTAAGCCGCATCTGAGCATTTGCCATTTATCAGTAAGTGTAACCGTCATATTTATTGAGATTGCAGATTTGTTACACTAACTTCTGCTGTCTTATTTGAGTTTCCCCTCACTATGCTTTCTTTGCCATTTGTCTCCCTTTTATGACTAGTAAGCAGGATAGGATCGGCAATACTGTAGTAACAAACTAGCCCCAGGTCTCAGTGGCTTCTTACAAGAGGCATTCGTTCGTCCTCCTGCAATGTCTTCTTCAGGTAATACAACAGTCCAGGGCAGCCCCCTGCATTCGTTCTTCCTCCTGCAATGTCTTCTTCAGGTGATACAACAGGCCAGGGCAGCCCCCTGCATTCGTTCTTCCTCCTGCAATGTCTTCTTCAGGTAATACAACAGTCCAGGGCAGCCCCCTCCCTGCAGTGATGCAGGGTTCTAGCCTTTCTCCCAGGGCTGAAACCAGGATGAGGCAAGTAAAGCACTCCAGATGCAAAATTTAAGGAGGTGCTCTTTCTCAGGTTCATGGTCACCTCGCAAGCCTCACCTTAGTCCTGGCCCTGCTTTTCCCATCTAGTGGCTGCACTCTTCAACACCAAGCCTACACTGGTTTGCCTCATACTGAGTAATTGAGCACCAAATTTGATTACAGTGTAGCAAAGACAAATTCATGTGTGCAACTTAAAAATAAGCTACAAGAGCAGGGCGCGGTGGCTCACGCCTGTAATCCCAGCACTTTAGAAGGCTGAAGTGGGTGGATCACGAGGTCAGGAGATCGAGACCATCCTGGCTAACACAGTGAAACCCCGTCTCTACTGAATAAAAAAATCAAAAAGTTAGCTGGGCATGGTGGCTGGCGCTTGTAGTCCCAGCTACTCAGGAGGCTGAGGCAGGAGAACGGCGTGAACCCCGGAGATGGAGCGTGCAGTGAGCCGAGATCGCACCACTGCACTCCAGCCTGGGTGACAGAGCAAGACTCTGTCTCAAAAAATAAATAAACAAAAAATAAAAATAAAAATAAGCTACAAGAACAAGAATAGTCATTTTCTGGGGTGGGGGTATTGGGAAGATATGGCTCAAAGGATACAAAATTTCTTTTTTGTATCCTTTGATGGAAAAATATAGGAAAAAAAGTTCAAGGGATCTATTGTACACCACATATACACGTTGTTTAACTATAGATGCACAACATCTATAGTTAGTAACAATGTATCATATTCTTTAAAATTGATGAGAACAGGTTTTAACTGATCTCAGCACAAAAAATAGTAAGGTAATTTATATGTTAATTAGTTCGACTGAGCCATTTTACAATGTATATATATTTTAAATGTCATTTTGTACCCAATAAATATACACAACTTTTATTTGCCAATTAAAAAGTTAATTAACTAAAATAAGTAAAAGAATAGCCATTTTTTTGCAAACTGCATATAAAAATACTAGTTCTACCTGTGGATTAGTAAAACACTGACATAAAAAATGCACACAAAACAATAAACATTTTCTAAAAGTACGTACAAACAAAAAGATGCACATCAAACATATTAGGAAGGTTGCATATGGGAAGACAGGGAATAGAAATAGGGGGTGGGAATGAAAGAAAATAAATGAGAGAGGGACTGTGTATGGATCAATGATAATAACTCAATCCTCTATGTCTTTGACAAAGAAGGAGGAGAAGGAGGAGAAAGAAAAGGAAAGTGGGATAAAGGATCAGAAAGGGAGGCAAATAGAAAAAATTAGAGTATGACTGCCAGGGTAGACCTGTTTTATTATTGCTGGGTTTTTTTGTCTGTTTGTTGTATTTTTAGTAGAGACGGGGTTTTGCCGTGTTGGTCAGGCTGGTCTCAAACTCCTAACCTCAAGTGATCAACCCGCCTCAGCTTCCCAGAGTGCTGGGATTACAGGTGTGAGCCACCACGTCCAGCCCCTGTACTGCGTCTGGCCTCCATGGCAGACCTATATTTTGATGGAAGTAGTATATATGTAATTTGCTACTTATTAAGTAAATTATACCAATTCCAAATTTTACAATAGCCATGATAGAAAATTTCAGATTCTTGTCTATAAAAGCTTATTTTACAACTGCCTTTAACTATTCTAGTTTATATTTTAGCTAAGGCTGGTTTATCAATTAATAAGACTAGAATCACATACATTCTGACAAAAGAATTTCATATTTTTATGTTAAATTGTTAAAGAAAACTTTATTCCAAACTTCAAAAAAAGCAAGCTGATGATCGCTTGAGTTTTTAAAAATTAGTATCCCCCTAGAATATTCTTTATTAAGCCTGTTTGACCTCATCTGACACCCTTGGGCAGGTAACTTTGCTGTTACCAAACCTTTGTTTAACAATTCTCAGCCAGGGAAGGTGCAGACAGCTCACAGCCAGTGAGGTTGGAAACAGAGGAGTTGTTGGGACATTATAGCTTGACAGAGAAGCTGACCTCCAGGTGACACGGGCAATAGCCTTCAGAAAGTCAGCCCACTGGGTACCTAACTCAGCAATATTATTTTGCATTCCTTTTTAGACTAACTATATACATCCATATTGCTTAAACGCTGTTCATTCAGATCTTTTGTCTTCTTGCTTAGATCCTTTGTTACTAAGTCAATATAAAACTTTAACAACTGCTAACATATGTCTTTGAGAATTGTGCTCTTGCAACACTGAATGTGAAATGTTGTTTGATCCTTTGAGTTATTTGGCTAAATGGCCACAACAGTTATACTATAATCCTAATGTCTCTAAGATTTCGGAAATAATGTAATAAACATACTACCATGCTCTACTAAAGACAAAGAATATCAAAAGAAGTTTTAAGATCTGGCTTTATGATATTTTCAAGAGATAGCCTAAAAGAGAAAGTTGAAGTGAAGAAAGACATACATATATATATGATATTTATTCATATCAACTAAAATAGGCATTAAAACAAATAAGTATTACTAGAAATAAAAGCAAGTTAAAAGGCTAAATTTATCAGGAAGTTATAGCAATTGTAATCCTGGATTGCTTACTAAAATAGCTTTACATAAAACTACAAAGGGAATTGAAAAATACCCATCAGAGTGGGAGATTTCATTTTACCTTTTCAGTAATTGTTGGGTGAAACACACAAACATTTGGCAAGATACAAATTACGTACACCACATAAATAATGCATCTGCTCTAAGGGCCGTGTCTAAACACAGAACAGGGGCAGGTGATGTTCCTTTGAAAGTTGGCTCTTTCAAAACACTGATAATACTGACATCTCCAGCAGAATTGATCAAGGGAAAGAAGAGAGCACAGGAATAAGCAGCACACAATATGAGGAATTTTAAATGAGTGTAATTAGAGGTACAGCCAAGATTTAAAAAGGGTTGAGAGAGGAGAGTGAGCACACACAGTTCATTTTGCTGCCTATTGAAATCCTTTTAAACCATAGGAAATTTTATATATATATATTTTATATATATATATATATGTTTTCTTTTTTTTTTTTCTCCTTTTAGCTTTTAGTTTTTTCCTAGGAAAGCATAAATCCATGGGGAAGGTGACAACAAGAGACAAGAGCAATTCCAAAATGTTTGTTTTTGGAGACAGGGTCTCACTCTGTTACTCAGGCTGTAGCGCAGTGGTGTGATCTAGGCTCACTGCAACCTCATCTTCCTGGGCTTAAGTGATCCTCCCACCTCAACCACCTGAGTAGCTGAAACTACAGGCATGCACCACCATGCCTGGCTAATTTTTTTGTGTGTGGTAGAGTTGGGGTCTTGCTATGTTGCCCAGGCTAGTCTCAAACTGCTGGCCTCAAGCTACCCTCTCGCCTCAGCCTTCTAAAGTGCTGAGCCTTCTAAAGTGCTGGATGGGCAAACAAAGGTTTGGTAACAGCAAAGTTACCTGCCCAAGGGTGTCAGATGAGGTCAAACAGGCTTAATAAAGAATATTCTAGGGGGATACTAATTTTTAAAAACTCAAGCAATCATCAGCTTGCTTTCTTTGAAGTTTGGAATAAAGTTTTCTTTAACAATTACAGGCATGAGCCACCGTGCCCAGACCTGGCCTACAAAACTTTTGTTGCTAGAAAATGGATGGGCAAGATCTCAAATCCTAAACCAGCAACAGAGTACGCTGAGAACTGACAAAATGTATACCAGTAAAATCCTCAAAAGTCTCAGGCACTGCCAGTACAGAACCTGGGAGAGAGAAGCTAGACTCAGGAGGCTTGGGTCAGAGTGAGAAGTCATCATCCCCGGATGCCATTCTCCACTCCAGGCAGGCACTGAGGACAGGGCCGTCTCTGAGAGTGAGGAGATAAAGCAGTGGGTACGCATCATGCCGATTCCAGAACAGCAGGTGGCCTTCACTCTACAGGCAGGAGGTAAGGTGGTTTTTCTCTGCGGAATCTGACCCACCCCAAGGAAAAGGCCTCAAGGCACTTGCGTAGGACTCCTCTCACCCTGATCATACTCACAGATACAAGACCCACTCAACACAGGGAATGTCCAGGCAGGTTCCTAACCTGACCTAATCAAACGACAACAAGACAACAGGAAGTGTCTATGAGCAGCGGCTGACTTGAAAGACAGACTGCCGAACAAACGCAGGAAGAGCTACCTGGTGGAACAGCGCCAGGCAGGAGACAACCCTTTTTTTTGTTTGTTTTTGAGACGGAGTCTTGCTCTGTTGCCCAGACTGGAGTGCAATGGTGCAATCTCGGCTCACTGCAACCTCCGCCTCCCGGGTTCAAGCAATTCACCTGCCTCAGCCTCCTGAGTAGCTGGGATTACAGACGCACACCACCGGGGCCAGCTAATTTTTTGTATTTTTAGTCAAGACAGGGTTTCACCATGTTGGCCAGGCTGGTCTCGAACTCCTGACCCCAAGTGATCCACACACCTCGGCCTCTCAAAGTGTCGGGATTATAGGTGTGAGCCACCGTGCCTGGCCAACCATTTTTAAAAGAAGAAAAAAATACCTTCGGAGGAATTAGAGAAGCTACTACATCTATGAAAAGAACAGGCTGCTCCACAAATGAAAATTCAGAAGTATAAAAATTTTTTAATTTCTTTAAGAATTTTAATTTTAAGAAATTGAAAAAGAAAATAGCAAAAATGAAAAACATGCATTTGAGAGGATGGAAGATACAATTGATGAAATCCTTTTGCAGAAAGGAAAGCAAAGGGGCAAAGAAATAGAAATTATGAGAAAAAAAGGAAGAGAAATAAAGAACGATTTCAGGATCTGCATAATAGGAGTTCCAGAAATAACATTTTTCTACATATGAGTGACAGGAGATCCAGAAAGAAGAGACAAAGCAGACAGGGTGAATGAGAACACCCTGGCCCACCCTGCTCTGTGCGGCAACACTAGCTGTGCCCCCACTGCCTTCCCCTCCATATCTCTGCTCATTTTCTTTTTTCTTTTTCTTTTTTTTTTTTTTTTTTTTGAGACAGAGTCTCACTCTGTCACCCACGCTGAGTGCAGTGGTGCGATCTCAGCTCACTGCAACCTCCACCTCCTGGGTTCAAGCAATTCTTCTGCCTCAACCTCCCGAGTAACTGGGACTACAGGTGCATGCCACGTTGCCCAGCTAATTTTTGTACTTTTAGTAGTGACGGGGTTTCACCATGTTGGCCAGGCTGGTCTGAACTCCTGGCCTCAAGTGATCCGCCTGCCTCGGCCTCCCAAAATGCTGGGATTACAGCCATGAGCCACACGCCCAGCCTCTCTGCTCATTTTCTGAAATGGTTCTTAAGCCTTCTCAGTGATTTTGTGAACTAGATGATGGCTTTACAATAAACTCATTTCCTGCTTAGGTTTTTTTAAACATAGTAAGATAATATTACAAAAAAAACTTTTTGCCAATCAATTTGAAAACTTAGGTGAAAGGGACGTATTTCTATAAAAATATAAATTACCAAAAGTGGTGCAAGAAAAAAATTAACCCAAGTAGTTCTCCCACCATTAAAAATTAACAATAATAACAAGATGATAATGATAATAAGTGGTCCCACAAAGAACACTGCAGCCACAGATAGTCTTAAGATAGATTCTATCAAACATTTACAAAACCAGTCATTCCAAAATTACACAATCCTTTTCAAAGAATAAAACGCCTCTATTCAGTTTATGAAGCTTATGAGAACATGACGCAAAAACTTTGGAAAGCCGGGCGCGGTGGCTCACGCCTGTAATCCCAGCACTTTGGGAGGCCGAGGTGGGCAGATCACCTGAGGTCAGGAGTTCAAGACCAGCTTGGCCAACATGGCAACTCCCTGTCTCTACTTAAAATCCAAAAATTAGCTGTGCATGGTGGCGCACCCATGTAATCCCAGCTACTCGAGAGGCTGAAGTAGGAGGATCGCTTGAACCCAGGAGGCAGAGGTTGCAGTGAGCCGGATCGTGCCATTGCACTTCAGCCTGGGCAAGAGAGTGAAACTCCATCTCAAAAAGAAAAAAAAAAAATTTGGAAAAGTTGGCATTACATCATCACATATGTCACTTAACAACAGGGATATGTCCTAAGAAATGCATTATTAGGCAATTTCATTGTGCCAACATCACAGAGTGCACTTACACACACCGAGAGGGTGTAGCCTGCTACACAACTAGACTATGTGGTAGAGCCCATTGCTCTACAGTACATGTGACTGTACTGAATACAGTAGGCAACTGGAACACAGTGGTAAGTATTCGTGTTATCTAAACATAGCAAAGATATAGTAAAAAGATGGTATTAGAATCTTACAGGACCACCTTGTATATGCAGTCTCTCACTGACCAAAGCGTTTTGTGGCACACGAGTGTATTTAGTAGTGCTGACTATGTAAGCTGTGACCCAGTAATTCTGTTCCTGGGTACATTCTCTATTCATCCATGTCAGCATGGATCAATTTCAGAAGCATAATGTTGATTTACGTAAAAGAAGCAGATTAGGCTGGGCACAATGGCTCATGCCTGTAATCCCAGCACTTTGGGAGGCCGAGGCAGGCGGATCACCTGAGGTCAGGAGTTCGAGACCAGCCTGGCCAACATGGTGAATGAAACCCCATCTCTAGTAAAACTACAAAAATTAGCCAGGCATGATGGTGGGCACCTGTAATCCCAGCTATTCAGGAGGCTGAGGCAGGAGAATCACTCGAACCCGGGAGGTAAAGGTTGCAGTGAGCTGAGATCGTGCCACTGCCCTCCAGCCTGGGTGACAGAGTAAGACTCCATCTCAAAAAAAAACAAAAACAAAAACAAAAGCAGATTATAGAATACGTAGGACTCAATTTACATTAAGTGCAACACAAGCAATAAAACCAACATATTATTTAGGCATGTTTGCATATGTAATAGAACCACTTTGTTACAAAGCAAGGAAATTATTAAAGTAAGTGTTTCACATGTGAGGGGGTGAGGGAGGGTAACATAAATATGGCATACAGCCAGCTTCAAGGACACCGGTGATGTTCTGTTTCTTACGCTGAGTAATAGATGACACAGGACTGATTCTATCATTTTTTGTAACCATATCTATGCATTACATACAATCTTGTTTGATCTGTCCCCCACAAACACACACACACACACACACACACAGAGAGAGAGAGTGCCATGGCATACTATAATGTACTTAGGATATTCAAAGCCTGGATCAGAAATTGCAGGGTTGAAGTCAAGTAGCACAAGAACAAAGGAATGAATCTAGAGGAACATAAAATTAATTAAAAGCTGCTGTTTTCATTTAAGACCAGAGGAAAGAAAATATGCTGAGAGTGCAGATGGAGGAATTTAGACTAGACATTAGGAAGAAGAATTTCCTCACTGGCCGAAGACACTGCCATATATTGCAAAGTAAGCATGTGCTGTTATTCAAAAACAGGGCAAGGCAGTGATTTTTCTTGGGTTGGTCTGAGACAGAGCTAGCCCAGTGATTTTAATCCAGGGGCCAACTCTGTGCCATTACCTGAAGCTATTGGGAACACTGTCTTCAGAAGAATTCTGACTGCCCTGTCTGCCACACTGGAGGTGGGCAGGCCTCCCAGATGTTGCCTTCCCAGGTATTGGGAGATGGCACTAGAATGGCCCAGATGTGGAGAATGAAACTCAGCTGACCTTTCATCTTGTATTTTGGTTCTAGCATTCTCTGAGCAATAACAGCCAAGAATACAGGTTTACACATATTAGAGTGACAAAAAGTAAAATTAACAATATTTCATACAAACAAATGTAGTGAAAAGATCTCTTAAATCATCTTGGGGGGTTTAAGGTTGATATAATCAAATAGGAAACAATTTGGCAATGGTATGCAATATTTAAATTCACATACCTATTGAGCCAGCAGTCTTACTGATAGAGATGTAGTCCTGGATGTGGGCTCAAACTTATGCTCAAAGAGGCGGCTTACAGCATTATTTGCAAAATGAAAAATGAAAATTCACCTTAGTGTTCATCCGTAAAGGCTGATAAAAGAGACACGGTACATCCATGGGATGGGATATCCTGAAACCGTTAAACAGAATCAAGCCCATCTGTGTGCCTTTGCTGTGCTCAGATCTCCAGGCTATATTATTAAATAAACAAAGCAAAGTTTAGAACAGGGTTTATGGTTGTGTGAGGTAGGATCCCATTTGTGCTCAGGGGGCAAAAATTAAACAATTTTTAATTCTGATAATTTAATTCTAATAATAAATTCTGATAGAGAACTGCTGGTGGGACTAAAACTTGTTCTCTCCTTCTTCCTGGGTAAAAGGAGAGCAGGAAGATCTTTAGGATTCTGCCTTCAGGGCTCGTGAGAAAGATGTTACCAGACTCCACCACTTACCCAAAGTTAGCCTTTAAGAAGGGGGTTTCCACACTATAATCCCTTGTGGTCACCAGTGATCTCTGACTGCTGTTCAGAAGAAACAAGAGGAGTGGGTAATGTAAAAATCTGAATCAGTCTTCCAACTCTGGGCTCATTGGAATCAGCTAGCAACCCCATATCAGCGTGGTTCCAACAGTTTCCCAGTTCATGGAAAGCCTTCTAATTTAGTTTGCTTGGGATAATTTTACTTTTTTTTTTTTTTTTTTTTTTTTTTTGCTGTTGTGGAATATATTGCCGTTGCACTCTTTGTGTAGGAATGCAAGACAAGTTCGCTCACCGTTTTCTTAAATTGGACACATTAATCTTCCAGATATCACCTTTTGTTGGAACTTGGACTTACGAATGACGCTCACCATATTGATGCCTTCTCGCTGAGCGCCTCTCTACCCTGAACACAAGAGACCCTAATAGTTAGGCAGGAATATCATTGCCCCTATTCAGCCTGAAGAAGTTACAGAAGATGGATTTTCATCCCTCTGCAACCCTTAGGATTAAGAGTTCTCTTATAAAAGAGAGGGGGAAAATGTCAGAGGCGTTTGAACCAGAGCTACTCCATCTTAAGTTGGAGTTGAGTAAAACGAGGCTGAGACCTACTGGGCTGCATTCCCAGACTATCAAGGCATTCTAAGTCACAAGGTGAGATAGGAGGTCAACCCAAGATACAGGTCATAAAGACCTTGCTGATAAAACAGGTTGGGGCCAGGTGCAATGGCTCACGCCTGTAATCCCAGCACTTTGGGAGACCAAGGCAGGCGGCTCACCTGAGGTCAGGAGTTCAAGATCAGTCTGGCCAACATGGCAAAACCCCATCTCTACTAAAACTGCAAAAATTAGCCAGGCGTGGTAGTGCGTGCCTGTAATCCCAGCTACTCGGGAGGCTGAGGCAGGAGAATCACTTTAACCCGGGAGGCAGAGGTTGCAGTGAGCCGAGATCGCACCACTGCACTCTAGCCTAAGTGACAGAGTGAGACTCCATCTCAAAGAAAAATAAAAAACAGGTTGCAGTAAAGAAGCCAGCTAACACCCACCATAACTGGTGGGGCGTGGTGGCTCATGCCTGTAATCCTAGCACATTGGGAGGCCAAGGCAGGTGGATCACTTGAGATCAGGAGTTCAAGACCAACCTGGCCAATATGGTGAAACCCCATCTCTACTAAAAATACAAAAATTAACTGAGCATGGTGGTGCACACCTGTAGTCCCAACTACTCAGGAGGCTGAGGCAGGAGAATTGCTTGAACCCAGGAGGCAGAGGCTGCAGTGAGCCAAGATTGTGCCACTGCACTCCAGCCTGGGCAACAGAGCAAGACTCTGTCTCAAAAAAAAAAAAAAAAAAAAAAAAAAAAGATGGCAGGACGACAGTGACCTCTGGTCGTCCTCACTGCTACACCCCCACCAGCACCATAACAGTTTACAGATGCTATGGCAAAATCAGAAAGTTACCTTACATGGTCTAAAAAGGGGAGGCATGAATAATCCACCTCTTGTTTAGCATGTAATCAAGAAACAATCATAAAAGTGGGCAACCAGCAGCCCTCGGGGCTGCTCTGTCTATGGAGTAGCCACTCTTTTATTCCTTTACTTTCCTAATAATCTTGCTTTCACTTTATGGACTTGCCCTGAATTTCTTCTTGCATGAGGTCCAAGAATACTCGCTTGGGGACTGGATCAGGACCCCTTTCCTGTAACAACCAGGGGCCAGAACGTGTTGGAGAAAGCGCTCTGTGGAGAAGTCCACCCAACGGGGGTGGTGACCTTCAGCAGAGGACACAAGCTGCCCTCCACAGCCAGGGAGACAGCCCAGTACCCCGCTGTGCCCTCCCTCCCACCTGTTCCAGTGTTCCCCACTGGCCAACCCCCCTGAAACCAGAGGCCAAGGGAGCTCAGTGGCGCAGGTCAGCCTCCCGGGCAGAGACTGGATCCACAGGGGCAGGCCGGTGAGAGCGACACACAGACACGCACCGCCACTGGGTGGCGCAACAGCTGCCCAACTGCCGCAGAAATGTCACTGCCGCGGGATAACCGTCTGGCCGGGCGCGGAGGCTCACGCCTGGAATCCCAGCACTTTGGGAGGCCGAGGCAGGTGGATCACGAGGTCAGGAGATCGAGACCATCCTGGCTAACACGGTGAAACCCCGTCTCTACTAAAAATACAAAAAAACTAGCCGGGCATGGTGGCGGCGCCTGTGGTCCCGGCTACTCGGGAGGCTGAGGCAGGAGGATCCCTTGAACCCGGGAGGCGGAGCTTGCAGTGAGCTGAGATCGCGCCACTGCACTCCAGCCTGGGCGACAGAGCGAGACTCTGTCTCAAAATAAATAAATAAATAAAAATTTTAAAAAAGAGAACTTCACCTTGCAACCCAGAGACTCCACTGCTAGGTAATCTACCTGAAGGAAAGAGAAAAGTGTCCACACAAAAACTCAAGTGTCAGTATTCACAGCAGCATTTTTCATAATGGCCAAGAAGAAAATGGAAACAACTCAAACAGTTGTCAACTGACAAATGAATAAACAAAATGGGGTATATCCATACAATGGAATATTATTCTGCAACAAAAACTAAAGAGCTACTGACACATGCTACAATATGGATGAACCTCCAAAACAACATGCTAAGTGGAAGAAAACAGTCACAGAGAACTGCACCTTGTATGGTGACCTTCATATGAAGCATCTAGAAAAGGTCAGTGGCAGCCTAGGGCTAGGGATAGGAGTGCAGGATTAATAGCAACCAGTTGTACCTGATCTTATTCAAGTGATGGAAATGTTCCGAAACTGGATGGTGGTGATGATAAACAACTCAGTTAATTTCCTAAAAATTACTGAAGTGTACACTTGGGTGAATTTTATGGTATATAAATTATATCTCAAAAAGCTGTTCAAGATTAAAAAACTGACCTACATGTACATGACGCCATTGATGCTGAAGTTTTAAAAAGTCAGTTATATTCACTCTCACAGATGGTCTTCAGCCATGACTCTGGACAGCTGAAGCTGTTAACACCACAAAGGTATTGCCAAAGTTTCCCCCAACCTGCAATCCGCACAGTGAGGTTTCACTCCATTAAAAAGACAAGCAATTAGGCCAAGTGAGGTGGCTCATTTCTGTAACCCCAGAGCTTTGGGAGGCCAAGACAGGAGGATCACTTGAGGCCAGGAGTTCAAGACCAACCTGGGCAACAGAGCAAGACACCCCCACCACCACCACCATCTCTACAAAAATAAAAATTAAAAAATAGCTGAGCATGGTGGCACAGTCTATAGTCCCAGCTACTCAGGAGGAGGCTGAGGTGAGAGGATCACTTAAGCCCAGGAGGTCAAGGATGCAATGAGCCGTGATCCCACCACTGCACTCCAGCCTGGATGACAGAGCGAGACCCTGTCTCTAAAAAAAACCAAAACCAGAAATAAAAAGATAAGCAGTCACTAGTTGTTGCATCAATTGTTTCTTTAAACAGTTGATTTCCTGGGGTGTTGTGTACGGAAGTGGGTAATGGGGGAGGCAGCGTGTGTGGGGGCAGAAGGCTTATGGGAAACCTCCATACCGTCTGCTCAATTTTTCTGTGAACCTATAGCTGCTCTAAAAAATAAATTCTATTAAAAAATGTTTTTTCATTTAAAAAAAAAAAACACTAAACCAAGACAGTCCTATTTCAAGACTGACCCCTGCCAATGACATCCCCAAGTCTTCTCTTGTTCTCTCCACGGAAAATTCCCTACCCCCACCTGTAGCCTCCATTTTTGAGTCCTGGAATCCATCAACGGGATGGCTAAAGAATTAAGCACCTTTGTCTCCCAATTCACTTCATCGGCCTCCTGAAGGGGAGATTGTCCCATAAATGAAAGACCATTTGCATTTTCAGCACAAAGGATGCTCTCTGCCTGGTGGGCTTCCAGCCTCTCCTTAATTGTGTGTTTCTCTCAAGAGCCACAGGCCTTTTAGAGGTTCCCTGTGAAGTGGTCTGGGCCAGGAGGGGGGCGCCCGAGAACACTTGATTGTCTGGGCTGGCATTGTTCCCTTCGTCTGCTTGAACAGGACTCAATCTTATTTCCAGAACGTCCAGGCTGACAGGCCGCATACACAGGTTTGCCACCCCCTTTTCAGAAAGTTAAGCTGCAAAAGCCTCCCTTTCCCAGAATTCACTGCCGGGGCCCCATCCTGATGCAGAACGGCTGCCGTGGGATGAATGGGCCTTGTTTCCCTTCTCCTGTATGTTGGGGCCTGGGTCAAGGAAGGTGCTCGTAGCTGCTAATCTGCAGTGGGTGGTGGGAACACTGGGAAAAACAGGGCTTCCTCTGTGTGGCTGAGAATAAAAGACAGGCTTGAATTCAGGTGCTAAAGGAGTGGAAATGGTGTGAAAAATAGGGTGAGCAGTGGCTTCAGAGGTACGGGAGAGTGGGCCCACTCTCATCCTCCCTCCACCCCTGGCCCGTTCCTCTCCACAGTTTTTTCCCACCTGCCTCAAGTAATGCTTGAAATTCTTTTAACAGGAAGCAAACCCCCTCCTGCCACTCTAAATGTAAATGCAGATTCAGCTAAACGCAGTGCAGAATAAGCTTCTGGAAGGGTGGAGGAGAAGTGCTTTCCCTATTCCCACCATCAAGTGCATCAAAAAAAACCTGGACACAGTACTTAAAACAAACAGAAGAAGACTCCAGAATGTGAGGAGAGGTTCATTTTAGAGGCCTTGAAACCCGAGGCAGGGCACTGTAGTATTTCCTGGGCTTTTTTTTCCCCCCCACATATCCCAGACATTGCTGGAGAAACTGGTGGTTCAGAAATGCCAACAGGTGCAGATGTAAAAAACTCTCGCCGGGCACAGCGGCTCACACCTGTAATCCCAGCACGTTGGGAGGCCGAGGTGGGCGGATCATGAGGTCAGGAGTTTGAGACCAGCCTGGCCAACATGGTGAAAACCCATCTCCACTAAAAATACAAAAATTAGCCAGGCATGGGGGTGGGCGCCTGTAATCCCAGCTACTCGGGAGGCTCAGGCAGGAGAATCATTTGAAACCAGAAGGCAAAAGTTGCAGTGAGCCAAGATTGTGCCACTGCACTCCAGCTTGTGTGACAGAGTGAGACTGGGCAAAAGAGTGAAACTCCATCTCAAAAAGAAAGAAAAGTCTCAACAAAAGCCTGCCTTCTCTAACTAGAGGACCAGAAAAGGGGATGCCTAGCAAGACAGAAAACATTTAGACAGCAACTGCTGTCCTCCAAGCAAACACCTTGGGAAAAACTACGACCCCACCCACACCCTTGCCAGTAAAGGCTGGGTGGGGAGCTGGGCCTTCCACGCCGGTGAGGCTCTGTAGCAAGGAGCCTGGGACTTTCATCCCAGCCGCCACCATCCCCACCAATGTCAGTGGAGATCTGAATTCCACCCCACCTGGCAGCAACAAGGCACCTCTTCCCCTCTTTGTCCTCTTCCTTTGCCTGGAATGATAACAGAGGAGGCCTCATGGAGAGCCAGGACTTTCACCGCTGCCCAGTGGAATGAGGCCACCTCTCCCAGGTGTCATCGGAGGCCTTGTGGAGAGCAGTAAAGAGGTGTTTCTGCCCCTCCCAGCCAGAGTGGGATCAGCAGAGGCCCAGGAGGGAGACAAAACCCCACCCCCGCTACCCAAGAGTAACAAGTAGGCAGCCCCCTACAAGTGGAGAATTGAGCCCCCACTCCACCTGGTAGAAACTAGTCAGTGCCCCCTCCTCTCCCTCCCAAAGCAATGTCAGTATGGACCAATATAAAGCAAAGATTTAAATAAGATCCAGAGTCCCATAACATAAAACCAAAATGTCGAGGATTCAATCAAAAGCCACTCATCATACAAAGAACCAAGATCTTAATCTGAATGAGAAAATACTAACAACAGATGCCAACATAGAGATGACACAGACATTAGAATTGTCTGACAAGCTTTGGAGCATAAAAATGCTTCAGGAGGCTGGGTGATGTGGCTCATGCCTGTAATCCCAGCACTTTGGGAGGCCACAGCGAGCAGATCACTTGAGGTCAGGAGTTTGAGACAAGCCCGGCCAACAAGGTGAAACCCCGTCTCTATTAAAAATACAAAAACTAGCCAGGCATGGTGGCAGGCGCCTGTAATCCCAGCTACTTGGGAGGCTGAGGCAGCAGAATCACTTGAACCTGGGAGGCAGAGGTTGCAGTGAGCCGAGATCGCACCGCTGCACTCCAGCCTGGTGACAGAGCAAGACTCTGTCTCAAAAGAGAAGAAAAAAAAGTTCAATAAACCATTATAAACACAAAAAAACAAATGGCAAAAACAGAAAATCTCTGCAAAGAAATTGAAGATGTAAGGAGGAACCACTTGAAAATACTTGAACTGAAAAATATAATCACTCAAGTTAAAACCTTGATGGATGGGCTCAGTAGCAGAATGAGTGGGACTAAGAAAAGAATCAATGAACTTGAAGATTAAAAAAAAAAAAAGAAATCACCCAATATAAGCAACAGAGAAAAAATATACTGAAAAAAATTGAGCAGAATCTCAAGGGCCCACTGAACTATAAAAAGGGCTAATATTCATGTCATTGGAGGGTTACAAGGAGAGAAGAGAGCAGGACTGAAAGAGTATTTGAATAAACAATGGAAGAAAGTTTTTGAAATTTGTTTTTATTTATTTATTTTTCTTTTTTGAGATGGAGTCTCACTCTTGTCACCTAAGCTGGAGTGCAATGGCACAATCTTTGCCTCCTGGATTCAAGCAATTCTGCCTCAGCCTCCCAAGTAGCTGGGCTTACAGGCGCCCACCATCATGCCCAGCTAATTTTTATATTTTTAGTAGAGATGGGGTTTCACCATGATGGTCAGGGCGGTCTCGAACTCCTGATCTCAGGTGATCTGCCCGCCTCAGCCTCCCAAAATGCTGGGATTACAGGCAGGAGCCACCACGCCCAGCCCAAATTTGTGAAAAGATGTAAACCTACATATTCAGGAGGCTGAGTAAACCCCAAACAGGGTAAAGCCAAAGAAATCCATGCCAAGAATCATTATATTTAAACTTTTGAAAAATAAAGACAAAGAAAAAATTTTGAAAGCCAAGAGAGAAGCAATCCTTTATTTGTTGTGGAAAAGCAATTCAAATAATACCAGATTTCTCATTAAAAACCACAGAGGCCAGAAGAAAGTGCCACCGTGTTTTTCAAGTGCTGAAAGAAGAGGTCTGTGAACTGCAAATCCTGTATCTAGCAAAACTACCTTTCAGGAATGAAGGGGAATGAAGCCGTCCTGGAATGAAGAAAAGCTAAGAGAATGTGTTGCCGGCAGACCAACCCTAAAATAATAGCTAAAGGAAATTCTAGAAACAGAAATAAAGTGACTTAAAAAAGGAATCTTGGGACATCGGGAAGGAAGAAAGAGCAACAGGAAGAGAAAATGCTGGTAAATACAAGATATTCCTCTTCTCTGTGGTGGTGAACATTGCATGTCAACTTGGCTAGGTCATGATACCCAGCTACTTAGTCAAACATTATTATGTTTCTGTAAAGATGTCTTTATATGAGATTAACATCTAAGTTAGTAGACTTTGAGTAAAGCCTGTTACACTCCATCAGGAGGGTGGGCCTTGTCTCATCAACTACGGGCCTTCGGAAAACAAGATAGACCTGCAGAGGAACAGGGAATGCTGTCACCTGACAGGTGGCCTGTGGACTTGAACTGCAGCTTTGCCCCTTCTTAGGTCTCCAACCTGCCAGCCTACACTGCAGATTTGGGACACACTGGCCTCCATAACCATGTGTATCAATTCCTTCAAATAAATCAACCTCTCTCTCCTCTCCCTCTCCCTCCCTCTCCCACTCTTCTCTGTCTCCTTCCCTCTCCCTTCCTCCCCACTGTCTCTCTCTCCCCCTCTGTCTCTCCCTTCCTCCCCCACCCCTACTCCCAGCTCTCTCTATGTGTCTGTCTGTGTGTGTATGTGTGTGTGTGACACACACCCTATTGATTCTGTTTCTCTCGAGAACCATGACTAATACATTCTCAAAAAATAAAAAAGCAGTATGTGTGAAAGGTTGAAATATCCAATGGGAACAAAACCTAACCTTGGAAAGCTTACTCTAAGCAAACCATTTTGCCTGTCTCATCCTACTTAACCCTTACAAAAGCCTAGGTGAGACTGTCATCACCTCCAGCTCACTGATGTGGAAATTCAGCCAGTGAGCCTTGGAGGAAGGCTTTGACACACATCTGATCAATTCCCAACCTCAGGCTTTTACCCATGACAGTCCACAGCATCTCAGGCTCAGCTGCACTTCTTGGAGCAGCAGTTAGTGCGAGAGAACAGGCTCTCTGGAAGGGAGAAAAGCCTGCATGAAGGAGGGGTTGGGAGCCCAGAAAATTGTGTAGCACAGCCTCAGTAAAGAACATAAGGAGGCTGGGCACAGTGGCTCATGTCCATAATCCCAGCACTTTGGGAGGCCAAGGCAAGAGGATTGCTTAAGCTTAGGAATTTGAGAACAGCCTAGCGACAAAGTAAGACCTCATCTCTACTAAAAAATAAAATAAAAAGGCAAAGAGGAAAAAAAGTCCACAAGGAGAAGTGCAAAGCAAGAATTCGTCAAGGACAGAACACAAAGTTGGCAAAGACCCAGACGTGCAGAAAGGATGTGAAACTTGTCCGAAATCTCCAGACAGCATCACAGTGAAGGCTGCAACCCACAGCTCCTGACCCCCAGGGCCACTGCTTTGTGAAACAATAAAGAAATGAATGGCTAAGGACAGCTTCTACACGGGGTCTCCCCTAAGCAGAAAGAAGAGTGGCTGAGTCTTTCGATAGCAAGGGACCACAGAAAGGTCAGGTCAGCACGAACTTGAGAAAAGATTCTGAAGAATCGGGAAGACTTGCTTGGCAATCCAGGGAATTAGAGGTAAGGTGAAGAACCTTTTGGTTGACGTTTTAGGTCTTTCCAAACCCTGGACCGGGGTGAGAAATTGTTATATAAAAGGTTCTATAGTTTTAATATGGTTAGAAACGCTTTCCTTCTGATTTGGGGGAATGGAAGACACATTGTTTTGAAAAGGGGCTGCTGGGTGGTCTCTCCAACATCAACACTCAAATATGACCACTCACCTCCCGAGTGTCAGCCACTCCTGATCACCAGTAAGTTGCTATACATGAATTAGGATAAGAGCAAAGAACTCCTTGTCTTATCTTAAAAATAAACAGAGTTGAGATAGAAGGGTCAGTGTCAAAAAATCAGCAGCAGCCGATGAAGGATGGGGTCAGACATGAGGAGCTTTTTTTTTTTTGAGACAGAGTCTCGTTCTGTCTCCAGGCTGGAGTGCAGTGGCGCGATCTCGGCTCACTGAAGCCTTCGCCTCCCAAGTTCAAGCAATTCTCCTGCCTCAGCCTCCTGAGTAGCTGGGATTACAGGTGAGAGCCACCACTCCTGACGAATTTTTGTATTTTTAGTGGAGACGGGGTTTCACTATGTTGGTCAGGCTGGTCTGGAACTCCTGACCTCATGATCCACCCACCTCAGCCTCCCAAAGTGTTGGGATTACAGGCATGAGCCACCGCACGGGGCCACAAGGAGTTTTTTTGTTTGTTTGGTTTGGGTTTTTTTTTTTTTCCAGACGAAGTATCACTCTTGTACCCCAGGCTGGAGTGCAATGGCACAATCTCAGCCCACTGCAACCTCCACCTCCCGGGTTCAAGCAATTCTCCTGCCTCAGCCTCCCAAGTAGCCGGGATTACAGGTGTGCGCCACCACACCCAGCTAATTTTTGTATTTTAAGTAGAGACGGGGTTTCACCATGTTGGCCAGGCTGGTCTCGAACTCCTGACCTCAGGTGATCTGCCTGCCTCGGCCTCCCAAATTGCTAGGATTACAGGCGTGAGCCACCGTTCCAGGCCCACGAGGAGCTTTTTTAACTGGCATGCTTGAGGTTTGTTAACTCCCCAAACTTTCTAGCAAGTTCGTCCCAGATGCCTTGCACTGCTGTTTCACATAAGATGGCTTTATTATGATGCAAGCCTTCTGGGACAAGAAAAGGCACGGGGACTGTGCTGCAGTTGAATGCATTTTTCATATGAACCAAATGGTTTTTTTGGCCCCCCAAAATTCATATTTTGAAATCCTAACCCCCAATGAGATGACACTTGGAGGTAGGGCTTTCAGGAGGTAATCAGGTCATGAGAGTGGGGCCTTCATGATGAGATTAATGTCCTTATGACAAGAAACACCAGGCCAGGCATGGTGGCTCATGTCTGTAATCCCAGTACTTTGCGAGGCCAAGGCAGGCAGATCACTTGAGCCCAGAAGTTCAAGACCAGCCTGGGCAACATGGTGAAATCCCATCAGTACAAAACATTTTTAAATTAGCCAGGCTTGATGGCACACACCCATAGTCCCTGATACTCAGGAGACTGAATGGGAGGATCACTTGAGCCCGGGAGGTTGAGGCTGCAGTGAGCTGTGTTTGCACCACTGCACTCCAGCCTGAGCAACAGAGCAAGATCCTGTCTCCAAAAAGTAAAAGAGAAGAAACACCAGAGAGCTTGCTTCCCCTCTCTCTGCTTTCTGCCATGTGAAGCTACATCAAGAAGACAGTTGTCTGCAAACCAAGAAGAGAGCCCTCACCAGACATCAGATCTGCTGGCACCTCGTTCTTGGACTTCCCAGCCTCCAGAACTGTAAGAAATACATGCTTAGGCCACTCAGCTTGTGGAATTCATTCTGCAGCTCAAGCTGATGAAGGCAACGTCTCTCTCAGAAATGGGTGTAAATTACTATCACATAAACGGAAGCACGAGAACCTTATGTATATTCACAACCTCTGACCCAGCCAGGCCACCTCAAGGAAAATAGCTCCCAAAATAATTGGAGAGAAGCAGAAAAGTTTCTGTATTTACTTTCAATTTTATATAAAATGAAGAAAAATTTGGGAAAAAAACTAAATTTTTATTTTATTTTTTTATTTTTTTTTTTTTTGAGACGGAGTCTCGCTCTGTCGCCCAGGCTGGAGTGCAGTGGCCGGATCTCGGCTCACTGCAAGCTCCGCCTCCCGGGTTCACGCCATTCTCCTGCCTCAGCCTCCCAAGTAGCCGTGACTACAGGCGCCCGCCACCTCGCCCGGCTAGTTTTTTGTATTTTTTAGTAGAGACGGGGTTTCACCGTGTTAGCCAGGATGGTCTCGATCTCCTGACTTCGTGATCCGCCCGTCTCGGCCTCCCAAAGTGCTGGGATTACAGGCTTGAGCCACCGCGCCCGGCAAAAACTAAAATTTTTACCAAGAAAATGGTTAAATTGTGGACCATCCATTTGATGGAATATTAGGTTGCCATTTAAAAATCATGGCTTTGGGCAGGCTGTGGGGGCTCATACCTGTAATCCCAGCACTATGGGAGGCCAAAGCAGGCAGATTGCTTGAGCTCAGGAGTTCAAGACCAGCCTGTACAATAGAGTAATAGTGAAACCCTGTCTACAAAAAAATACATGAGCCTGTAATTCCAGGAGGACAGATTGCTTCGGGAGGCTGAGGTGGGAGGACTGCTTGAGCCCAGGAGGTCAAGGCTGCAGCAAGCAGTGTTTGTACCACTGCGTTCCAGCCTGGGCAACAGAGCAAGACACTGTCTCAAAAAAAATAAAAAATAAAACCCCACAGTTTTGACATAAGAAAATGCTCACAACTAATGTAAAATTTAAAAAATAATGGTATGTATAATATGGGATTTGAGATAAATTTAGGAGAAACTGTTAGATTTCAAATATCTTTCTCTTCAAGAATGTGGTACTTTTTTCTCTTATTTGGAATATCTCTTATATTTCTCAATGGAATTTTATAGTTTTCTTGAAAAAGACCTAAAAATTTTATATTAACTGTGTTTCTAGGATTATTTTTCTATTGCAAATGGAAATGCTTTTCATTATATTTTTAAGATGTTATTGACTTTTTTGTGGCGGCGGGGGGGGAGAAGAAGTCTCGCTCTGTTGCCCAGGTTGGTGTGCAATGGCACAATCTCGGCTCACTGCAACCTCTGCCTCCCAGGTTCAAGAGATTCTCCTGCCTCCCAAGTAGCTGGGATTACAGGTGCCCACCATCATGCCCAGCTGATTTTTGTATTTTTAGTAGAGACGGGGTTTCACTGTGTTGGCCAAGGTGGTCTCGAACTCCTGACCTCAGGTGATCCGCCTGCCTCGGCCTCCCAAAATGCTGGGATTACAGGAGTGAGTCACCATGCCCAGCTGGTGTTACTGATTTTTAAACAGCCTTCCTCTTACAGTTTCTAGAATTCTTTCTATTCTTCTACTGTATTTGATGTGGTTCTAGACATCAGTTTAACAGGCATGAGGAAGAAATAAAAGACGTAGGAATTCCAGGAAATCATGTTTCATTAATAAAAATGTGAAATTTGTAATAATAATAGCACATAAAGCCACATATGTTATAAATGCATTTTTTAAAGTATAATTATCAATCTATCTATCTACAGAGAAACAAGCCTGGAAGGAAATGCCCAAAAATACTAATTGTATTCTAGTGACTCTCAGTTCTATCAGACCTTCTTTTTACAGAATATTTTATAATGCCATTAATCTCCTTGAAATGAAAGTCACTGATGTTTTGCCTAAACAAGTGACTTTTAAAAAATCAATATATGCCCTAGCTTAATGTAAATAATAAATAAAAGGAAAGTAGTTTATAATGTTTTGAAAAAATTATATTTAAGAATATAAGCTCATACGGCACAATTACACTAGAAAATCCCAATGCCCCACAAATTCCCAAAACAATCCCAAGGCAAGGTACTGTCACCTTTGAGTATCACTGCATTTAAAAAAAGAGGCCCAGGGAGTGAGATTCTTTTTTTTTGTTTGTTTGCTTTTCTATAGAGTATTTTTTCTCCTTTAAATGAATGCATACTGCTTTTAGATTCAAAAATCTAGTGTTGGGGTAGATGTCTCAGGACTGTGATGTGTTCAATACAAGGGAGGAGAAAGTCCCCAGGAAGACAGCTTACCTCGAATGAGTACGCCTTCCCAATTCCATCGCTTGCTCCAGTGATCACTGCGAAAAGCAGGAATGTTTTTAAATGACAGAATTCATCTTTAAACTTCTCTTTCTCACTGGCTACGTTTTCTCGCAAGCCTAGTCTCCAGGACAGTCAGTGTTCCAAAGGCGCATCCCTTTGCTCTCCAGCCCACGCCCTTGAAGCCCCTCACTAAACATTCAGGTGAAAGGGTGGGTTGGTTGGTTGGTTGGTTGGTTGGTTGGTTGGTTGGTTGGTTTTTTGGAGGGATTGGCGAGACTCTGGAAAACATCTTCCAAAATGAAACAGAGAGCCGCAGCCAGGGAACATTTCCTGCAGGCCCCATGAGGGTGCAGACACTGTGAGCCTTCACCCCGCAAGGGCAGGCGGTGTTCCCCATTATCTCTCTGCCCAGGCACTCGTCTGTCATTGTAAGGACATTTCAAGGTTCTTTCTAAAAGCAGAGCTGTGCCCCCTTCTCATCCCCACCCCACAGCAGCAATTAAAGGCCTGTGGAAGGTAGGGAATTTAGCAAAGAGGAAAATACAAAAAAGCAAAAAGAAAAGGCAGTGAAATGAAGAAACCTGAAGAATTTATACTCAACAGAACTTATCTGTTAATATACAACAATCAAATAGGTCTTCTAGTCCTTTTATATCAGCATTACAGACATATTTAATGATTGAGTTCTAGGATACGCCTCATTCGTGAGAACATCACAATTTCAAAATTCACTACAATTCGGCATATCGTAAAACTTACAATGTATCCTTGCAACAACAATTAAAGGGCTTGCTTTCAAAAAGTGTGAACAAAAGATACATTCAGCTCACTTGAGAGTGAGTGCAGGCCAAGCTCTACAAGTTTCACGGACCACACTGACAGAAGCACTCTGGCTTTAATAATTACTAATGATGTGTCTGTTCATTTTGGAACTTCTAGGAGGCTCCATGCACACCGTCTGCAGCTCCGGGTGCAGGAACTATGCTCAGGGCCATCTTGGGCCTCACCTTCCCCTCCCTGTGGGAAATCTTCAGTTCACCCAATACAGGGCCTGCACTACAGGCAAGATGATACCATCAATGATAACAACAGATAACGGTCACACACTTACTTCTTGCCATGTACTGCTTCTAGTGTTTTAGATGCATCATCCCATTTAATGTTCAAAACAAACCTAAGCAGGGACCATCATTATCCTTAGTTTGTAAATGAGGAAGCCAAGGGGAAAAAGTTCGTAAATGATGACACGAGGATTTGAACCCAGGCTGTCTGACTTTGGGGCCCCAGGTCTATGAATATACACCAAGAAAAGAATTAGGAAATCCAGCACAGAGTTCAGGGTACTCCATCTGAGGAATTAAAATTTTAGCCTCTAGTACTTGGGTTTCTTTTTTGTCCCCTACTTGAAATATATTATCTCCTTGATATCTGCCTCTGCCCAAACATATTTTACTCCTGCTAGAGGTAACTCACTCCATCTTGACTCATAAAAACAGGTTAAGATCATGTTTTTACTTTGAGTCACCAAATGCTCTAAGTCTCTGGACCCATTTGAACTTCTTTTAGAATGTGGGTTCTTAGAAGGGCTTTCCCTACACCAACGACAGCAGCGATGCAGAGTGCTACGTCCACCCACCCATGGGCATCTGATTCTGTGTGGAGTCGGGTATTTAAGTCCAGAACACACAGGTCAGGCTGCTGTGCAAGTTCACTGCAGACAGCATAATGCCCCGAGAGGACACACGCGCGCGCACACACACACACACACACACACACACCACAAATGTAAGAAGCAGCAGTCAAAAATCCATTCGTCATCCCAAACAATTTCTCACATGGTAATTTTTTAAATTTCCATTGCTAAGTTTTTAAGGTTGCCAGGTTTAGCAAATAAGGATACAGAATGCCTACTTAAATTTGAAATTCAGGTAAATTATGAATGATTTAATATGTGTCCTATGCAATATGTGAGTTACAAAATACTAAAAAAGTGTTCCTTTCTTCTGAAATTTAAATTTAACTGGATGTCCTGTATTTTATCTGGCAGCCCTATAAGGATATCAGAATCTTTCCTATTTCACCTGGATAATATCTCTAACGTCACTTAATCATTTTTGTCATTGGATGCTTTTTTTATGTTTATTTTTTGGTGTCCAAATTTGAAATATAAGCCCCTGCAAAGACCTTAGCATTTCACTCAAGGAGATGCTGAAGCCATGGCCTCATGCTCTTCACCTTAACCTCAGTCATAGGGCTGAAGCTCTGCACGGGCGTTCCAGTAGATAAATCCCATGGGGAGCAGCATTTGATTGACACCAGCCAGATTCCCTTCCATACCATCCTGAAAACATGGCTCCACAGAGATACGTGTTGCCTTGATTTTGTAATACCTTCATTGCTTAAAAACACTTGGATCCTTTTTTTAATATAGTGAATTAAAATTATTTAGATTTCAAAATTTGGAAACACCTTCTAGTAAAATGAAAACACCCGAGCTTTTTGTAAATCTGGAGATGAGGATGTGGAAATTTCTGCATTATTTATTATTTGTATCAGCAGGAAACTCCCAAAAGAAGAAAACTCATCTAATGGGGTCGGGAGGACAAGTGCTTAGCAAGGGCTGGATAGCCTTCTTCCCTAGCGTTCACTTAATGCCCTACGGCTTGTGTTGCAGACCATTCTAATTTCACTCACACTTTCTAATCCCTCCAATTAAAATTACCCAAAGGAATTACTTCTTTGCTCTCAAGAGAAAAGATGCAATATCCCTTTTGAGACATAAATAATAAGGCTGGGCATAGTGGCTCATGCCTGTCATCCCAGCAGTTTGGGAGTCCAAGGCGAGTGAATCACAAGGTCAAGAGTTCAAGACCAGCCTGGTCAATGCGGTGAAACCCTATCTCTACTAAAAATACAAAATGTTGGCCGGGTGCAGTGGCTCACACCTGTAACCTCAGCACTTTGAAAGGCCAAAGTGAGCGAATCGTGAGGTCAGGAGTTCGAGATCAGCCTGGCCAACATGGCAGAACCCTGTCTCTACTAAAAATACAAAAATTAGCCGGCTGTGGTAGTGTGCGCCTGTAATCCCAGCTACGCGGGAGGCTGAGGCAGGAGAATTGCTTGAACCCAGGAGGCAGAGGTTGCAGTGAGCAGAGATTGTGCCACTGCACTCCAGCCCGGGCAACAGAGTGAGCCTCCGTCTCAAAAAAAAAAAAAAAAAAAAAAAAATTAGCCAGGTGTGGTGACAGGTGCCTATAATATAATCCCAGCTACTTGGGAGGCTGAGGCAGGAGAATTGCTTAAACCTGGGAAGTGGAGGTTGCAGTGAGCCAAGATCGCGCCATTGCACTCCAGCCCAGGCGACAGAGCAAGACTCTGTCTCAAAAATAATAATGATAGTAATAAGCAGGAACAACAGCAGCAAAAAAAATCACGAGATAGAACGCTCTTACCTGCCCACTGTCCCATTGACCGCAAGAAAGGCTTTGGCAAAACTTTCCAGTAATTCAGTAAAATACATCTGGAGAATCTCATGCACTTCACCAGGCAGGCCAGGCACACCAGCAGCCCTGTGAGGATGAAGAACTGTTCCAGAACGTCCCCCATGGCTGCACTGAACAGACCGTTCCGGCCCTGGCCGTGGCCCTCTGTGCGTGTCTCCTGGGACCGCGCTGCTCTGGAGACGTCCAGATCCTCTTCCCGGAGTCACTGGGTGTGTTCCATCAAGTCACGGGCATCTAGATTAAGGTAACTTCTTTACAGAATCCTCTGATTCACAGGCCTTTGAATGAGGCTTTCGTTACGGAGGAGTCACTGGGTGTGTTCCATCAAGTCAGGGGCATCTAGATTAAAGTAACTTCTTTACAGAATCCTCTGATTCACAGGCCTTTGAATGAGGCTTTTGTTACTGTGGAGGAGCTGGTGAAAAAGTAACAGGTGGAGATGAAGGGAAAAAAACAAAGCCTGGACAGATGTAAAATGGCAGCCCATGGTTCTCTCACTGAATTTGGAAACTTAAAAAGGATGCGGAATCCGAGGCATTCATTCATGT
The DNA here is from genome assembly GCF_049350105.2 of Macaca mulatta. Lineage (NCBI taxonomy): Eukaryota > Metazoa > Chordata > Mammalia > Primates > Cercopithecidae > Macaca > Macaca mulatta. Next base: position 127,175,069 of record NC_133420.1, on the reverse strand, counting down.
ATTTAGCACTGTGCATTGGCTGCCTACCAGGTGATCCCCTCTTGAAGGCATTAGGAAGATAATAGTGACCACACAGGGTCTCTGAGGTTGGGAGCTTAGATTCTGGTAGCGGGGACAGATGATGAGCAGATAAATAAGATAATCAGGCTGGGCAGTGGCTCACGCCCGTAATCCCAACATTTTGGGAAGCCGAGGCAGGTGGGTCACATGAGGTCAAGAGTTCGAGACCAGCCTGGCCGACATGGTGAAACCTCATCTCTACTTAAAATACAAAATTAGCCAGGCCTGGTGGTGTGCACCTGTAATCCCAGCTACTTGGGAGGCTAAGGCAGGAGAATCACTTGAACGTGGGAAGCGGAGGTTGCAGTGAGCCAAGATCACACCATTGCACTCCAGCCTGGGTGACAGAGCGAGATTCTGTCTCAAAAAAAAAAAAAAAAGATGTATGTGCTATGAAAAAGCGCTATTGAACCACGTGTTTGAGTAGCTACTCAGAGAATGCTTCAGAGAGGGTGCTCAGGAAGGAATTATGTGAAAAGGTGGTATTTTTAGTTGAAATTTGAATGAAAGGAACCAGCTCTGCAAAGGTGAGTTTCCCCCTCCAGGCTAATGGAACAGCTAGTACAATGCCGGAAATGAGAAAAATCTGTGTATTTGAGGAATAAGAACTAGGATAGTCCGGGCATGGTTGCTCAGGCCTGTAATCCCAGCACTTTGGGAGGCTGAGGCAGGCAGATCACGAGGTCAGAAGATCGAGACCATCCTGGCCCATATGGTGAAACCCCATCTCTACTGAAAATACAATAATTAGCTGGGTGTGGTGGAGCAGGCCCGTAATCTTAGCTACTCAGGAGGCTGAGGGAGGAGAATCACTTGAACCCGGGAGGTGGAGCTTGCAGCGAGCCGAGATCACGCCGGAGGGATTGGCCACAGAGAGCAAGGGAGGAAAAGGCCAGAGCAGGAGGGAGGAGCCATGCCCTACAGGTGAGTGTGGACTTTCAGAGCAACCAGAAGCCGTTGCACAGATTTAGGAAATAGAGTTCTATACTCTGAATTATGCTTTTAAAAGGCCATAATTTTATAAGCTGAGGGAAAATGTCCTTTTGGGAGTGGGATGGAGCGTGGGTGTGACAACTGAAGCAAGGGCAGCCGGGACACTGAAGTCATCCACGCAGAGGCCACAGAATCAGTCCTTGGCCTTCTCTCATTTCTGCCTGTGCTCATTCTCGGCTCGCTCTGTGCTGCAATCAACAGCCTTGCACTCACCCTAGAAGCAGAATTTCTGGCCAGAACATAGATTCATACGTCTTTATGCTAGATATTGTCAGATTTGCCTTCATTTTGCGTTCACGCCAACAACACGTGAGCACGTTCGTTTTCCTGCTGCCTTAGCAGTAGAGCATGTTGTCGAGCTTTGGGACTTTTGCCACCCAGTAGGTAAGAAGTAGCATCCAATGTTGTTTTAAGTTTAAATTACCTTATTAGCCAGGTTGGAGAGATTTTCATAAGCCTAGGGGCTATTTTCACTGTTTTCTTTGTGAATTTTCTCTCTCCTGCCCGTTTTTCTATGTGGTTTTTGGTCTTTCCCTTCTCTGTATTTAGAGATGGTTTCAGAACTCTGATTAGACGGAAATCCGACCAGCTCACTCTGTCCTTCATGTTCATCGATTATCTCTTCAGGTGTGTCTGATCATTGTTAAATCAGCCCATTGTGGTTTTTATTTTAATGACCTTAACTTCATTTCTAAAAGTTCCTTTTGTGCAAAACTGAGGTTTTCTTCTCATGGTTTTCTGTTCCATGCAGATATTTTTAATTTTGACTTTCCTTACCTCAGCGTGATTGTCTTGTGATCTGGCTTTAACAATTCCAGTACCTACATCAGCCTTTCTGTTGCTGTCTCCTCTCTCTGGTAGGTCTCACTCATGGTGCCCTGTTTCCTTGTGTGCTTGATAATTTTCACCTGTGCACATCCCGTTGTGCTTGGAAATTTCTCTGAGGTTTTCTGATGAAGCCGTATTCCTCCACAGACGAGGTGATTTTGCTTCTACCAGACACCTAGAGGAACTTCCAATTTGGAAAATTAAATTCATGGCTAAATTCATAGTTTTCTAAACTATGCAGGTGAAGTGAATTTGGTCTGCCATGACAACCCACCCTGGCCTGTGTTGATAAACCCATAGGATGGTTCTCTGGCCATCTCCACCCACCACCGCCTCCTCCGCTCAGTGCCAAGGCGCATTTCCTTGCAGTCTGGGAGTGTGTTTCTTCTGGACCACGCTTACCCTGAGGATGCAGAAACCTTTTGGGACCCCGGCATTATGGAATGTTCATCTATTAGATGACCTTCATTTCTGTCCCATACCATCACCACCGAAGCTCCCCATCACCCCATCCAGCAAATGCAGGGCTAATGTGGCTTCAGTGCTCAATTTACCTCTCTGTGTTGCTGCTTTCTCTTATACTGAAATTTTTGACTATCGTAATAGGTTTTTGCTTTTAATAAGCTCTTTGAGAATATCTCTTCTTCTACCCACAAAAACACGGGCGAATCACATTTTGTCGAGCAAAAGAAGTCACAGAAAAGTACCGCATTGGTTATCTATTCTATATAACAAATTAACCCAAAACTTTGTCACCTAAACAATGCCATTTATTATCTCATGATTTCTGTGGGTCAGGAATCCAGGCATGGATCAGCCGGGTCCTCTGGCTCAAGGTCTTTCCCAGGTGGCAATAAAGTCCAGCCAGGTGGCCGTCATCTCCAGGCTCACCTGGGGAGACAGCAGCCCAGTCACTTGTTTGTTGCAGGATTCGGTTGCTCCTCCTTTGTTCCGTGCTGTGTGGGCCTCCTCACAGGGCAGCTCCCAAGGGCAGCTTGCTTCATCAGATCTAGCCAGTGGGAAGAATCAGAGAGACAGAGAGAGAAGGCAGAAGCCACACTCTTGTGATCTGATCTCGGAAGGGCCATTCCATCACCTTAGCTGTATTCTGTGCATTAGAAGCAAGTTCCTCGATATTCAAAGGGAAAATATCACACAAGGGAGTGAACGTAGGGGGCAGAGGGATCATTGAAATCTATTCTAGAAACTGCCTTCTACATATATAGTATGTGATTTATAGGAAGTTAAAGAACAGGCAAACATAATCTTCAGTAAAATAAAATCAGAATACTGGTTGCCTGGCAGAGGTGAAGGGATTGGCTGGTAGAGTCATAGGGAACTTTTCTGATTGATTAAGATATTCTGTATTTTGATAAGCAATGTGTTCGGAAGGGCCTGCCTTAATCAAAACTCACTGTACTGTACACTCTTAAGCTCTGTGCAATTTACTGCATGTAAATTATCTTGAAACTTCAAACAAATTTTGTCCTGCAGTTATTCTTTGGATGGTGGATAATTTAGACTTCCATTACCAGAATCGTAAGCAGCAATTCATCTGTGTGCTTGGTCACAGACCAAGATTTCCCCACTTTTACTTTTCAGCATCAAAAACTGTATCAAACCCCATGTAATAGATTGAGAAATTACATACCAATATCTGACTGTGAATTCAGCAAAGCTTTTGAGTAAATGTGTATTTCTCTATTTACAAGATGCTATGACTTGTGTCCCTCAACCCCTGGCCCCAGTCAAAATTCATACATTGAAGGCCTAACCCCCAACGTGATGATATTTGGAGATGGAGCCTTTGGAGGGTGATGAGATCATGAGGGTGGGGCCTTCATGGTAAGATTAATGCCCTTAAATGAAGAGACACAGGCTGGGTGCCGTGGCTCATACCTGGAATCCCAGCACTTTGGGAGGCTGAGGTGGGCAGATCACCTGAGGTCAGGAGTTCGAGACGAGCCTGGCCAGCACGGTGAAACCCCGTCTCTACTAAAAATACAAAAATTAGCCAGGCATGATGGCACCTGCCTGTAATCCCAGCTACTCGGGAGGCTGAGGCATGAGAATTGCTTGAACCCAGGAGGCAGAGGTTACAGTGAGCCAAGATCACACCACTGCACTCCCAGCATGGGCGACGGAACGAGACTCCATCTCAAAAAAACAAAAAAAACAAAGACGAAGAAGAGACACAGAGGTCTCCGTCTCTCTCTCCACCACATGAGAGCACAGCGAGCAGACCACCGTCTATCAGCCGGGAAGAGCGCCCTCACCAGGAACCCAGTGGGCCACCACCTTGATCTTGGACTTCTCAGCCTCCAGAACTGTGAGAAAAAAATTCTGCCATGTAAGCCACTCAGTCTGTGGTATTTTGCTATAGCAGCCCGAGCGGACACAGAGTACATGGGAGCATTTAAAAATTAAATTCTTCAATGTGGAGACATGTTATTTCCCCAGCATATGTTTGCTGTTGTCTTCTGCTCCACTTGAGAAATGCGACTGAATGATGCTATTATAGCAACAACATTAATGCCAACGTAAAACTTCTAAATACATGATCTTCAAAACTCAATAGTTACCAAAAAAAATTTTTTACCATACATCTACCATCTCTGCATAGTCGCTAGGCAGAGAAAAGCAGTTGAGAACTGGGTCTCTGAAACAGGGATCATAAACTCAGATGCTTACAACGGTGGAAGGCAAGTGATGTAAGCCCATGAAACAGGGCAGGGACCTTGTGCTGTACTTTTTTTTTCCCTTTTGAGACACAGTCTTACTCTGTCACCCAGGCTGGAGTGCAATGGTACAATCTCAGCTCACTGCAACTTCTGCCTCCTGGGTTCAAGCAATTCTCCTGCCTGAGCCTCCCGAGTAGCTGGGATTACAGGTGCCCGTCATCACGCCTGGCTAATTTTTGTATTTTTAGTAGAGACAGGGTTTCACCTTGTTGGCCAGGCTGGTCTCAAACTCCTGACCTCATGATCTGCCCACCTCAGCCTCCCAAAGTGCTGGGATTACAGGCGTGAGCCACCACACCCGGCCTTATGCTGCTCTTTCCCCCACAGACACAGAGCAAGTATAATGTTCACTTCCACAGACAAATGCACTCTCTTTCATTGTCTTTGAAATCTTGTCTCTCTTGATTTAGCTTTTATTTTCTTGCTTTCCTCTCAATTCTACTTTAGGAAATGATGCTACAAACACCCTGAAGGATAGAGACCGACCCTGAGCTTCCGCTCACGGGACGTAGAGAACAGGGAACGTGGAGAACGTGATGAAACCGAAACTGTCCACTCCACCCAGCTCCAGCTGTCCTGTGGAACTCTGGCCTAGCTGGCACATTGTGATTTTTTTTTTTTTTAAGTGATGAAAAAGTCCAGTTTCTAATATGACGTTTCTCCATTTTTATAAAAAATGTTATGAAACTAACAACTGGAATATAAAGCAACAAACTCCAAAACCATGTTAACACTGCATAGACAAAATAAAACACATCTGCAGCCCTCCAAGAGCCCGCGGATGAAAGGTCTGAGGCTTCAGATTAAGGAGGTGAATTAACTTAGTTAAGTGTGGTGTGCATGTACTTGGCGGGGCAGTGGGGCTGGGATTGAAGAGGGTGCGGAGACAGTGAACAGAACTCAATAACCAAGTTCACTGAGTACCTTCTCCACAACACTATAGTAAAGGTAGGAGGAGCAGAGGCAAGAACAAATATGGAAAAGCTGGCAGCACTGAGAAAACACATAAAGTCAGAAAACCTAGCTTGATATGGGTCCAAACAGGGCCTTAGATGCAGGACATATGGGAGCAACTCAAAGGTCAAAGAACATCTTGAAGTAAAAGATATGAGCAGAAAATTGGTCAGGCGCGGTGGCTTATGCCTGTAATCCCAGCACTTTGGGAGGCTGAGGCAGGCGAATCACGAGGTCAGGAGTTCAAGACCAGCCTAGACAACATGGTGAAACCCTGTGTCTAATAAAAATACAAAAAATTAGCCTGGCATGGTGGCAGGCGCCTATAATCCCAGCTACTTGGGAGGCTGAGGCAGGAGAATTGCTTGAACCCGGGAGGCAGAGGTTGCAGTGAACCGAGATCGCACCACTGCACTCCAGCCTGGCCAACAGAGTGAGACCCCATCTCAAAAAAAAAAAAAGACATGGACAGAAAATTAAATTAAATGAAGAAATACAACTAGTACGCAAATGTGTGGAATGTGTAACCGCCTACGTTATTAGAAATGTCAATTGAATGAGTAAAATACTACATACACATAAACTAGTAAATAGAGCATCAGGCTCGCAGGCAGCGTTCGTGAGGATGCGGTGGAACTGAGGCTGTCCTCCGTGCCTCTGTGGTGGAGATGAAACAGCAGAGGCTTTCTGAAATACACTCCACACACAGCAGGCCAGTGCCTGCCTGGGGCTGGGTGAGGGCATGGGGAAGGGGAACGTTTTGGGGGTTGTGGAAATGTTCTAAAACTGTATTGGGGTGATGGTTGCACAGCTCCATACATTAACCCCCAGGTCATTAAACTGTACGCTTACAATTGCTGGACTTTAAGATATTTAAATAATACCTTGGTCAAGCTGCTTTTTAAAACGAGGACGTGGCCCCAGGCCATCTGATTCCAGAGGCTGCCATCACACAACTGCTGCCCACCTGTGCCATCACAACAGGAGAATAATGGCACCTTTGGGAAAGCCCAGCCACCCCGATGTCAGCAGCTACCTTGGTTGGTTTCCTAGGTAAAATGCACAAGGACTGGGTGATCTTATTCAACTACCAAGGGGACCCCATCCACCCTGCTCTTCAAGCCAGTACTCCAAGTTTGAGATGAAAATGCAAGAACAACTCAGTCTGGAAGAATTGTTCCAAACTAAAGTTCCCAAATCACTAGCGAGTTCCTGAAAACAAGAATGGCCATCCTTAAGTCATTTTCAGTATCCCCCAAAAGTCAGGTTTTCAGAAGACTTTTGTATCCCAAAGCTATAAGGATTAAGACAGTCATCAACTCTCCGTGCTTTCGAGTAGAATTAACCCCCGTCAGCTGGTTAGTAACATCAGCTGTCTCATGTCACCAGAAATTCTAAAGGGGAATCACACAGTTTTGACAAATACAAAATATAGATTGTGCGCAAGTACGATTTCATGTTTTGAAAGTTTTTTCAAAGCATCGGACTGAGGGAGCACTAACCAGGGGGTGCTGGGGTTGAAAGAGTGGGAAGCCCCCTGGAAGAGAGTGCTACGGGATTGGTTCCTATTTTGGGATCTCACAGAACGGGGACGCAGTAAATGGTAGTTGTCATTAACAGTGTTGCTATTGCAGACGTGATCACATTTAACAAAACCTGGGGGATCGATCATTTCTATGGTTGTAAGTGGCCAGCAATAGCAGAAAGGGTGTGCAGTCTCAGCCCATCAGTAAAAAAAGCCCTTCTACCAGCTGATCAAGAACACCCTGGGAGTCTAGAAGACGGGGTAAATGCTTGCTTCTTGCTCCCATCCAGCTACCTTTCAGGGCCCGGTTGGCCTCCGTTCAGCTCACCATTGCTAGCTGTCCCTATCCTATGAAGTCCCCATTCGTAAACAACCTACACACAAACCCAACTCTATCTTGCTAATATGCAGGCTCTGTCATGCCAGGGGTGAGCATGTGGATGGACAAAGAAGAAGAGAGCAGGGAACCACACCCTGTCAAATAAACTCTCATGAATGTTCCAAGTTTAGTTTACTTAGGAAGAGAGAACTTCACCTTCATTTACATTTTATGTCAAGAGAAATTAATTGAAGAAAAACAAGAACATCGTGAAGCTTGCCCTTTGATTATATGGTCTACTCATTCATTCAACAAGGATTTTTCAGTACCCACGTGTACTGGGCCTTGTTCTACTCAATTTAGAGTTTTTAGAGCCAGCTTTATGGGCATAAATTCCTCTTTAGGAATCACAGTGTTTTTCTGTGCCAGAATCAGTTAAAAGCCAAATAGCAACAAGCTTTTTTGTAGCAAGTGCTTACTAATGTTTCTCTCTATTCTTTTCAGGGTAATTTATTCTTATCTATATTGAAAATGTTTATTAAACTAAGGTTCACCACACAAAATAAGCTACATAGTTTACTCGAGAAAGATAACCAGAGGAAAAGAAAGGTTTTGGAGCTGCCGGAGCTGTGTTACCAAATCACTAACCACTGGCCATCTGTGGTTAAATTTTAATTTCATTTCATTTAATTTAAAATTCAGCTCTTCAGTTGCACTAGCCATTCCAGGTGGTCAATGACCACACGTGTTGAACAGCACAGATTTAAACACATCCCTTAGTGCAGAAAGTTTTACTGAACAGTGCCGATCAGAGCATTGTGAGCCATTTTGCTTCCAAATGCATACAGTTACCAGAGCTTATAAACCTCATTACTAAAACTAAAATATATAAGAGGAATATTTGTGTTTAGAACATGGTTTCTAGGACTTTACTGATATCACTGAGTTAATGAACAGGGTTTTCTCAGATCCTGGGGTGGAGGGAGGAGTTGAATATGACTGTGTTTCTTATGTAACTCTTTGTCTGCTCTTCTATATGAGGGCATGACAGATATAGCAATATTCCTAAGTGTAGTAGTCTTCTCATGCTGCTGATAAAGACATACCCGAGACTGGGTAACTTATAAAGGAAAGAGGCTTAATGGCTGAGGAGGCCTCGCAATCATGGCAGGAGGTGAAGGAGGAGCAAAGTCACATCTTACATGGTGGCAGGCAAGAGAGCATGTGTGGGGGAACTCCGCTTTATAAAACCATCACATCTTGTGAGACGTACTCACTATCATGAGAACAGCATGAGAAAGACCCACCCCCATGATTCAATTACCTCCCACCAGGTCCTGCCCATGACACATGGGAATTATGGGAGCTACAATTCAAGATGAGATTTGGGTGGGGACACAGCCCACACCATGTCACTAAATGTGCATAATGAAGTCAGTTAGGCTTCATATCATGCCTATAAAACACTCTATTCTTTTTCATGGACTTTCTTTTCAGCACTTTGAATGTTATTCCACTGCCTTCTGGACTCCACTGCTTCTGATGAGAAGTCAGCTGTTAGGCGGGGCACTGTGGCTCACGCCTGTAATCCCAGCACTTTGGGAGGCCGAGGTGGGTGGATCACGAGGTCAGGAGATCAAGACCATCCTGGCTAACACAGTGAAACCCCATCTCTACTAAAAATACAAAAAAATTAGCCGGGCGTGGTGGCGGAGCCTGTAGTCCCAGCTACTCGGGAGGCTGAGGCAGGAGAACGGCGGGAACCCGGGAGGCAGAGCTTGCAGTGAGCCGAGATCACACCACTGCACTCCAGCCTGGGCTACAGAGCAAGACTCCATCTCAAAAAAAAAAAAAAAAAAGTCAGCTGTTAATCTTATTGGGGTTCCTTTGTAAGGGATGAGTAGTTTTTCTCTTCCTATTCCCAAGATTTTCTCTGTGTATTTGACTTTCAGTATTTTTACATCAGTGTCTGGATGTGGATCTCTTTGCATTTGTCTGTGGAGTTTGTGGACTTTCTTGGATGTATGGATTCATGTTTTTCATCAGATTTAGGAAGTTTTTACCCATAATTCAATTTTTTTAATTCTTTTCTCATTTTCTTCTCCTTCTGCCCCTGCAATTATGCAAATGTTGATGTGCTTTCTTTTCATTTTTCTTCATTCTATTTTCTCTGATCTTTAAATTGAATAATCTCTATTGATCTCTCTTCAAATTCACAGATTCTTTCTTCTGTAGGTTCAGATTTACTGTTAAGCCCCCAAATAAATGCTTGATTTTGGTTTTGTACTTTTCAACTCCAGAATATCTATTTCGTTCTTTTTTATTACTTTCACTTTTTGATTTCCCTGTTTGATGAAACATTGTCTTCATACCTTCCTTCACTTATTTAATCATTTGTACTTTGGTTCTTTGAACTTATTTATAATGAAGTTTTGTCTGTTAAATACACCTGGTCCCTCTTATAAACTGTTTCTGTTGCCTGCTTTTATGGGTCACACTTTCATGTTTCTCTGAATGTCTTCTACTTTTTTGTTGAACCTGGACGTTTTAGGTAGTATATTGCAGGAACTCCGGATACTGTTTCCCCTCCCTTCTCCCTGGAGCTTGATTTGGTTGTTTCGTTTATTTTGTGACTTGGCTACACACCAGAATACTTTAGTAAAGTCCGTTTTCCCCTTTGGTGTCACTACTTGGAGGGTGAGGCTTGAGTTTCACACTGTGTCCCTGCAGTGACACTGGGTTTAAGGGGGTTCTCTTTGCCTCTTTCCCTGATTTCTATCTTCAGCCGTCTGCTTGATTTGGTATTACCGGGGTCCATCAGGCCCCAATTACCAGCTGATTGCTCTATCGTTTTTGATAGTGCCCTGGGGCATAAATTGCCCAGCAGTCTGATCCAATTAAATTCTGGCAGGGGCAGTTATTGAGGCCAGACTTTGAGGTTTGTTGACTCCATGAGAGCCTCTTCTTTGCTGTGTCTTTCCCTGGTTCCCCCTGGAGAACCAGTTGGACTATGATTTAGCTTGTTGCTCTTAATTAAGAGAGGCATCATTATCAAGAGTCTCTTAGGCATGCATTTTCCCCACATTCTGCTTCAAGTAATGTTCCTTTAAGGAGTGCCCTGGAGCTCTTTTTTCTTATGGACTTTGTGTTAATTTGGGCAACTGCAATGTTTAAGGGCACACAGCCCCCACGGGACCACCCTCACTTCTGATACTAGCTGCAAGTTTGAGGAGTTCTCAAAACCAACCTCAGTTTTGATCATTTGGTAGGACTCATAGACCTCACAGAAAGCTGTTATACTTGTGGTTACAGTTTATTATATAAAGGAAAGAATACAGATTAAAATGGGCCAAGAAAAGCACTGGATTGGACAGTGCATGGGGAAGTGCCCAATGTAGAGCCTCCATTGTCTTCTCTCATAGAATCAACACACATCATTACCTTTCCAGCAACAGTGTGTGACAGGACAGCACGCATACAGCATTGCCAACCCAGGAAACTCAATCAAGCCTCAGTGTTCAGAGTTTTTACTGGGGCTTCATTACATCAACATCACTGATTGCCCACATGGCTGATCTCTGTCTCCAGACTCTGCAGGTATCACCCAAAGCCTTCACCCTAAACCACACTCTTGGTCTTTCTGGTGTGGCCAGTCCCCATCTGAAATCACATTGTTAGACTATCTCATGTGACCCAAGGTCCCCAGGCAAACAAAGACACTCCTATTTGGCATGATATTCCAAGAAGCTTAGGGCGAAGACCAGACATCTTTTTGGGCAAGATTGAATTATTTACTGCACAGGCTGCGTCTTCCCTGGACAACCTCTCTGAGCCACACCTCTGGGTGCTGGGCAGGGTGGTGGCCTCTGGTCTTGTCAGCTAATCTTTCCCCAGCATGGAACAGCCTTCCAAGTCAGCTGGGGCAAGGGTATTGGGACCCCAGTATTTGTGGCCTGCTGTACTTGAGGTAGAGCCTGCATCTTATGGATAGGGGCTTGGTAGGGAGGGCCCCAGGCCCTCAGCTGCACTCACCAGGAATTGAGCATCTCTGACTGGGCATGGTGGTTCACACCTGTAATCACAGCACTTTGGGAGGCCAAGGTGGGAGGATCCCTTGAGGCCAGCCTAGGCAACATAGAAAGATCCCATTGCAACTAAAAAGACAAAAATTAGCCAGGCATAGTGATGTGTCCCTGTGGTCTCAGCTACTCAGGGGGCTGAGGAGGGCAGATCACTTGAGCCTGGGAGGCAGTGTTTGCAGTGAGCTAAGATCATGCCACTGCCCTCCTGCCTGGGCAACAGAGCCAGATCCTGTCTTTAAAAAAAGATTTTTAAAAATAAAGATACAGGCATGTGTATGTTCATTGCAGCACTTTTCACAATAGCAAAGACATGGAATCAACCCAAATGCCCATCTATGATAGACTGGATAAAGAAAACATGGTACATACACACCACGGAATACTATGCAGCCATCAAAAGGAATGAGATCATGTCCATTTCAGGGACGTGGATGGAGCTAGAAGCTGTTATCCTCAGCAAACTAACACAGGAACAGAATACCAAACACTGCATGTTTTCACTTATAAGTGGTAGCTGAACAATGAGAATACATGGACACAGGGAGAGGAGCAACACACACTGGGGCCTGTTAGGGGGGTGGAGGAGGCAGAGCATCAGGATAAATAGCTAATGCAGGTGGGGTTTAATACCTAGGTGATAGGTTGATCTGTGCAGCAAACCACCACGGCACACATTTACCTGTATAACAAACCTGCATGTCCTGCACGTGTATCCCAGAGATGGGGTTTCACCGTGTTAGCCAGATGGTCTTCATCTCCTGATCTTGTGATTCACCCACCTCGGCCTCCCAAAGTGCTGGGATTACAGGATTGAGCCACCGCGCCCGACTAGATCCTTATTTTTCTTTTATGCCATGGACCACAATGGCAGTATAGTCATGGCCTCCTTCTTTGAATAATATTTTTAAATGCACAAAATTAAATACATAGAATTATAAAGGAAACCAATTACCAAAAACCAGATATACACTATTTTTTTAATGTGATATACTAAAAATATGCCTCTTTATGAACAATTAAATAACAACTAATGGAGAGTCTAACAACTAGTAAATGACAAGTAGGGTATAAATGGTTTTTCTGTGAAACCCATAATGTAATATGAAAATATCTTTAATTCTATTGGTAACAAAGTCACAGGTACAGCTAATACTACTGTGGTTTCTCCTACATTCGAATGGAAAGAAATGCTAAATGTTGGTTAGAGGTTAGGGAAAATCCGGATGTATTCTTTCCCCAGCTGTGTGCACCAGCTCACTAAATCTTGTCCATGAACTCCAGGTTAAAGTCCCCTACTACTTAAAGGATGGTCCAGGCCGGGCGCGGTGGCTCACACCTGTAATCTCAGCACTGTGGGAGGCTGAGGCGGGTGGATCATTTGAGGTCAGGAGTTCAAGACCAGCCTGGCCAACATGGTGAAACCCCATCTCTGCTAAAAATACAAAACTTAGCCAGGCATGGTGGCACATGCCTGTAATCCCAGCTACTCAGGAGGCTGAGGCAGGAGAATCCCTTGAACCCGGGAGGCAGAGGTTGCAGTGAGCCGAGATCGCGCCATTGCACTCCAGCCTGGGCGACAGAGCAAGACTCTATCAAAAAAAAAAAAAAAAAGGATGATCTGGACCAACAGCCTGGGGTGGCTAATGCTTCTCAAATCCTCTGGGATAAATGCAGGTTCTGATTCAGTGAATGTACCCTGAGAGTCTGCATTGCTAAGAGGCCCCAAGTTAGCAATGCTGTTTCTGGTGCAGGCACCACAAATGGCAGACAGAAGCCTCAGGGCTTATCCTGGTGACGACTTTAACCTGGAGTGGTCAGAGCTGGAATTCACACGGCACACGGATGGTTTCCTGATCCTTGAAGTCTCTAGCAATGGCTTGGAGTTCTCCAGCTTCATCCTCAAGGGGCATGCGTTCCTTTTCCATAAGTATGTGATGACAGAGACGAACATGGGTGGAGATTCTGAGCAGCTAGGTGCCCTGTTTCCTGAAGGCTCCCACGGAGCAGCAGCAGCTGCTGGTCAGGTAAGCCGCAGACCCGTGGCAAGTCCCAATACACAAAATGCATGCACAACTACACACGACCATTCACAGAAAATAGAGACGACTCACAAGTGCAAGTCACCAAGCCCTAAAAGTGCAAGGAAAAAAGCAACTAAAGATTTTTTTTTTTTTTTTTTTTGAGATGGAGTGTCGCTCTGTCACCCAGGCTGGAGTGCGGTGGCACAATCTCAGCTCACTGCAACCTCTGCCTCCCAGGTTGAAGCCATTCTCCTGCCTCAGCCTCTGGAGTAGCTGGGATTACAGGCATGCACCACCACGCCCAGCAAATTTTTGTATTTTTAGTAGAGATGGGGTTTCACCATATTGGCCAGGTTGGTCTTGAACTCCTGACCTCAGGTGTCTGCCTGCCTTGGCTTCCCAAAGTGCTGGGATTACAGGCATGAGCCACCGTGCCTGGCCTAAAGACTTTGAAATTAATAACAAATGTACCTTCCCTATTTTCCTGAGTGCACAAAAACATGTATTTAAAACTCTTCTCTAAACTAGGTCCTATTATTTAATCAACCTCAGCTGTGAAAAAACTCCAACGCTTGAGATATACTTAATATAAAAAGTATTAAAACAGCAGGAAATAGTCCAAGTTAACAAACGGTGTAACTGTTATTTGTAGTACTATGGCAAGAAGTGTGCAGAATATCAAGGTAATTAAACTAATTTTTGTGTCCCATCCACTAGTGGTTTTTACGTTTTTACCAGGAAAAATTAAATCTGGAGACCTGGGTCACTGGGCCTACATTTTTTCTTCAGCCTTGATGGGGTTTGCAGAGCCTTTCCATACCACTTCTCCACCTCCAGCACCCCCAACAGCCTGACTGGAGCTTCCTTCAACCTCCCTCCTTCCTTAAACCCAAGTTCTTTAGTTGTATAGCAAACATTTCAACTTTCAACCCAGTTACTAGGGCTGCTGGGCTGCTCTTAGGGTGCCCTCTGCTGGCCACACATGGAAGCAGGTGTAAAAGTCTTAAAACATATCTTTCTTTAGGAATTTTAAGAATAAAAATTAAAGATAAAAAAAATTGGAAGAAAGAATTAGTTTGTGTTTGTTTTGCTTAGCATCTTTGGTCTCTGGGATTCAAAAAGTATGTTGATGCAACAGAAGGTAGTTAAGAAAAGTTTGGATGGCTAGGTGCAGTGGCTCCAGCCTGTAATCCCAGCGCTTTGGGAGGCCGAGGCAGGTAGATCACCTGAGGCCAGGAGTTCAAGACCAATCTGGCCAACTGGTGAAACCCAGTCACTACTAAAAATACAAAAAAAAACCAAAAAAACACAAAAAAGCCAGGCCTGGTGGCATACACCTATGATCCCAGCTACTTGGGAGGCTGAGACATGAGAATCACTTGAACCTGGGAGTTCAAGATTGCAGTGAGCCGAGATCATGCCACTGCACTCCAGCCTGGGAGACAGAGCAAGACCTTGTCTCAAAAAAAAAAAAGTTTGGGAGCTCCTAGGTTACACTCCAGAAGCCTTTTAATTATTTTATCTTACCAATTGATTTGTGCTTGTAGACACAGAATCTTGCCATGTTGCCATGCCCAGCCCTCCAGAAGCCTCTTAAAAGCACATTGAAGGCTGCGCACAGTGGCTCACGCCTGTAATCCCCACACTTTAGGAGGCCAAGGTGGGAGGATCACTTGAGCTTGGGAGTTCAAGACCAGCCTGGGCAACAGGGCACGACTCTGTCTCTACAAAAACTATTTAAAATTTGGCAGGCTAATTTTTTAGTAGTGGTCCCAGCTCCTCGGGAGGCTAAGGTGGGAGCATCGCTTGAGCCTGGAAGGTGGAGATTGCAGTGAGCCGAGATCATGCAACTGCGCTACAGCCTGGGAGACAAAGTGAGACCGTGTCTCAAAAATAATAATAATAAAATAAATTTAAAAGCATATTGAAACAGTAAAGAACTCCTACAACTCAACAACAATAAAACAAACAACTTGATTAAGAAATGGGCAATGGACTTGAATAGACATTTATTTAAGAAGATAAACAAATGGCCAACAAGTACATGAAAAAATGCTCAACACCACTAATCGATTAATTAAGGAAATATGAATCAAAACCAAAACACAGCTACAGTAGCCTATAGTCCCAGCTACTCCAGAGGCTGAGGTAGGAGGATAACTTGTGCCCAAGCACTGCAGACCACCCCAGGCAACATAGTGAGACCCCACCTCTAAAAACAAAATAAAATAAAAATAAATTTTTTTAAACATCCATTATGATGGCTACTAGTAAAAATGAAACAGGAAATAACAAATGTTATTGAGGTTGTGGAGAAATTGGAACCCTTGATGGCAGGAATGTAGAATGGTGCAGCCACTACAGAAAACAGCATAGCAATTCCTCAAAAAATTAAAAATAGAATGACCACAGAATCCAGCTATTCCACTTCCAGGCATGTATCTAAAAAAGCTGAAAGCAGAGTCTTGAAGACGTATTTGTACACCCATATTAATAGCAGCATTATGCACAATAGCCAAACGGTTGAAGCAAGCCAAGTGCCCATCAGCAGATGACTGGATAACAGATGCAGCAAACCCACAACACACATTCCCATGTAAGGAAGGACACGCTGCTACAACACGGACGAACGTTGGCGATACGATGCTTAGTGAATAAACCTGTCACAAAAACACCACTACTATATGATTCTACTTATATAAGGGATCTTGAATAGTCAAACTCACAAAGAGAGCAGAACGGGGGTTGCCAGGGGCCGGGGGGATGGGGAAATGGGGAGTTCTTGTTTCATGGGTACAGAGTTTCAGTTTTGCAAGATGAAAAAGCTCTGGAGGTAGGTTGTACAATCAGTATGCTTACTCCTGCTGGACTGTATACACTTAAAAATGGTTAGGATGGTAAATTCTGTCGTATACTTTACCACAATTTTTTTAAAAAATTTTTTGAGACAAGGTCTCGCCCTGTCACTGAGGCTGGAGTGCAGTGGCGTAATCACAGCTCACAGCAGCCTCAACCTCCCAGGCTCAAGCAATCCTCCCACCTCAGCCTCCCCCATAGCTGGGATCAGAGGTGCGCGCCACCACGCCTGGCTAATTTTGTTTTGAAGAGATGGTGTTTCACCATGTTGCCTGGGCTGGTCTCAGACTCCCGGGCCTAAGCGATTTTCCCACCTCAGCCTCCCAAAGTGCTGGGATTACAGGCGTGAGCCACCGCACCCGGCCACACAAAAATCCACACAGTGATCCCTTCCTGTGCTGGCCTGCTCCAGATCTGGCGCAGCTTCTCAAAACTCAGAAAGTTGCCACTCGCAAGGATTGAGAGATCTAGTTGAATTTTACAGATTAAAATACTAGAGGCCACGACAGGCAAAGTGACAGGAAAGGTCTCCAAATTTAGTAGTAGAGACAAGATTAGTTAGTCTGGCTCCTGACTCCCAGACTGGGGCTCTACCCTGCACTCCCAATTCCAGTGGGGACACCCATTTCCACACAGGGCGGGAAAAGGCACCCTATCCATTCGGGCTTCCTTCCCGTACACCAGGCGTTGGAGGTAGGTGAGCATGTGAGGAAATGCACCTTTGGTAAAAGCTCCTGAACAAACCTGGAGGGAGATGAGAAGAAACAAACAGGTCAGTGCTTAAATGCTAACAGGACTGGCCGGGCGCAGTGGCTCACGCCTGTGATCCCAGCACTTTAGGAGGCCAAGGTGGGCAGATCACCTGAGGTCAGGAGTTCAAGACTAGCCTGGCCAACATGACGGCCAAACCTCGTCTCTACTAAAAGTACAAAAATCAGCAGGACGTGGTGGCAGATGCCTGTAATCCCAGCTACTCGGGAGGCTGAAGCAAGAGAATCACCTGAACCCAGGTGGCAGAGGCTGCAGTGAGTCGAGATTGCGCCACTGCACTCCAGCCTGGGGGATAGAATGAGATTCTGTCTCAAAAAAAAAAAACAAAAAACAAAACAAAAAAAAACAGGATAAAGCCTGAGTATTTTTTTCCCTATTGAGTTACTTTGTAGCTTTCCCCAACCTCCAGTCATAAAGGAGTTTGGAATTGTCCCTTCAAGGTGACACATTCTGCTACATTGTGAATGACGGACACCGTTTTCTGCCTCCAATAATACCACATGATGAGGCATACATAGAAATGATTTTTTATTTACTTTGATGATTAGGAAAAGATAGCAACATAGCTTTCATCAAAGCTAACAAATTACTGGCAGTGAACTAATTTTATTAGAATAAAGACATGTCTGTCTAAACTGAAACCACCAGCCCTTTGCTTTGGCTGGGACCTTGCGAATCACGGCCAAGGTGTTGATCAGAAAACAGTCACCATCACATCAACCTCCTGCCAGCACATGGCACAGAGATGCCACGAAGGCCCCGCAGGTCCCTCGAAGAGCAGCTGGGGCTCCACCTACCGAGTCCCAGTGGCTTATTTTGAAAAGATTTGCTTTCCACCGGTAAGGCGTGGCCCAAGTACATTTCTCGGGACTGCCATTGGCTCATCGTGCATGCATATGAGGTAGTTCTCTTTGCATTTTGCAGATGCTCTTGCTTGCCCAGGGGGTGGATGTCACGAATCTGAAACCTCTGGCTTCACATTCCCACTGGGAATGCCCCCCAGCCCCCAGTCACAAGTCAGTCTCCAATCCTGCCACAGACTCTAGCTCTTCAAATCCAAACGGATGTTTTCTTCATCCACAGGTTTTGGTTTTAACTGGCTGCTCAGTGTTAAAAAGGAGTATCTCAAGCCCCCTGCCATGCTGAAAGGAGAAAAAAAAAGTGAAAATAAATGACGGGGAATTTCCCAGGGGCTCCAGCAGCCGTTGCTGGCGTTTCTATCAATACAGCCTGCTTCATGCGGAGGGAATTATTCCAATATCTGTGTTTCTCCTCAAGTTTGTGGATTGCTTGATGAGAATGTCCCCTCTTATTTACAAGCCTTTGGAGGCAGAAAAAGAGTCATCAAATCTAAGGCAGAACCTCAGAGAGAAAATAAGCACTTGGTTTTTACTGAATAAACTACATACCCTTAGCCTTAAATAGTATCCCACTGCTGAGACCCCAAATGCCTTTCAAAGCTGGGTTAGTCCACACCCCCTGCTTGCCGAGCCTAGTGGTCACAAAAGTAACACCCTCCACTTCACAGGAGGGCAGAGAACGCAGGGGCCTTCTGTGAGGAAGACAGGTGAGTTAAATTCCGATCCCAGCCCCGCAAACTGTCATCACACATGTCCCCATGGATCTGCGTGAGGATGAACCCAGGGATGAAGTAAAATTATCGTAGAAATCAGAATGTCAAAACGCCTCCTGGCTTAACATGAAAGACTTCTCTAGGCTCTTTTGCTTATTACATATTAATCGAACTGTTCAAGGTTCTTGTTTTCCCAAAGCGAGTCCATTAAAAATTCCCACTCACCAAATATTTAATCCTACAAAGTTTAACAAAGAGAAAATGTAGTCTCCACCGATTAACATCCCAATGTAGGCAACGGATACATTCTGCAGAAAAAGAGGATTCGTCATTTTAAAAGTAAAATGTTTAGGGGAAAATATAAATAGTAAAACCTGAAACTAGACATTTTAGTTACTTTGCAAAGAGACTTGTACACAGGGATATTCACAGGGGGCTGAAAAAAATAAAAAACCATTACAGGCCAGGAATGATGGTTCACGCCTGTAATCCCAATACTCCGGGAGGCCAAAGTCAAAGGATCACTTGAGCCCAGGAGTTTAAGACCAGTGGGGGCAACATAGTGAGATCCCATCTCTACCAAAAATTTTTTGAAAGTAGCCGGACATGGTGGCACATGCCTGTAATCCCACAGGGACTGAAGTGGGAGGACTGCTTGAGCCCAGGAAGTCAAGGCTGCACTGAGCTACATGCCACTGTACTCCAGCCTGGGCAACAGAGCAAGACCCTGCCTCAGAAAAATAAATAAGCCATTACATATGGGGCTTACTAAATGAATGCAGTAAATTATGGTCTGATAACAACAGAAAATTGCGTTATTCTCTCCCCTGTTCCAGTTGGCATGCAGGCAAAAGAGGAAGAGTGGGGCTATCATCAGCTTGCCAGATCCTAACTCTTTACTATCATTGGGTAGTGAGGTTTTCCAGGGTTTTTTTCTTTTTCTTTTTCTTTTTTTTTTTTTTTAGACAGAGTCTCGCTGTGTTGCCCAGGCTGGAGTGCAGTGGCACAATCTCGGTTCACTGCAATCTTTGCCTCCCAGGTTCAAGAGATTCTCCAGTCCAGCCTCCCAAGTAGCTGGGACTACAGGGTACTCACCACCACACCTGGCTCATTTTTGTATTTTTAGTAGAGATGGGGTTTTGACATATTGGCCAGGCTGGTCTCTAATTCCTGACCTCAGGTGATCTGCCTGCCTCGGCCTCTTGAAGTCCTGGGATTACAGGCATGAGCCACTGTGCCTGGCCTGTTTTTCTTTCTTTTTTTTTTTTTTTTCAACCCTGGGCACTGCAGATTGTGCACTGGACACTACACTGCAATCTGTGGGCACACCAGGGCCAAGTAGTGAGTTAATTGTCTTGATCGTAAATTTGAGTAGAGCGGAGACAGTCAATAAATTCCAGGCCATGCTCTGCCCAGTGCATTCTAGGAGACCTCTGGGCAGCCAAGGGACAGGTGAATTCTTGAAGCAGGCAGTGTTTTCAAACACTCTAGGACTTCATGCGAATAGAAAAACGACGCAATTACGGAATAGAATCTAGAACACCTCTCCCGCTATTCATTCACGTGCGTGTGTTTATTCAGATGCATCCACACACACACCCATGCACCAGCCCACAAGCTCACCGACCTCACCACACACCAGCCCACAAGCTCACCGACCTCACCACACAACACGCACCTCCACAGCTCACCGACCTCACCACACAGCACGCACCTCCACAAGGGCTCCACTTCTCAGTGGGCAGGTTCTCCCAGAAAACCAAATTATGGATCACAAGGTGTCTTACTCATCATTGATACCTGGGTTTTGTTTTGTTTTGTTTTAGCTTTTTACTTCATTTTCCCAGACCCACCCCTCCAAGCCACCCCCAACTTAAAAGTTGTAATTTGTCTCTCCTTTATAAATTAGCAATCTGTCCCTCTATTCCATGTAGTAGATTAGAAGAAGTAAGATGGGGCCGGGCTCAGTGGCTCACACCTGTAATCCCAGCACTTTGGGAGGCTGAGATGGGTGGATCACGAGGTCAGGAGTTCAAGACCAGCCTGGCCAACAAGGTGAAACCCAGTCTCCACCAAAAATATAAAAAATTAGCCAGCTGTGATGGTGGGTGCCTGTAATCCCAGCTACTCGGGAGGCTGAGGCAGGAGAACTGCTTGAACCTGGGAGGTGGGTGCAGTGAGCCAAGATTGCACCACTGCACTCCAGCCTGGATGACAGAACGAGACTCTGTCTCAAAAAAGAAAAAGAAGTAAGATGGGATCACACAGGCCCAGCTGAAAAGGTCACAGCCCTCATTCTTACACCACCACCACCACAACCAACAAAATCTAATCCGGCCTCCAGCGGAAAATCTGGATTCACAGTCCATTCCTTGACTCAGTTGTTCCTTCCAAGGCTCCATCCACTCACCTTGATGGCTCCAACCACTGCTGTCGTCAAGGCTGAATTGTAATAGCTGCACAGAACCGTGGAGTACATCAGCAGAAACCTGCGACAAGGAAGCAGACACAGAGTGTGCGTCTCACTACGCTGGGGAATAATAAATAGGTTAAGGCCAGCAGTGGCCCCCACACAAGCACTTTAAGGCAAAGAAAAAAGAAACACATATCATAAAGGTTGTGTAACCCACACCTTAAGATATCTTGCTATTGGTCTTATGACAGGAAAATGGTCCAGCTGTGAATTAGCTAAACCTTCTACTTAAGGTATCCTTCTCATTTTCTCTGTACATTTCCCCTGAATGTTTCCACAACCTGGGAGTAAGGAGAACAAGGTTTAATGACCTGAAATCTCTCATTTATCAGCATGTTAAATGAAGTTAAGACTTTGAGTTTTGTTTTTGTTTTTTTTTTTTTTTTTTTTTTTGAGACGGAGTCTCGCTCTGTCGCCCAGGCTGGAGTGCAGTGGCGCGATCTGAGCTCACTGCAAGCTCCGCCTTCTGGGTTCGTGCCATTCTCCTGCCTCAGCCTCCCGAGTAGCTGGGACTACAGGCGCCCACCACCGCGCCCGGCTAATTTTTTTGTATTTTTAGTAGAGACAGGGTTTCACCGGGTTAGCCAGGATGGTCTGGATCTCCTAACCTCAGGTGATCCACCCGCCTTGGCCTCCCAAAGTGCTGGGATTACAGGTGTGAGCCACCGCGCCCGGCCGACTTTGAGTTTTTAATCCTCTGTGCATCAGAATCACCTGTTGCACCTTTTTTTGTTTGTTTGTTTTGGTAGGGACGGAGTCTCACTCTGTCGACCAGGCTGGAGTGCAGTGGCGCAATCTCGGCTCACTGCAACCTCCACCCCTAGGTTCCAGCAATTCTCCTGCCTCAGCCTTCCGAGGAACTGGGCCTACAGGCTCATGCTGCCATGCCCAGCTAATTTTTTTTTGTATTTTAGTAGAGACGGGGTTTCACTGTGTTGCCCAGGCTGGTCTTGAACTCCTGAGCTCAGGCAATCCGCCCGCCTTGGCCTCCCAAAATGCTAGGATTACAGGCGTGAGCCACCATGCCCAGTCTGCCTGCTGCACTTCCAACACACAATGAACGATGCCTGGCAGAGGTTCTGCTTCACATGGTTTGAGGTGGGGCCCTGACCACGCACGAGATGAAAGATCCTCAGGTGATTCTGACCTGCAGCCAGAGAGGAGGACCCCTGGTGTCGGAAGAGAAAATCAGCTGAGCGATTGCTGCCTTCAGACAGAGGAGATTGAAACAGATGCCACGTGTGGATAAGGCTACTGTACCTGTTACCAAAGTTAACTCAGGCACTTAACATGACCGTAGGTATTGATACTTACTTGCCAATAAAATGATACAGCCTTGTGAACGAGCACGCAACAAGAAAACACATACACAGGTAAAGAATGCCAAATCCGGCCGGGCGCGGTGGCTCATGCCTGTAATCCCAGCACTTTGGGAGGCCAAGGTGGGCGGATCACGAGGTCAGGAGATCGAGACCATCCTGGCTAACACGGTGAAACCCCGTCTCTACTAAAAATACAAAAAATTAGCCGGGCGAGGTGGCGGCGCCTGTAGTCCCAGCTACTCAGGAAGCTGAGGCAGGAGAATGGCGTGAACCCGGGAGGCGGAGCTTGCAGTGAGCTGAGATCCGGCCAGTGCTCTCCAGCCTGGGCGACAAAGTGAACTCCGTCTCAAGAACATACCATGCTCATGGATAGGAAGAATCAATATCATGAAAATGGCCATACTGCCCAAGGTAATTTATAGATTCAATGCCATCCCCATCAAGCTACCAATGAGTTTCTTCACAGAATTGGAAAAAACTGCTTTAAAGTTCATATGGAACCAAAAAAGAGCCCGCATCTCCAAGACAATCCTAAGTCAAAAGAACAAAGCTGAAGGCATCACGCTACCTGACTTCAAACTATACTACAAGGCTACAGTAACCAAAACAGCATGGTACTGGTACCAAAACAGAGATATAGACCAATGGAACAGAACAGAGTCCTCAGAAATAATACCACACATCTACAGCCATTTGATCTTTGACAAACCTGAGAGAAACAAGAAATGGGGAAAGGATTCCCTATTTAATAAATGGTGCTGGGAAAATTGGCTAGCCATAAGTAGAAAGCTGAAACTGGATCCTTTCCTTACTCCTTATACGAAAATTAATTCAAGATGGATTAGAGACTTAAATGTTAGACCTAATACCATAAAAATCCTAGAGGAAAACCTAGGTAGTACCATTCAGGACATAGGCATGGGCAAAGACTTCATGTCTAAAACACCAAAAGCAACGGCAGCAAAAGCCAAAATTGACAAATGGGATCTCATTAAACTAAAGAGCTTCTGCACAGCAAAAGAAACTACCATCAGAGTGAACAGGCAACCTACAGAATGGGAGAAAATTTTTGCAATCTACTCATCTGACAAAGGGCTAATATCCAGAACCTACAAAGAACTCAAACAAATTTACAAGAAAAAAACAAACAACCCCATCAAAAAGTGGGCAAAGGATATGAACAGACATTTCTCGAAGACATTCATACAGCCAACAGACACATGAAAAAATGCTCATCATCACTGGCCATCAGAGAAATGCAAATCAAAACCACAATGAGATACCATCTCACACCAGTTAGAATGGCAATCATTAAAAAGTCAGGAAACAACAGGTGCTGGAGAGGATGTGGAGAAATAGGAACACTTTTACACTGTTGGTGGGATTGTAAACTAGTTCAACCATTATGGAAAACAGTATGGCGATTCCTCAAGGATCTAGAACTAGATGTACCATATGACCCAGCCATCCCATTAATGGGTATATACCCAAAGGATTATAAATTATGCTGCTATAAAGACACATGCACACGTATGTTTATTGCAGCACTATTCACAATAGCAAAGACTTGGAATCAACCCAAATGTCCATCAGTGACAGATTGGATTAAGAAAATGTGGCACATATACACCATGGAATACTATGCAGCCATAAAAAAGGATGAGTTTGAGTCCTTTGTAGGGACTTGGATGCAGCTGGAATCCATCATTCTTAGCAAACTATCACAAGAACAGAAAATCAAACACCGCATGTTCTCACTCATAGGTGGGAACTGAACAATGAGATCACTCGGACTCAGGAAGGGGAACATCACACACAGGGGCCTATCATGGGGAGGGGGGAGGGGGGAGGGATTGCATTGGGAGTTATACCTGATGTAAATGACGAGTTGATGGGTGCAGCACAGCAACATGGCACAAATATACATATGTAACAAACCTGCACGTTATGCACATGTACCCTACAACTTAAAGTATAATAATAATAAATAAATTTAAAAACAAAACAAAACAAAACAAAACCAAAAAAAAGAATGCCCAATCCAGTCAGGTAAAGAAGTGAGCTAATTCCAGTCAAGCCGTGATGGAAATTAGCTGCAACCTCACCTAAGCTGCAACTCAGATCAGATGATGAAATGTTGAAAGGGAATACAAACCGGCTGAGAAAGAAACACGGAAGGTACAGGGAGAGCACAAGGTGGGTGAGATGTGAAAAGCTAAATCCCAGGTCAGGCTGGACACGGTCGCTCATGCCCATAATCCCAGCACTTTAGGAGGCAGAGGTGGGTGAATCGCCTGAGGTCAGGAGTTCCAGACCAGCCTGGCCAACATGGTGAAACCCTCTCTCTACTAAAAATACGAAAATTAGCCGGGCGTGGCGGCACATGCCTGTAGTCCCAGCTACTCGGGAGGATGAGGCAGCAGAATTGCTTGAACCCGGGAGGCGGAGCTGAGATCATACCACTGCACTCCAGCCTGGGTGACAGGGCGAGACTCCGTCTCAATTAATTAATTAATTAATCAGTCCCAGGTTGAAGGCAGGAGCTTGGATTCCCCATTGACAGAAGCAAACTCAACTCTAGCAAAGGGCTCAGTGCACCTGCACTTGGGTAAGCACAGAATTGACTGAATTCTAGAATCCTGCTAGAATTTAACACTCGGTCTTGGTGCTAGGCTAAATCTCTGGTGGAGATCACGGTCACAGACCTTCAACATGATAACCTCTGTTGGCCTGAGTGTGTTTATTACTAAAGGTGGTAGAGGGAAAAAATCAGAATATCAAGCTTTACAAGTTGAAGAATAAACTTAATTTCAAACTTAAATTTTGTAATCTTTGGAATACTGTGTGCATTGTAATTAAAACAATTTGAAAAGTTAAAGAAACTCTTGGTTCTAATTTGAAATATATAATTGGCCGGGCGCGGTGGCTCAAGCCTGTAATCCCAGCACTTTGGGAGGCCGAGACGGGCGGATCACGAGGTCAGGAGATCGAGACCATCCTGGCTAACACGGTGAAACCCCGTCTCTACTAAAAATACAAAAAACTAGCCGGGCGTGGTGGCGGGCACCTGTAGTCCCAGCTACTCGGGAGGCTGAGGCAGGAGAATGGCGTGAACCCGGGAGGCGGAGCTTGCAGTGAGCTGAGATCCGGCCACTGTACTCTAGCCTGGGCGACAGAGCGGGACTCCGACTCAAAAAAAAAAAAAAAAAAAAAAAAAAAAGAAATATATAATTGATGTTAGACTTGCAATTTTAATTTGAAAGAAGAGTGTTGAAGTCTCATCAGAATTTGAATTTTTTTTTTTTTTTTTTTTGAGACGGAGTCTCACTCTGTGGCCAGCCTGGAGTGCAGTGGCGTGATCTCGGCTCACTGCAACCTCTGCCTCCCAGGTTCAAGCAATTCTCCTGCCTCAGCCTCCCAAGTAGCTGGGACTACAGGCGAGCGCCACCACACCCAGCTAATTTTTGTACTTTTAGTAGAGACGGGGTTTCACCAGGTTGGCCAGAATGGTCTCGCTCTCTTGACCTCGTGATCTGCCCGCCTCGGCCCCTCAAAGTGCTGGGATTACAGACATGAGCCACTGCAACCGGCCTGAATGTTTTTTAAGAAGCTGATTTACCCCATTTCTAAATTTGGTTTATTAGATTTCAAACAGTTGCTTAAGTACAAAAAGCAATCTACTAGCTTTGTTAATTGGCCTCAGGGGCTGGAATTGCTGAAGAAAAAGTAGGCAGCTCCCATTTGTAAAAGCAGTTGAAAATGCTTAAATTATTTTAATTCACTAAGCTGTAAATGGAACTGATTTACAGTACATTGTTTAGGGGATTTTAATCAGTTAAACTTGAGTTAATAAACCATTTATCAAATAATGAAAGTAAATGTTCTTTTATAGAAAAATTGTTAGCCTTATAAATAAGGCAATAATATTTGTAAGTTGAACTTTAAGGCTTAAGAAAAAAAATCTAAGTTTCGGCCGGGCATGGTGGCTCACGCCTGTAATCCCAGCACTTTGGGAGGCCAAGGCAGGCAGAGAGTGAGACGATCCTGGCCAACACAGTGAAACCCTGTCTCTACTAAAAATACAAAAAAATTAGCCAGGCGTGGTGGTGGGCACCTGTAGTCTCAGCTACTCGGGGGGCTGAGGCAGGAGAATCGCTTGAGCCCAAGAGGCAGAGGTTGCAGTGAGCCGGGATCGCACCACTGTACTTTAGCCTGGGGGACAAAGTGAGACTCCGTCTCAAAAAAAAAAAACAAAACAAAATCCAAGTTTCTCAAATTGTTATAATTTTAATAAATCTAACATTAATTTAGATTCCCAGGAGCTATAAATAATCCTATTTATGCATAAAATGAAAAAATTTGAAAACTCAAACTGATGCCACTGAGTGCCTGCTCTGCCAGGCCCTGGCCGTCGGAGGGGACCATCCCATTCGCAGCACCTGCCCCGGAGCCGCTCAGACCCAGCTGAGAGGAGACAGCTGGCAGCAGCAGGAGCACAGCGCAGGGCCCCGCCCAACGCAGGGGCAAGAGGGGAGCTTCCTGCAGGCCGCGTACGCACCAGCGCAGCCTTCAACCAAGGACAGCATGGATGTTCTTTATTTCCACTTTTGCTTTAAAATTCCAACTCCAGGGTTCCAGTCATGCAACATTTTCTCCATCCTACGTTTTTTTTTTTTTTTTCTTAAAAAAGGGTTGGGGGGAACCTTATCTCTTGACGAGGTCTGCCTGTATTACCCAGGCTGGACATGAATGCCTGGGTTCAAGGGATCCTCCCGCCTGTCTTCCAAGTAGCTGGGCTTAGAGAAGTGTGCCATCACACCCGGCTCCATCTTAGTGAAGCCACCTCAGCCTGCATTCAGAATCAGAAGACATCACGGATCTAAGATCCCAGCACCATCTATCATGAGTGTGGGTGACGAGGACATCACTCACCAGCTGGGCTGCGCCAGGAAGGAGAACCCCTCCCTAACATTCTGGAGTGAGCCTCAATGAGCAGCCATCCTCCTTAGCAACAGACAGGCGGCTAGACCGAAGAGCTGCACTTCTCTTTTCTTTCTGTTTTTTAAAGACAGGGTCTCACTCTTTTGTCCAGGCTGGAGTGCAGTGGTGTGATCATGATTCACTGCAGCCTCCACCTCCCAGGCTCAAGCAATCCTCCCACCTCAGCCTCTCAGGTAGCTGGAACTACAGGTACACATCACTAAACCTGGCTAATTTTTAAATTTTTCTAGATACAGAGTCTTGCTGTCTTGCCCAGGCTGGTCTGGAACTCTGTGGCTCAAGCAATCCTCCCTCCCCAGCCTCCCAAAGTGCTGGGACTATAGGCATTAGCCCCACTCCCAGCTTGCACTTCTTAATATACCCACT
Organism: Macaca mulatta; assembly: GCF_049350105.2. Classification (NCBI taxonomy): domain Eukaryota; kingdom Metazoa; phylum Chordata; class Mammalia; order Primates; family Cercopithecidae; genus Macaca; species Macaca mulatta. Next base: position 127,147,184 of record NC_133420.1, on the reverse strand, counting down.
AGATGTCCCCAGAGAGGGCAAATATAGAACCACTGGGCTCAAAGTAGTAGTATATTACATTTTTTAAAAGAATCTATTTCTATATGCAAAAAACCACTTGTATAGTTCTTTGGCCAAAACCAAGACTCTGAACTAAAAGAACCTTCGTTAACTCAGTACTCAGTACAAGGGAAACCACAACCCTTTTAATACTGAAAATATCAACCTCCACATGACTAGCTTTGGTTTTATTATCCATAGATTAATAAAATGCAACAATATTTAAAAGTATGGCTGAATTCTTAGTAACCTTTTTTTCCATTCTATATATTTTTTAGACAGGGTCTCACTCTGTCACTCAGGCTGGAGTACAGTGGCACAATCACAACTCACTGGGCTCAGATGATCCCAGTCTCTACCTTCTGGGCTCAGGTGATCCTCCCACCTCAGCCTCCCAAAGTGCTGGGATTACAGGTGTGAGCCACCGTGCCCAGCCCGCTCTGTATTTTGAAGTCATGATATTATCAGTGTACATTTGAAACATAACAGCACATACATCTGATGCACATTTATTCAGACAACACAGGCCGGCTGAGTGTGCTGCTTCTAGGGCCCCCAGGGTGGAGGTGCCCAAGTAGAAACTCCTGGACCAGAACCTCTGCTCAAAGGTTTCTTCTTCCTGTTCTAAAAACAGCACAAAAATAACTGCCTTACCCAACACTGTGGCAGTCACAAACAAAACTCAAATGACCTAGTTTACACCTTGTTACTGATTACTGTTCCCTGCCCCAACAAATATAGAAACTCAACACAAACGTTCAAATATTCACAGGCCACTTTTGCATTCCTTCCACCATCCACAATGGTACCCGAGCACATCATTCTCTTATAATTCCAGATTTCAAAGAATTCCAAGGAACCTCATCCTCATCATCTCTGGGAAGAACTCACTCCTAAGAACTCACAGAGTGCCAGCCTGGGCAACATGGTGAAACTCCACCTCTACTAAACATACAAAAATTAGCTGGGCATGGTGGCTGGAACCTATAATCTCAGCTACTCAGGAGGCTGAGGCAGGAGAATCGCTTGAACCCAGGAGGCAGAGGTTGCAGTGAGATGAAATCACGTCACTGCATTCCAGCCTGGGCAGAGTGAGACTCCATCTCAAAAAAAAAAAAAAAAAAAAAAAGACATTATTTATATCTTTTAAGGGACAGAAATTCTACAGCATTGAATAATTTGGCAGGAGAGATTTACATATATACACACACACATACACATATATACTTATATATATATATAAATACACACTTTTTTATATACATACTTTTTTAGAGACAGGTTCTCCCTCTGTTGCCCAGGTTGGAGTGCAGTGGTGCCATCATAGCACACTGCAGCCTCAAACTCCTGGGCTCAAACAATCCTCCTGCCTCACCCTCCTGAGTAGCTGGAACTGTAAGAACCTGCCACCATATTTGCCTAACTTTTTTCTGTAGAAATGAGTTCTCATATGTCGCCCAGGCTGGTCTCAAACTCCTGGCCTCAAGTGATCCTCCCACCTCAGCCTCCCAAACAAAGCGTTAGAGCTACAGGCATGAGCCACTGTGTCCAGTCTAGATTTCTTATATTTCTCCCCTGCATTTTCACATCTCTGATCTTCAGAACACTCCTGCACTGGTGCCTGGAGAGTGGCTGTGGTCCGCGGACTTTGTAAGCATACGCTGTCCATTTGCAAGTTTGATAACTGCTCAGCCATTGCAGTTAAGCAATGTTCTGCTTTCGCGGCACCAATGATAACTAGCTTTTAAACTTCTATCTTTCATAGCCCGTTTGTGAGAGAACATTTTCCTGGATCTCTCTTCTGTTGTGTTGTTACGAATACAGTAGGAAGGAATGATATTTGGCTTCCTCAGTAAAGGAATCTGTATTAGTCAGGGTTCCCCAGAGGAACAGAACCAATAGAATACACAAGTATAGATATATGAGAGGGGATTTATCAGGGGAATTGGCTCCCGCAATTATGGAGGCTAAAAACTCCCAAGACAGGCCATCTGCAAGCTGGAGACCCTGAGATGCCAGTAGCATGGCTTAGACCAAGTCCAAAGGCCTCAGAACGAGGGAAGCCTTTGGTGTAACTCTCAGTCCAAGGCCAAAGGCCTCCTGACCACAGACTGCTGGTGGAAGCCCTGGATTCCCAAGGCCAGTGAGCTGGGAGTTCTGATGTCCAAGGCAGCAGAAGAAAAGTCTGTCCCAGATTTCAAAGAGGGATGGATTTGCCTCTTCTGCATTTGATCTCTCCGCGCCATGGCCAATTGGCTGGTGCCTGCCAACCATGAGGGCAAATCCTCCCCACCTGGTCCACTCAGACTTGCACGCCAATCTCCTGTGGGTTTCCACACCCACGTACACACACACACACACAACTAAAATAAAGCTTCACTGGGCTCCCAGGTACTCCTTAATCCAGTCGAGTTGATACCTGAAATTAACTCCACAATTCCCCCTGCTTGTCAACTTGGCACCCCCAGCATCGTCTTAAACCATACTTAAGTTTCCAAATGAAGACAGTAACAAAGTAATTTTGTTATTTAGTTGCATCCACCTGACATGAGGCAACTATCCTGCATACAACCGAAATACACAATCCCTTCCCCAGAATTCAGCCTTCAGGATTTCAACATTTGAGATTCTACTCTTTCAGGATTATAATTTTTGGAAGTTAGATCTTTTGGGGGTTATGGCATTCAGGATAGTGTTGTGAAAGGAAAATTAAATCTCAGAACCCCAAACTCACGAGGCCAAAGGGAGAAGTTAAGTCTGGAAACTGAGTCACACGAAAGCCTTCTATTCTGTTCCTCTATAGATAGCTGCAAAGAGAGAAGGCCACGTATCTCCCCACGTGGCCTCCCTCACAAATTGCTCACAAGGAATTTCCTTGCAGGTCCCAAAATCTTCACCCTAAAACAGAGTTCTGCTGAATTTCACCCTGATTTTTTTTTTTTTTTTTTTTAGACGGAGTCTTGCACTGTCACCCAGGCTAGAGTGTAATGGCACAGGCTTGGCTCACTGCAACCTCCACCTCCCGGGTTCAAGAGATTCTCGTGCCTCAGCCTCCCAAGTAGCTTGGATTACAGGGGCACACGACCACGCCTGGCTGATTTTTGTATATTTAGTAGAGACAGGGTTTCACCATGTTGGCCATGATGTTCTCAAACTCGACCTCAAGTGATCCACCCACCTCGGCCTCCCAAAGTGCTGGGATTGCAGGCTTGAGCCACCGCGCCCACATGATGACGTAAATTAATAGCTTATCTTAAACAGGTACTGGACAAAGACAGAACTAGAAATCATCCCTCTGCCCACTCCAAGACAAACGCGTGATTGCTGCCGCCTCCTTCTCCTGTATGCTTGCTTTTATCTTATGTAAAATGCAGATTTGCTGAAAGTCAGACAAATGAGTAATTGTTCTTCGACCTCTCCTTTCACATGTAACATGTGGATTCAGTGAGCACTAATCCAAATCTTCCAAGAAGGTAGGACTCACTCACCTTACAAGAATGTAACCACTCACCTCCTGACATACCCTCCCTCCCTTTTTTTTCTTTCCCTCTGCCCCTCCTGCCACCCTTTCCCCTTTAAATATTGAAGTCCTCAAAATTCTCCTTGGAAAAAGCACAGGCCACAGATCCTACTGTGACTTGTGTCTCTTTTTCCCCAAGTGCATCCTCAACCTTCGAAAAATGAACCTCTAAATAGATTGAGACCCGTCTCAGACACTCTTTGGTTTATAGCAGGGGTCCCCAAGCCCTGGACCGCGGACTGGTACCAGTCCACAGCCTGTTAGGAACCGAGGTGCACAGCAAAAGGTTAGCAAGCATGACCACCTGAGCCCCACCTCCTGTCAGATCAGGAGGCATTAGATTCTCATAGGAGCGCAAACCCTACTGTGAACTGCACATTTGAGGGAAGTAGGTTGTGTGCTCCTTATGAGAATCCAATGCCTGACGATCTGAGGTAGAACAGTTTCATCCCAAAACCATCCTTACCCATCCTCCAGCCGTGGAAAAATTGTCTTCCAAGAAACCAGTCCCTGGTGCCAAAAAGGTTGGGGACTGCTGGTTTACAGTATCTTTCAGGACTGTGGTTGGCACTGGCCCTTTCACCTTTCTATCGGCTTCTTAACAAAACATTTCAAAGTGTAATAATTTTTAAATTATATTTTCAACTCAGAATAGAGGTTTGGTGGCTGAAAAAAGCAAGCCTGAAATGCAAACCTGAAAGCGATGAAAGCAAGTAAGAGGCTGAGTGGGCTCACGTGGAGTCTGGAGTTGCGGTGTGTGTGTTACCCTAAGACATCCTTTAGCATCGGTCAGGAGAGAAGAGACAGCCCGAAACCAGCAGCAGTGCCCAAAGCCAAGGAGGTGCTGGGAAGCTCACTATGGAGATGCAGATGATCAGATCCTAGCGTACTTTGAGAAACTGCAAGAAAGCAAGATTCTGAAAAAGCCGCCATGCCAAAATGGAAGTCTCCTCGCAGTGCAATTTCAGACTGAAAACTTCACCATTAAAGGTAAAGTTCATGTTGGCCGGGTGCGGTGGCTCACGCCTGCAATCCCAGCACTTTGGGAGGCTGAGACGGGCGGATCACGAGGTCAGGAGTTCGAGACCATCCTGGCTAACACAGTGAAACCCCGTCTCTACTAAAAAAAATACAAAAAAATTAGCCGGGCGAGGTGGCGGTGCCTGTAGTCCCAGCTACTCGGGAGGCTGAGGCAGGAGAATGCTGTGAACCCGGGAGGTAGAGTTTGCAGTGAACCAAGATTGCGCCACTGCCCTCCAGCCTGGGCGACAGAGCGAGACTCCATCTCAAAAAAAAAAAAAAAAAGTATGGAATTGTAGACAGATGGGGTCAAACCTCTCATGGGCAAGCCCTGGAGAGTGACAGCTCACAGCAAGGCTGTCTGCCCTCACCCACTGAGGACAGCTGACCTCAGAGGGTCAAATTCTTGATTTCCTTCATGGAATGGTTAAACAGTAAAGTGCATGTTAAAAACAAAAAACAAACCAAAAACACCAATATGTCATCAAGTTTACAATGACATGAGAAGACTTCGAATCTCTGCTCTACTGTTCACAGAGGAATACGGGCTTAGCCAGGGAAAGGAGCTAGCCTAAGTTTGTGTACTAAGGGCTGACTTCTTATTTTTCGATGAGAGAGGAAAATAAGAGATGGTTTGACAAAGGATGACTCACAAGCATGGCTTAGATTTTTTTTTTTTTCCAAGGTTAAATGTTCTCAGTCAACAACTGGGAAAACTACAGGTATTTTACTAAACTTATGCTTCCAACAATGGCTAAGTGCTCTAAGGCAGTGGTCCCCAACCTCTTTGGCACCAGGAACTGATTTTGTGGAAGACAATTTTTCCATGAATGGGAGAGAAGTTTGGCTTGGGGCCAAACTCTAGGGGGAGGAGGGGGTACTGAGCCCAGACTCTCGAAAGGCCTGAAGGGACCAAAGTCTGGGGCAACCCCTGGCTACCAGCAGAAGCAAATACAACCTGTCCCTGTGGAAAAGTGTCTCAAATTCCCAATTTCAGCTCACGGGGCTGATCAAGATTAAGCAAAACGGGCCAGGTGCGGTGGCTCATGCCTGTAATCCCAGCACTTTGGGAGGCCGAGGCAGGAGGATCACCTGAGGTCAGGAGTTCGAGACCAGCCTGGCCAACATGGTGAAACTCCGTCTCTACTAAAAATACAAAAATTAGCCAGGTGTGGTGGTGGGCGCCTGTAATCCCAGCTACTCAGGAGGCTGAGGCAGGAGAATCACTTGAACACAAGAGGTGGAGGTTGCAGTGAGCCAAGATCATGCCACTGGACTCCAGCCTGGGGGACAAAGTGAGACTCCACCTCAAAAAAAAAAAAAAAAAAAAAAATTAAGCAAAATGCTTACAATCACAGGTCACCAAAGACAGAAAAAAGCAAACCACAATGAACATCACCTGAAACAAAAAAGTACATACTTAAATTCTCAAGAGCTGCAGATGCTGGGATTGTCAGATACAGAATATAGAATAGCTGTGTGTGACACTTAAAGAAGTCAAAGGCACAGTCACAAGGATCACCAGTGAGAGTGTTTCTAAATGAACAGCCACGCTTGGGAAAAAACTGTGGAACTTTTACAAAGAAAATGAAAAATTGTTCAAATCAAAAACTCCATCAACAGGTTAAACATTAAATCAGACACAGCTAAAGAGAGAACTAATGAATGGAAGAGATACATAAATGTTTTTACTACATGTGACTACATCACTGCAATTGAAATCGAGATTGAGAATGGAAAAGTGTTGATCCAAGAGGTCATGAGTTGTCTTAGTTCACCTACACAGAATGAAAAGTGTGGCAGGTGGAGAGGGAATGCATCTTCCTTCACAGGAAAAATCATTTGATGAGTGATTCCCTGCTATAGGAATTCAAGGGCCCCTTCAGTATGGGAGAAGGCACCAGGGCCTGTATTGGAATGAACCCCGCTCAGGAAGGATCCTCCCAAGATTTCCAACAGTGTAGCCTCTGGAGAAGAAAACAACAGTGCTGGAGGCAGGGAAGAATGGAGGGGAGCTGGTGTTCCCTATTTATTCTTTTTTTTTTTTTTTTTTTTGAGATAGAGTCTCCTCTGTCACCCAGGCTGGAGTACAGTGGCACGATCTTGGCTCACTGCAACCTCCACCTCCTGGGTTCAAGTGATTCTTCTGCCTCAGACTCCTAAGTAGCTGGGACAACAGGTGTGCATCACCACACACACCTAATTTTTGTATTTTTAGTAGAGACGGGGTTATGCCATGTTGGCCAGGCTGGTCTGAAACTCCTGACCTCAGGTGATCCACCTGCCTCAGTCTCCCTATTTATTCTTTCATACCTTTTTAATGATTTCCTGGTTGCATGAATCACCTATTCATGCAAAGGGATTTTCAAGTCTTAGAAGATTGAAATAGACACAAACTATATGGCCTCTTAACAAGAAGATATACCTAAAGAAAATTTCAAGAACAGAGCCGGGCGCCAGGGCTCACGCCTGTAATCCCAGCACTTTGGGAGACCGAGGCGGGCAGATCACGAGGTAAGGAGATCGAGACCATACTGGCTAACACAGTGAAACCCCATCTCTACTAAAAACACAAAAAATTAGCCGAGCGTTGTGGTGCATGCCTGTAAGCCCAGCTACTCGGGAGGCTGAGGCAGGAGAATTGCTTGAACCTGGGATGCAGAGGTTGCAGTGAGCCAAGATCGCGACACTGCACTCTAGCCTGGGCAACAAAGCGAGACTTCATCTCCAAAAAAAAAAAGAAAAGAAAGAAAATTTCAAGAACAAAAACGCCTAACTGTTGGACCATACAACAGCCTAGACATCTCTCTTTGAAAATTTTCCTGAATATAGCAGATGTAGCACTATAGGAAAAGGCTGTCATAGTCTCATCATTATGTGAGGAAGGCATCTTGAAAAACTAACGACATGGTGACAAAGACAAAAACATATCACTGCCAGGCCTGGAGGCAGGAGCCCGGAGTCCCAGCTGATCAGGAGGCGAAGGCAGGAAGACTGCTTGAGCCCAGGAGTTTGAGTCCAGCCTGGGCAACACAGTGAGACTCCATCTCTTAAGAAACAAAAACAAAAAAGTCCTCAGCATTGAGCTTGAAACGTCATTTCAGACAAACTTTCAGAAATCAATAGGCAACATCGTATTTTGGAGGAGAAAGGACATTAGCATGACTTTCAAAAACAAGAGTTGTATGCTTGCTCCTGGTCTTTCAGGCTGGGTTTCCAGGTCTCCTGGGTCCCTGCCACCTCCTTTGCTGCAGGGGTACTTTGCAGAGAAAGTCAGAGAAACACAAAGGAATTCTGACAGAATAGACAGAAGGCATATCTTGATGTGACTTGTCAAGAGATATTGTCGACCAGTGTTTCTACTTATCTATGGTTTCTTACCCCAAAAAACAGGAAAGAAGAAACTGTAGGATAAACAGAACATTCTTCCATTGGTTGAATTCAGTAGCCTATTATTAAAAAAGAAAAAAAGTAATGATTAGGTTAATGATACTGCAGTTTAAATTTACTGGTTTTACTAAACTGCGTTTTGATACAGGAACCATCTTCCCAAACAGAAAATATAATGCTAAAAATCCTAGGTGATACTAATTGGGTGACGTTGGGCAAATCTCTTTTCTTCCCTGAATCTCAGATTCATTTTACAAAATGTAGATTATTTAAAAAAAGGAAAGCCTTCCTCAAAAGGTGGATATAAGGACTGAATGAAATTGTTTAGGACTGTGCTGACAGCCAGCACAAAATCACAACTGCTATTATCGCTGTGGCTATCATTGATTCACTGACTTTACACACCTTTACTAGTTTAATTTGTGGTCCCAAATTCAAGGTTGGGTTTATTTTTTGTAAATAATTTTAGAAGAAAGTTGATCATCTCTTTTTTTTCTTTCTTTTTTGAGACCAGGTCTTGCTCTGTCACCCAGGTGTGATCATGGCTCACTGCAGCCTCTACTTCCTGGGATTAATCAGCCCTCCCACCTCAGCCTCCTAAGTAGCTGGGACTATACACACAGGTCACCATGCCTGGCTATTTTTTTTTTTTTTTTTTTTGGCCTGGCTTTTTTTTTTTTTTTAAGTAGAGACAGAGTCTCGCCATGTTGCCCAGGCTGGTCTCAAACTCCTGGGCTCAAGTCATCTGCCTGCCTTGGCCTCCCAAAGTACTGGGATTACAGGCGTGAGCCACCAAACCCAGCCAAAAAGTTTATTCTTAATTAATAATGTAGGCAAGAAAAGTTTAAGGTCATAAACTGTTTTCAGGAACTTGCACATGCTTAGGAAGTATTGTGAACAAATAAACTATTATTTGCTACTTACAAAGCAATCAAGTAATTGGGGTGGAGGAGATGGTAGACAAAGAAGTTTAAGACTTCATTTCTGGCCAGGTGCGGTGGCTCACACCTGTAATCCCAGCACTTTGGGAGGCCGAGGCGGGTGGATCACCTGAGGTCAGGAGTTTGGGACCAGCCTGGCTGACATGGTGAAACCCTATCTCTACGAAAAATACAAAAATTAGCCAGGCACAGTGGCAGGGGCCTGTAATCCCAGCTACTATGGAGGCTGAGACAGGAGAATCGCTTGAACCCGGGAGGCAGAGGTTGCAGTGAGCCGAGGTCATGCCATTGCACTCCAGCCTGGGCAACAAAAGCAAAACTCCACCTCAAACGAACAAACAAAAAAGACTCAATTTCTGCTCTCCGGGGATTTCATCCCTAGCTGAGAAAATTAAATTAACCCTCCTGAGGAGACAATAAGAAGGAGTATTTTCTTCATGGTTGGTCTCCTACTTGTATCCAAAAACAATTTGAAGGTGTCTGAAGACTGCCCGTAACAGGATCAAATAGAATCAAATATAAGTTCCACTCACTTTCTAGTAAGCAATACTTTGTTTAACAAGTTTTAGAAACTCTATGTATTTAAAATGAAATCTTTTAAGTTTATAGTTCAAATTTTTAAACAATTAAGGTAGAATTCTCTTCTCCAATCGGGACCATCTTGTCACATTTCACTGTCACTGTTTCATTAGTAATGCTTTGCCCACTTCACTTATCAAAAAGATACACATTACAAAAATTAGCTGGGCATGGTGGTGTGCACACTTGTGGTCCCAGTTACTGGGAAGGCTGAGGTGGGAGGATCACCTGAGCCCAGGAGATGGAGGCTGCAGTGAGCCGTGATGGTACCACTGCACACTCCAGCCTGGGCAACACAGTGAGACCTTGTCTCAAAAACAAACAAACAAAAAAAGACACACATTAAGTGTTCCTAACTGTTGAAACTGGCTGATGGGCATATATGTGGAGTTTGCCACATCACTCTGTCTCCTTCTGTATATGTTTGACAGTTTCCTTGCATCCTAACACTTTTTGTTAAATGCGTACTTGTGAAAGAAAAATATAATAAATAAAAATCTGTCTTACCAGCAAGCCCCAAGCTAATCAAAGGAGCAGAAAACATCCAAGAGAATTAAAGCCGAAAAGTTTACGCTTAAGGCAGTCAAAGACCAAAACAAAACCAAACCACAAAAATCATGGGAAACACTTACTGTCTGAAATTAAAATAAAATTGGGAATAAGAGAAATACGTAAGTTTTAAATTTCAAACCAAGGGTAGAAAAACATCTATTTTCTCAAAGAGCTAAAAGTATTTATGCAAACAGTAAAAAAATCAATCCATCCATTAATAAGAAATAAATAAAAACTATATATGTGTTCCTGATACAACAAAATCCATTGAGGGCTATTTTGTGACTCATAAAAATATTTAGATTCTTCACCAACCTTTTTTTTTTTTTTTTTTTTTGAGACAGAGTCTCCCTCTGTCACCAGGCTAGAGTGCAGCAGCACCATCTCGGCTCACTGCAACCTCCACCTCTCAGGTTCAAGCAATTCTCCTGCCTCAGCCTCCCGAGTAGCTGGGACTACAGGTGCTCACCACCACACCCAGCTAATTTTTGTACTTCTAGTAGAGACGGGTTTTCACCATGGTGGCCAGGATGGTCTCGATCTCTTGACCTCGAGATCCACCCGCCTCAACCTCCCAAAGTACAGGGATTACTGGCGTGAGCCACCATGACCAGACGCAACCTAAATTTTTATAGATTTTAGTTTTATTTCCTTAATAATGATGAGACTGTATTAGTGGCATTTTAAAAATAATGTAGCATGACATTTATTTTTAAAAAGAAATAATTAAAGGTAAATAACAATAAAGCCCTTCTTCCTTTAGACTTACTGTGGGAATATGAGTCTTTTTCACTTTGCACTCAGGGTTTTTCAATCAGGGGAAAAAAAAAAAGTCCCATTCTTTATCCCTGTTCGTCAACTGTAATACACTAGATGTACTTTGAACCTACTGCAGTGATTCAAATAGTGAAGAAAGTTCACCCGCTGAGTATTTTCCAAGGGCCTAATTTGTTAACAAGAGAAGCTGTCATCTCTGACTTTGTTCATCAGAGACAGAATCGAGGCACTATTAATAGATCTATTGACTGTGTAAGTCCAAAGTCTGGGCTTGAATTCCCAGAGGAGTGAGTCACACACACACGTTTACCACAGTCTCTGATCCTCTCCATCGCTCCTAGTCCCAGTTAACTAGGAAAAATAACTCATCGAATTTCTTTCCATTAACAAGAGAAGTTCACATTTTGCTCTAATTCATTAATCAGCTTTCAGAACAGTCAAACCAAACTTGGTAAACAAAAAGCAATTTTATATTACAGGCTAACACACCTAATTACATAAATTCATTTCTTTTTCTTATTTGGTTTACAATCTAAAATGAATTCCGCCATGGTCAAAAGGGACCAATGGGAAGAAATTTACCCTGATTCAATGTTAGTAGTGGAAACGTCACTGTTTTGTTTTTGTTTTTGTTTTTTTTTCCTATGGAGTTGATGGCTTTTTCTTGCAGATTACAGTGAGTGTCTCATATATTTGGCATCTCTTGTCATACAATACTTTTAAAACTAGTTAAACTTGGCGCAGTGGCTCACATCTGTAATTCTAGCACTTTGGAAGGTGGGCAGATCATGAGGTCAGGAGTTTGAGACCAGCCTGGTCAACATGGTGAAACCCCGTCTCAACTAAAAATACAAAATTAGCCGGACATGGTGGTGGGCGCTTATAATCTGAGCTACTCGGGAGGCTAAGGCAGGAGAATCGCTTGAACCTGGGTGGCGGAGGTTGCAATGAGCCAAGCGATCTCGCACTCCAGCCTGGGCAACAAGAGCAAAACTCTATCTCAAAAAAAAAAAAAAAACAGTCAAACTTTTGGGGTTGGACGCAGTGGCTCACACCTGTAATCCTGGCACTTTGGGAGGCCAAGGCAGGCGGATTACCTGAGGTCAGGAGTTCAAGACCGGCCTGGCCAACATGGTGAAACCCCATCTCCACTAAAAATACAAAAATTAGCTGGGCATGGTGGTGGGCACCTGTAATCCCAGCTACTCGGGAGGCTGAGGCAGAAGAATTGCTTGAATCTGGCAGATGGAAGTTGCAGTGAGCCAAGATCGCACCACTACACTCCAGCTTGGGTGACAGAGCGAGACTCTGTCTCAAAAAAACAAAATAAAATAAATAAACATAAAGAATATGTTAGGTCTCTGGTACTTTGTATAAGTGAGGGATATGTTTTTCACACATGAAGGAGAAAGCGAACACTTTTCATATGCAAATAAAGTAAATGAGATGACAGTGGAGGATGTTTCTAGAGCCCAGAGTGCCTGAACTGACCACCTGCTATTCTTGGGAAGATACTTAAGCACGATGCCCTGGATGCTTTTCCTATACGACAGGAATAGTAACAGGACCTTCTCTTCCGTCGTGGAAATGCAGTCAGATAATTCATGAACAATGCTTTGAAAAATGTCTGACATCATAAGCCCTCAACAAATATTGGCTATTATTATTATTACATGAGAAAGTAGAATTCTGCATGATAATCATTACAGGCATGTAGCAGCTTCTGAAAACACCATGCTATAAGTTTATAAGCCAATGACTTTGATATGAGAACACATATTTCTTCTGAAACAATGTTATAAATTATTAACATAATACACCTAATCTATTTTACTCATCAACTACCTAAAATTCAGTTTCTGGTCACTATGCCTTTCATAGCGTTGTTCCCATGGGGAAATATGCTTTTAGTCCCAATGAGGTGTTTTAACAATTTTTAGGAGTTTCTAGATTTCTATTTCTGGAAAAAAAATTATCTAAAATACCAGAATTTCAGAACAGATAAAACTCCAGTGATTAAAAAAAAAAAAAACCTCACTTCTATAATAATGAAAGGAGACAAACCACTAGAACCACTCATGAAGAGTTTGTGATTTTTTTGGGGGGAGACGGAGTCTTGCTCTGTCAGCCAGGCTGGAATACAGTGGCACAGTCTCAGCTCACTGCAACCTCTGCCTCCTGGGTTTAAGTGATTCTCCTGCCTCAGCCTCCCAAGTAGCTGGGATTACAGGCGCCTGCCACCATGCCTGGCTAATTTTTGTATTTTTACTGCTAAAAATACTCTCTACAAATGGGGTTTCATCATGTTGGCCAGGCTGGTCTCGAACTCCTGACCTCAGGAGATCCGCCTGCCTCAGCCTCCCAAAGTGCTGGGATGATTGGCGTGAGCCACCACGCCTGGCCAAGAGTTCATAATTTAGTTTTTTGTAACGTTGCTGGCACTGACTCAGTTTCAGATTGATTGCTGGTAGCGGAAACACAAATACTGTGTTTTCAGATATCCTGCCCTGCTCATTCTTCCTAGAGAGGGGCAGGTGCCCGCTTTATCTTCCAGCACGGAATTAACAGGAGGCCCAGGTTCACAACGTTCTGATTAACCCGAAACAAGAGCTCTTTATCCAGATTGGTGCCACCTGGTGGTTTTCCGCATAAACCCGTGGAAATGGCTGTTTGTGCCCGGGGACGAGGTTGCTCAGCCCCTCTGCTGACCCCTCCTTCTGGGAAGAGAATTGGTCAAGTGAGAAAGTCCAGCTAACGAAAGAACAATGAGCTGCCCAGGAGTCCACAGCAGCCTGCAGCCTTCAGAGTCACTCAGACCCTAAAAGAGCTGCCAATGGGATCGACTTTCAGCTGGTGGGCAACACGCACCCACGCTGACTGCTCGACACGGAAACACCGCCCTGGCCGTGGGTCAATGGGTGCAGCCCCAGCCCCAGCCCAGCAATGAGGGGGTTACCGCCGGGCTGGTCGGGGCTGTGTCTGGAGCTGAGTCTGTGGGTGCAGGTCCCGCCGAGGAGGGTTTTGCCCCTCGCATCTCGTTTCTCACACTCACTTACACATCAGCAAAATTCTCAGAGGCTGTGTGGCCTGCGACTTCCTGAAGAAGTCTGGTGCGGCTGGGGCACCAGATGGAGTTGTCGCTGCCTCATGCAACCCCTCTTACCCAGTCTCTGCCAGCTGCCCCTCACTGGCTGCACCCTGGGGGTGGCCCTGTTCACTACAATAAGCAAAGTCGCTGAGTGGGACAGGGTGAAGCACTCCCCTTAGGAAAGTCAGGGCTCACCAATTATTATGCAGATTCCTCAGCTAGCGAAAGAAAGGGGTTGCAGTTGAAGGAAGATGGTTCATGTCCCTCAGGTTTTAAGCCATTCACTGTTGAGTTGAAGCCACCTGATGGGCTATTCCCATCATATAGGAAAAGTATCTAGGGCATCGTCTTGCACCCTTCAGGGTGGCCACTGGAGCTGTCACTGTAGTGAATGTCCACACTTCCTAAGAGACTTGGCCTCCACCGCTCCACTGGGCCTCAGATCTTACCACTAAATTGACCATTTCATTTGTCTCTCACGAGCAGCAGATCGGGTTTCAGGGCAAATGCTGAAAGAACAACACCTTCCCAAAATTCAAGTGTGGATCCTGGGATATTCAGAGGTAAAATGGCGTGATGGCTGGGATAGGTTTTAAAACACTCCAGGGAACAAAAAAGTGGGGGTGGATGAGGACAGATAAAATAATATGGCAAAATGCCAAAGTGTTGAAGCTAGGTGGTGGGTCCGTGACTACTCATTGAATTATTCCATTTTGTGCACGTTTCAAAATGTCCGTAATAGAAAGTAACAAATAAATAAACCTATTTTTTGAAATGATCAAAATCCCCTTCTAGGGTAAGTAGCTCTCCCAGGGTCCCACATTAGCAAAGGGCGATATGGAACTCAAACTCAGATTTGTATTGTTGTGTTCCAAAAAGTTCCAAGTCCACAGTTCTTGGCACTCCTTGATATGTGGCTAAGGCTAAATGCCAATGCAAGGGTAGTGCCAAAAGATTACTAGGGATATCAAACATCTTGTTATCATGTACCCTCCTGGTAGTCCCAGCTACCTTTACACGTTTTATTTCTGTGCATACCAAATGTTAAATATTAAAAATGTTACAGCCTGCTAAGGAAGACTGTAACGATTGCCATCAGCTCACCTGTCGCAGGTCTCCAGTGGAGACACTAATAATAAGAGTTGGAATAATCATGAAGCAGGCATTGTAGAAGAGCACTCCGTATTTCCCTAGCTCCTGCAAAAACAAAAACATAAAAACCACTCAATTTTAGAAACATGACGCACAGATTTCCTGGAGCCATTTATTCAACTGCATATTCATGCAAAGTTAGAATATGCATTCTGGGCAACTGTACTGGAATATTTTCAGCAAATTTCTGACATAAAATGCTTCATTTTGAGGGTACTGAGATTTTGGAATAAACATTTGTTTTACACCAAAACTACAGAGAAAACGCATGGCAGTGGAAAGCCTCTAGGGTTCCATTCATCTCCAGCATTCTAATTGTGTGGGGTTTTTTTTAAGCACGTTATTCAAAATGGGAAATCTGGAACAAAATAAAGAACATTAAAAACGTGAATATAAACAAAACTCTTTAAAAACATCTGCTGTTTCCATTAAAGGACAGCAGCATTATACATTTACTTTCATTAAAGTGGCCACACCACTTCACCATTTTCAAAAAAGGATGACATATTGTGATTTTGCAAAGACAACAAACCTGTTTTTGTAAAACTGCTACCGTTAAAAAAAAAAAAAAAAAAAAAAAAAAAAAAAAAAAGGCCATGCAGGGGGAAAAAAAAACACAGTGCAGATTTAAAAAAAAAAAAGCTCATAGAAATAAGCCTGTTGGTCAGAGTGAACTCCCTCATCCAGCACAAAGAGCTTGGAACAAAGAAACATATGTCTGACTCATCCTCCCGGGCTTCCTGTAACAGCTGTGGGGGGGAGGGATGGGGCCTCCACGTGACAGGCAGCCACACAAAAGCAAAGCTCCTCTGCCCCAGCCCCTCATCATCAGAAGCAGCAGCTATGGCTGGACAGGACCTTACAAATTATCCATTGCAGTCATTTCATTCCACAGATGAGGAAACTGACGTTTGGAGAAGTTAAGGTTCAAAGTCACAACGGCCAGTAAGTAGCAAAACTTGTGTCTCTAACCCACATCTCCAGACTCCAAACTAGTGCTCTCAGAACAAATATCGTGACCCCTGACCTTGCCTTGGTCGTTGATGATGCCAGTAAAAAAGTTAGTTTGCCTTTCAAATTAATCCCTTTTTATATATTCTGAGTGTGCATCTAAACTAGTAGCTTTTCCCATGCTATCTCATTTTCACCCAAAATTTTGCAAATAATAACTTACACAGACAAGATAATTGAAAATAAATTAGGAATCTACACGTCATATTATATAAATTACATGACATGCCAACTGTACACATTCATTTTTGTTTTTCATATAATTCTAGGGCCCAGATGACAAAGCCAAAAAGCCATAGGCAAGGTCTGGTACCTTTGGGTCCATTTTCTGTTTGGTATAAACTCCATTTGCTGCTGTGAAGATATCATTCAGGAATACAAAAATATAGCCTTCTAAGTTAAAAGCAAGGTCAGACCTGGGAGGGAGACCACAAAAGGAGAAGGATTATTCGAAAACTCCTAACTTGGCCTCCAAGCCCGCCTGTTTTACCTTTCCCTAATCAAATGCACTTTTCTGTGGCACACTGTGTGGTAGTGAATGGTTAATTCCTCTGCTTTGCCTCCAGACAAAAACCAAACCAGCCCATCAGGTGGCTTCAACTCAGCAGTGAACGGCTTAAAACCTGAGGGACAGGAACCATCCTCCTTCAACTGCAGCCCCTTTCTTTCGCCAGCTGAGGAATCCGCGTAATAATTGGTGAGCCCTGACTTTCCTAAGGGGAGTGCTTCACCCTGTCCCACTCAGCGACTTTGCTTATTGTAGTGAACAGGGCCACCCCCAGGGTGCAGCCAGTGAGGGGCAGCTGGCAGAGACTGGGTAAGAGGGTTGCATGAGGCAGTGACACCTCCTTCTGGTGCCCCAGCCGCACCCTGTCCATCCTTCTGTGTGACCCCTTATTGGCTCCTTTCCTCCCGTTCTTTTGAAACATCTTCTCTTCCATTTCCATTATAAATAGCACCAGCGTAAAAACATCTGGGGAGCTATGACAGGAACAAGAGGAAGAGCAACAGCTGAGCCATGAAGTGGCCCACCCACCTGCACTTGATGGTTGCAGACAGTGCTAGACCATAATATTCAGAAATACACACTGCCAGGGAGGAAAACCTTTTCCTGTACCCGCTCAGGTTCAGTGTCTGGGGGCCTGCTAATTTAACTGATAAAAGACAGATTAACAGGAGAAAGAGAATACAAATCTTATTAATACGTTCCCTAAAGTTCACAGAAAATAAGTGAAACTCAAAGAAACAGTGAGGCTTGGGGACTTACATTGTGACAAAGGAAAGAGGATTTGGGCTTCAAGGAACAAATAAATTGTGTAACTGTTAGAAAGTAACTAGGAAATCTACAGTGGAAATGATGAAGGAGAAGGGTTATTTGAGGGTTTGTTTATGCAGATGCATCTCAGGGCCGATCCTCCATCCAGTGACAGGAATTGCTCTCCTCTTCCTGGGATGGGAGAAGGGGCCCCCTTCACAATGGGAAACTGATTCCCTGTTTTTTAGGCAGAAAGGAGAAGGCAGCAAACTTCCTGATGTGTTGATTCTCAATTGTCCTCAGCTCAAAATAATCCTGATCCCACAGTAGCATAGTTTGGAGGGGCATATCCTAAATCTTCTTCAACGTCAAAATAAGATTATTTCTAACCAAAGAGAATGAAAGAGAGCAAAAACTGTACCAAAATCTGAATGCAAATTAAATTAGACTTTTGCTTGAGGCCTCCACACATTATTATCTACAAACATATTTGTGAGAAGGGAAGTTAATTTTAGTCATCGTAAGTCAGAATTCTCTCTCAGTCACAATTTAAAAAAAAAAGTCCAGGTGCGGTGGCTCACACCTGTAATCCCAGCACTTTGGAAGGCCGAGGCGGGTGGATCACGAGGTCAGGAGATCGAGACCATCCTGGCTAACATGGTGAAACCCTGTCTCTACTAAAAATACAAAAAATTAGCCGGGTTTGGTGGCGGGCACCTGTAATCCCAGCTACTTGGGAGGCTGAGGCAGGAGAATGGCGTGAACCCAGGAGGCGGAGCTTGCGGTGAGCCAAGATCGCGCCACCACACTCCAGCCTGGGCGACACAGCGAGACTCTGTCTCAAAAAAAAAAAAAAAAAAAAAGGATTTTCAGCCGGGCGCAGTAGCTCATGCCTGTAATCCCAGCACTTTAGGAGGCTAAGGTGGATGGATCACCTGCGTTGGGAGTTCAAGACCAGCCTGACCAACATGGAGAAACCCCGTCTCTACTAAAAATACAGAATTAGCTGGGCCTGGTGTCGCATGCCTGTAATCACAGCTACTTGGGAGGCTGAGGCAGGAGAATCACTTGAACCGGGGAGGCAGAGGTTGTGGTGAGCCAAGACTGCGACTCCAGCCTGAGCAACAAGAGTGAAACTCCGTCTCAAAACAAAAGGATTTTCTTCAAAATAAGGGTCTTCCAAATTTCTTACCTACCCATATGTGATTCAGCGTGAAGAAGAGCAGAGTCTGCTGCCCCCTTAGACGGCAGAGCTAAGTGAGTGGAAAGAGGATGGGAGGAGACACTGCCCGCCTCCTGGGAGAGCTGCAGGGGAACTCCTACTCGGGGGACCAAGAGTTCCCAGCAGCACTGCTCCCACTCCCAGAAGCCTGGGCCACTGTCAGGCGGCTTACCCACCATTTGTTTAGGCCGGTGGTGACAGCACAGACATTTCTGAAGAATTTACTTGTTTAATCAATTAGAGCAGATTCATGTAACCCTTGCAGTTGTTCAAGCGATCCTCCTATCTCAGTCTCCTGAGTAGCTGGGACTACAGGCATGTGCCACCATGCCCAGCTAATTTTTTTATTTCTATTTTTGTAGTGACAGGGTCTCATTATGTTGCCAGGGCTGGTCTCAAACTCCTGGGCTCAGGCAATCCTGTCACCTGGGCCTCCCAAAGTGCTGGGATTGTCAGAGGCGTGTGAACCAGAGCAACTCCATCTTAAACAGGAGCTGGGTAAAATGAGGCTGACACCTACTAGGCTGCATTCCCAGGCGGTTTTAAGGCATTCTAAGTCACAGCATTAGATAGGAGGTCAGCACAAAATACAGGTCATAAACACCTTGCTGATTAAAACAGGTTGCAGTAAAGGAGCCGGCCAAAACTCACCGAAACCAAAATGGCCACAAGAGTGACCTGTGGTCGTCCTCACTGCTACACTCCCGCCATCACTGTGACAGTTTACAAACGCCAGGGCAACGTCAGAAAGTTACCCTATATGGTCTAAAAGGGGAAGCATGAATAATCCACCCCTTGTTTAGCAAATCATCAAGAAATAATCATAAAATGGGCAACCAGCAGCCCTCGGGGCTGCTCTGTCTATGGAGTGGCCATTCTTTTATTCCTTTACTTTCTTAATAAACTTGCTTTCCCTCTGCACTGTGGACTTGCCCTGAATTCTTTCTTGCACAAGATCCAAGAACCCTCTCTTGGGGTCTGGATCAGGACCCCTTTCCTGTAACAGGATTACAGGCATGAGCTACCACACCCAGCCCAGATGTTGTATTTTAACTTTTTCTGGCCATGTGACTTGCTTTTTGAATAAAATGTGAGAGAAGGTAACACATGTCACTTCTGGGTGAAACCTTTAAGAACCAGTACACAATTCCCCACATTCCCTTTTCCTGCTTGTTTGGTAAAGGAAGTGCCCTCTGAGGCAGGGACTCCATCAGCCTGGATGCCTGAGTAAGCACATGGAGCAGAGCCCTCTCACTAGCACTGCCTAGTGTTGGGTGGTGTGTGTGGCATGGATGGGGTGCATCTGGTGAGTGAAGTTACTGCCATGTGGAGGCTGTTTGTTACAGCAGCATCGCCTGCTCACCGGACATTCTGATCTGCCACTGCTTGCATCTGGATGCGCTAATGTAAGAGGAGAGCAGGATGGGGTCTCTGCTGGTCTCTAGCTGAGCACTCACGGCTGATCTGTGGCTAAGCGCTGTGAATGCCAGCAGCCAGGAGGGGATCCGTTCTGTGAGTGCCAGAGGTAGGGCCAGCCTGAGCATGGATACTCCAGGCTGGTTCTTGGTTGAAAGTCAGATGCTTTTGGAACCCTGATTTACCCTTTCAGATCATTTGCAGACTGTCCATGCATATGTGAAGCACAGACTGGATTTCTGCTCCCTGGTTCTGGAAACGTGCCTGTATACACATGGTAACTGAAGGGCCATTCCTCACCAAAGACTTACCAACAGTTTTATAAACCATTTTTTGCAAAAGTCTTTAACTGGCTGTAAGCCAGTGGTTTTCAAGATGAGCCCTAAGGAAGCTAGAAGAGAGGGGCTGTGCTGGGGAGACCTCAGAGTGCCGTGGGAGGAGCCCAGGGAATTTCACCCCAAAATATGGGACCCTGGCATGCAGATTATTTTACATGGGAAGCCCTTGAAGGGCAGCAGATGCTGAAGAGGTTTTTCTTGGATACTCCCTTTTCGACCTTAAAAGACTGCCACTCATGAGAACACACTTGCTTTCCATCCCCCTCTCTGACATCTACTGCAGAGAACAAGACTGAGGAATGCAGCCACATCTGGGCAGACTTTAAAAATATAATGTCTGCCTCTCAGGTGCAAATTCCAAAGAGAATCAATCCTTTACAATTTCTGTCTCCCAGGCCCATTCATTCTCTCCAGTCATCACTCCTGACCTCTCCAAAGCATTGTCTCCACTCCCTGCCCTCCGTGAAGAAGGATATAGAAGCACCTGCACCCCACTGGGTCACTGGGTGGCCGCTCTCCCGTGATCTCCACCCCAGGCATGGGAAGGTAAATCTGTGTGTCTTTTTCTCTTCTCAATCTGCTCTTTTGTCAGTTCCTTTTTTTTTTTTTTTTTTTTTTTTTTTTGAGATGGAGTCTCACTCTGTCACCCAGGCTGGAGTGCAATGGCACAATCTCAGCTCACTACAACCTCCACTTCCCAGATTCAAGCAATTCTCCTACCTCAGCCTCCCAGTAGCTGGGATTACAGGCGCACGCCACCACACCGGGCTAATTTTTGTATTTTTAGTAGAGACGGGTTTCGCCATGTTGGCCAGGCTAGTCTCTAACTCCTGACCTCAGGTGATCCACCCGCCTCGGCCTCCCAAAGTGTTGGGATTGCAGGCGTGAGCCACCACAGTTCCTTTTTTAATGAACCTTCAGAGAGTAGAGGGGGAAGCTGTCCCCTTTAGCCCCAAAGCATCTTCCATAGAACTCCTCCCTTTTTAAACTACTTTACTCCTAAAATTTCATTCCAAAAAAAGCCTGTCATGACTAGACCAGGCTCTGAGCGCTGCTGTCTAATGGGTGCTGGCACTATACCCACGGTGTGAATTGGAGCACTGAGACCACAGAGCCAGCTTTCAAGGAGTGAAACTCAGCCCATGGCTAGGACTAGGGGAGAGAAAGGTACAGATGAAACATTAAGTAATAAACCTTAGTCTGCACAATGGACTAAATACATTTATAATAATAATAAGCATGATTTGTTTTTCTTAGAGACAGGATCTTACTCTGTTGCCCAGGCTGGAGTGCAGTGGTGCAATCATTGCTCACTGTAACCTCAAACTCCTGGGCCCAAGAGATCCTCTTTCCCCAGCTTCCTGAGTAGCTGAGACTCCAGGCACACACCACCATGCCAGGCTAATTTTCTCTCTCTCTCTTTTTTTTTTTTTTTGTAGAGATAGGGTCTCACTGTTGCCCAGGCTGATCTCAAATTCATGGGCTCAGGTGATCTTCCCACCCAGGCCTCCTACAGTGCTGGGATTATAGGGGTGAGCCACCACACCCAGGGAATGTAACTATTAACATGCACTATCCACCATGCATGCTGTAACAGAGAAATCTGAGCACCTGCCTGCCCATGAAGACTTACAGTCCTTGTTATTCCTTTTGCAAAATAATCATTAAAGTAGTAGTCGTGCACCAGTGTTGGCTTGTATCCCAAACATACACATACATTTAGCATTCTACCATCGGAAATAGCAACTGCTAAGGTATCATGGAATAATAAAATAAATCAGCATACAAAGGCTTTGTAAGTCTGTTATTGTTAATCAAATGCCTAAGAACTTCTCAAGTAAAGCTGTTATATTAAAGACAAACATTCAGTAAGAAACGTAAACAGTTCACTGCTTTTTGTGAAGAAAAGCTGTACTAATATCTTGCAATGCTCTCTTCACATATTCTCAGAAATTTTCTGGCCAAGGTGGGACCCACTTTGACTTTCACAGGAACACACAGGGATTCCACTAACTTCAACAGATTTGTCTCCTGGCTGCTCAATTCAATGGCAGCCAGATGGAAAATGAAAAACAGAGGATGGGGCTGGGCCTATTGTGAAAGACACAAAGAAGTTATTGAGCAGGAACAGTCCAAAGTCTTACCCAGCTGCTATGAAAGCCCCGAGAATGATGGCAAAGACACTGATGATGATGTTGAGCGAATACTGCTTCCTGTAATAAATACATAAAGAAAGGAAAGGGAGCGGACAGGAAAACATTGAAATATGATTCTATTTTTTAAACAAATTGAAAATAGACATCAACAGTTTTACAGCTAAAATCTAGCAGACAATGCTTGAAGTAGAGAAAGCACTAAAAGTGTTTCTAAGCCAGACTAAATTTACATTATTTCTTAAGCAGTTTTCTTAATCTAATTACAAACTGATTTCTCTGTTCTCACTAGAGAGATACTGGGACAAAACACAGAAGCGCTCCGGCTGGTGGATCTAGTTTGTACGGACTGATAGTGAGTATTCAAAGATTAAGATAATATTCAGTACAAGGGCTTAAAACACTGAACCACCAACCGAAATTCCTTTCTAAATAATCCTCCCGGCAAAATCAAGAATCAACTTTTTGGATATCAAACTAAATATCCTCATGAGAAATTTTATACCAACAATATAAAAATTAATTTCTTCTGATATTATAATCACTGTATCAGAACTGACATCCCTCATACCCTGCACACCTATCCTGTATGTATACGTGGACAGTTTCTCTTCTGTATTCCGAAATTGGTATATATTCCATCTGGCTCAGGAAACAGGCTTACATCTGTTTTGGAGTTTCTTTTTCCTTCTCTCTTATGATTTTCTTTTTTTCTTTTTTTTTTTTTTTGTTGTTGAGACAGAGTCTCGCTCTGTCGCCCAGGCTGGAGTGCAATGGTGCGATCTCGGCTCACTGCAAGCTCCACCTCCTGGGTTCCCGCCATTCTCCTGCCTCAGCCTCCCAAGTAGCTGGGACTACAGGCGCCCGCCACCAGCCCGGCTAATTTTTTTGTATTTTTAGTAGAGATGGGGTTTCACCATTTTAGCAAGGATGGTCTCGATCTCCTGACCTTGTGATCCGCCCACCTCGGCCTCCCAAAGTGCTGGGATTACAGGCTTGAGCCACCGCGCCTGGCCCTTTCTTATGATTTTCTACCACAAACATGCATTATTTGTCTATGGTAAAATTACAACTTTTAAAAAATCCCTCATTAAGTTCTTAGGGAATCTCAGAAGCACACAACTACTTTTAAATGAATAAACCATTTGTCCTTAAATTATTGCCCAACTAGCAATGGCTACTAGAATTTGCTGGGTAAAAGAAATGCAGTGGTGGGAGACACACTGGAAGAATGGAGGAAAAACAAAATCACCCGAGTATGACGGTCTCCAGAAGTAAGGTAAGTGGAATGGTGAATTTCCTGAGCACGGTGAACATCGGCAGGCTGCCAGGAAAAGAGTGAAGCATATCAGACACCAAGGGTTGGTTGATTGGTTTTTTCTTTTACATGTTTTACATTTTTAATTAAGCTTACTAATTTTCCAAATTAATTTTCACATTTACCATTAACAAATCACATTAAATAATAACAATAAATGGAGATTAAAAGATTTCATGCCACTTTCACTTAGCAATTTATTTACTTATTTTTTATTTATTTATTTTTGGAGACAGAGTCTCACTGTGTTGCCCAGGCTGTAGTGCATTGGTGCTGTCTCGGCTCACTGCAACCTCTGCCTCCCGGGTTCAAGCGATTCTCCTGCCTCAGCCTCCCAAGTAGCTGGGATTACAGGCACACGCCATGATGCTCGGATAATTTTTGTATTTTTAGAAGAGACAGGGTTTCGCCATATTGGCCAGGCTGGTCTCTAACTCCTGACCTAAGGTAATCCTCCTGCCTCAGCCTCCCAAAGTGCTGGGATTACAGGCGTTAGCCACCGCACCCAGCCTTCACTTGGCAATTTAAGACACCATTCTGTCCAACCATTCTAAAGGTTATGCTGAAACTACTTCATGATGTGAACCGATACATCCTTTGACAAATCAAGTCAGGCCTATGCATCGTCATTAAACAGTCCTGACCGGCTGGGCACGGTGGCTCTCGCCTGTAATCCCAGCACTTTAGGAGGCTGAGGCGGATGGATCATTTGAAGTCAGGAGTTTGAGACCACCTGGCCAACATGGTGCAACCTCTTCTCTACTAAAAATACAAAAACTAGCCAGGCATGGTGGTGTGCACCTGCAGTCCTAGCTACTCAGGAGGTTGAAACAGGAGAATTGCTTGAACCCGGGAGGCAGAGGTTGCAGTGAGCCAAGATTGCACCACTGCAACCTCTGTCTCAAAATAATAAAAAAAGGTTCTGACCTTGGACCTAATTACTTCTTGGGAAACTTATTCTAAGGTAATAATCGAAAGACAGGAAAAAAACACATGCATAAATGTGTTCACTGCAGTGTCTGTGGGAAAAACATCAGAAACAACCTAAATGTCAGACATCACAATGGTTAAATAAATCATGATACATTCAGTTGAGGGAACATGGTATTATAACTGTAATACAAATACTATTGGAAAATTAATATTAAATAAAATAAATGGATACAAAGCTATGTAGGGTCTACAATGTAACAAGATACATTTTATATACAGAAAAGGGCTGCAAATGATTATTTATTTATTTATTTATTTATTTATTTATTTTGAGATAGAGTTTCACTCTGTCACCCAGGCTGGAGTGCAGTGGTGCAATCTCAGCTCACTGCAATCCCCACCTCCTGGGTTCAAGCGATTCTCCTGCCTCAGCCTCTCGGGTAGCTGGGATTACACCACCACACCCGGCGAATTTTTGCATTTTTAGTAGAAACGAGGTTTCACTATGTTGGCCAGGCTGGTCCTGAACTCCTGATCTCAGGTGATCCACCCGCCTCAGCCTCCTAAAGTGCTGGGATTATAGGCGTGAGCCACCGTGCTGGGCTGAAAATGAGTATTTAAAATTGTCTGTTAAAAGGTAGATTTATGGGTGATTTTCTTCCCCAAATTTTATGTAATAAGGCTATATTTCCTTAAAATATATACTTAAGAACCTTTTACCCACTCCTAACACCCAGAGATTCCAGGATGCAGCTCAATGCATAGTCAACAGACTGCCAGGGCTGCCAAATGCCAGCCCATCTCCACCTGCTTCTAGATGCGACCCTGAGCGGCCGATGAGCTAGGGAAAGAAAGTCAGAGCCGGAACAGCAGCACAGGAGGAGAGTGGCAGCTCAGCCAACCAGACCCCAGCACAGGCTTCACATTCTCAACCATGCTGCATCCAGAGAACAGCTGCAGAAAGAATGTTCAGGAACTTTATATTCACACCTAAATATGCCTTACGAGACTGGCTGGATCTACATTTTTCAAAGCTGCAACAACAACAACACGTTTTATATTTTCAATTACATTCGGAAAGTATTCTAGATTATGCCTTTTAAAAGCAAATAAGGTATACATAATGGTTAAAAGGTGAATGTTTTCCCCCTAATGATCAGGAACAAGACCAGGATATTCACTCTCACCATTGTATCTATTCAACACTGTACTTGAGGTTCTAGACAGTGCAATTAGAAAAAAACAAACATCTCATTTGGAAAGGAAGAACTAAAGCAAATCTCTATTTGTTGTACAGAACATCTTCTATACAGAAAATCCTAAGGGATCCACTTAAAAATTATTAGAACCACAATAAGTGAATCAAGCAAATGTGCAGGAAACAAAACGAATATACAAAAGTCAACTCTGAATATTGCTCACTAGCAATGAGCAATCCAAAAATGAAATTAGGCCGGGCACAGTGGCTTACGCCTGTAATCCCAACACTTTGGGAGGCCGAGGTGGGTGGATAACTTGAGGTCAGGAGTTCAAGACCAGCCTGGTCAACATGGTGAAACCCCACCTATACTAAAAATACAAAAAATTAGCTGGACATAGTGGTGCGTGACTGTAATCCCAGTTACTCGGGAGGCTAAGGCAGGAGAACTGCTTGACCCTAGGAAGCAGAGGTTACAGTAAGCCAAGATTGCACCACTGCACTTCAGCCTGGGCAACAGAACGAGACTCCATCTCAAAAGAAAAAAAAATTAAGTTAGCAAAGCAATTTCATCTAAAATAATATCAAAAAGAATAAAATTCTTAGACAAAATTTTAACAAAAGAAGTGTAAGACTTGTGTGCAGAAAACTACAAAACATTGTTTAAAAAAAAAATTAAAGAAGCCAGCAGGTGCGGTGGTTAATGCCTATAATCCTAGCACTTTGGGAGGCTGAAGTGGAAGAATTGCTTGAGGCCAGGAGGTTGAGACCAGCATGGGCAGGGTCCTGCTCTGTTGCCAGGCTGAAATGCAGTGGCATGATCTTGGCTCACTGCAACCTCCGCCTCCTGGGCTCAAGCGATTCTTGTGCCTCAGCCACCTGAGTAGCTGGGATTATAGGCGTGTACTACCACACCTGGCTAATTTTTGTATTTTTAGTATAGATGGGGTTTCACCATGTTGATCAGGACGGGTCTCGAACTCCGGACCTCAAGTGATCCATCTGCTTTGGCCTCCCAAAGTGCTGGGACTACAGACGTAAGCCACCACGCCAAGTCAAAAAAATATATGTTTTTTAAATTAACCGGGCACAGTAGTGAATGCCTGTAGTCTCAGTCACTCGGGAAGCTGAGACAGGAGGATGGCTTGAGCATAGGAGGTCGAGGCTACTGCAGTGAGCTATGATCATGCCACTTGTACTCCAACCTGGGCAACAGAGTGAGATACCATCTCTAAGAAAAAAAAAAAATTTTTTTTGAGACAGAGTTTCGCTCTTGTCGCCCAGGCTGGTATGCAATGGTGCGATCTTGGCTCACTGCAACTTCCGCTCCTGGGTTCAAGCCATTCTCCTGCCTCACCCTCCCAGGTAGCTGGGATTACAGGTGTCCACCACCACACCCAGCTAATTTTTGTATTTTTAGTAGAGACGGGGTTTCACATGTTGGCCAGGCTAGTCTCAAACTCCTGACCTCAGGTGATCCACCTGCCTTGGCCTCCCAAAGTGAGCCACTGTATGTGGCCTTCTAAGAAAATTTTTAAATTAAAAAAAGAAAGTAATGAAGACCTAAATAAATGGAAAGACACTCCATGTTCATGGATCAAAAGACCTTATGTTATTAAAACCTTATGTTATTAAAAATGCTCTTCAAATAGATACACAGATTGCTAGTTTGGATATCTGACCCTTTATGCCTCATGTTAAAATTAGATCCCCATGTTGGAGGTGGAGCCTAGTGGGGAATGTTTCAGCTGTGAGAGCTGATTCCTCACGGATAGATTAATCAGCTGGGGCAGGGCGGGGGGTGAGTTCTCACTCTGTTAGTTCCCATGAAGGTTGATTGTTAAAGGACCCTGATAGCACCCCCCATCTTGCCACGGGATCTCTGCACACACTGGCTCCCCTTCCCCTTCTGCCAGGAGTGGAAGTAGCCTGAGGCCCTCACCAGATGCAGATGCTGGCGCCATTCTTCTTGCACAGCCTGCAGAACTGTGAAGCACACAAACCTCTTTTCTTCATAAATTACCCAGCCTCGGGTAGTCCTGTACAGCAACACTAACAAACTAAGTCACAGATTCAACATAATCCCTATCAAATCTTAGCTGGCTTTATTTATTCTTTTTTTTTTTCTTGCAGAAATTGACAAGCTGATTTTAAAATTAATAAGGAAATGCAAGAGAATTAAAAAATCAAAACTATCTTGAAAAAGAACAACAAAGTTGGTGTACTTACACTTTCCAATTTCAAAATTTAATACAAAGTTACAATAATCAAGACTAGCTAGTACTGGTTTAAAGATAGATAGATAGATAGATAGATAGATAGATAGATAGATAGATAGATAGATAGATAGATGGGCATGGTGGCTCACTCCAATCATCCCAGCAATTTAGGAGGCTGAGGCAGGTGGATCCCTTGGGCCCAGGAGTTTCAGACCAGCCTGGGCAACATGGTGAAATGCTATCTCTACAAAAAATTAAAATAATCATTAGCCAGGTGTCGTGGTGCACACCTGTGGTCCCAGCTACTTGGGAGGCTGAGGTGGGAGGATCGCTTGGGCCTAGGAGGTCAAGGCTACAGTGAGTAGTGACTGTGCCACCACACTCCAGCCTGGGTGACAGAGCAAGACCCTGTCTCAAAAAAATAATAATAAAGATAGATATACAATCAAGAGAATAGAATTAAGAGTCAAGAAATACATTCTTAAAATTATGATCAATTGATTTTCAACCAGGGTGCAAACACAATACAATGGAAAAAGAACAGTCTTTTCAACAAATGCTGCTGGGACAACTGAACATCCACGTGCAAAAAAATGAATTTGAACTTCTATCTCACACCATATACAAAAAATTAACGCAAGAGCTGGGTACTGTCACATGTGCCTGCAGTCCCAGGTACTCGAGAGGCTGAGGTGGGGAATCGTTTGAGGCCACAGTGAGCCATGACTGCACCGGTGAATAGCTACTGCATTTGAGTCTGGGTAACACAGCAACATAGAAAGACCCCATTACTTAAAAGAAAAAAATTTTTAATTCTCTGAGATGTATTAAAGACCTGGATATAGGATCTAAAACTATAAAATTCTTAGAAGAAAGTATAGAAGTAAATCTTTATGACCCTTCGGTTAGGCAAAGCCTTAGATAAAACATCAAAAGCACAAGCAACGAAAGGAAAAAATAGAAAAACTGGAATTCATCAAAATTAAAAACTTTTACAGGCTGGGCACAGTGGCTCATTCCTGTAATCCCAACACTTTGGGAGGCCGGAGCAGGCAGATTGCTTGAGTTCAGGAGTTCAAGATCAGCCTGGGCAACATGGTAAGACCTAGTCTCTACAAAAAATATAAAAATAAGCCAGGCGTGGTGGTGCACACCTGTAGCCCCAGCAACTCAGGAGACCAAGACAGGAGAATCACCTGAGCCCAGCAGGGTGAGGCTGCAGTGAGCTGTGATTGCACCACTGCAATCCAGCCTGGGTAATAAAGCGAGACCCTGTCTCAAAAAAATAAATAAATAATATTTTTATAAATGGATAAACAAAATGTTATATATATACACACACATATATATACACATATATACACATATATATGCATATATATACACACATATATAATATATATATTATATATATACCTGCAATGGAATATTAATCAGCTTGAAAAAGGAATTAAAATCTGACACCTAATATAACATGGATAAACCCTAAAAATATGATGTAAGTGAATAAGCCAGTCAAAAAAGGCAAAAATACTGTACGATTCTACTTGTGTGAGATGTCTAGAGCAGGCAAATTTGTAGAGACCTAAATGTAAAACGTAAACTACAAAAATTCTGGAAGATAGCACACAAAATTTGGATGATCTTGGTTTGATGATGGGTTTCAAATTCAAAACCAGAAGTATAATCCATGAAAAAAAAATGATTGTGAACTTCATTAAAATTAAAAACTTCTGCTCTGTGAAAGACAGTGTTAAGAAAATAAAAAGATAAGCCACAAACTAGGAAAAAAATATTTGCAAAACACATATTTGATAAAGGACTTGTATCAAGTAAATGAAAAAGCATGAATCCATGATAGGAAAAAACAACAACAAACAAACAGAAAACAACCCTCCCTGGTCACCATTGAAGGTGTCGGGACACTAATTTATTAGTCTGAGCACTAATAAAGGAAGGAAGCTTTTATCCTGCTTTTCCTATATGAAGTGGTGAAAACCTGTCCTTATTGAAAAAGTTTAGGCCGGGCGTGGTGGCTCATGCCTGTAAGTCAAGCACTTTGGGAGGCCGAGACGGGCGGATTACTTGAGGTCAGGAGTTCAAGACTAGCCTGGCCAACACGGTAAAACTCTGTCTTTACTAAAAATACAAAAATTAGCTGGGCATGGTGGCAGGCGTGGAATCCCAGCTACTTGGGAGGCTGAGGCAGGAGAATCGCTTGAACCCAAGAGGTAGAGGTTGCAGTGAGCCAAGATCGCACCACTACACTCCAGCCTGGGTGACTGAGCAAGACTCCGTCTCAAAAAAGATATCAAACCCTTAAAATCATTAACAGTGAAATTGATCCATTTAATAGCATTCCAAGAAGGATAAGGTATTATGTGCCCCATAATCAAAAGACCCTGAAATAGGCCGGGCACAGTGGCTCAGACCTGTAATACCAGCACTTTGGGAGGCCGAGGCAGATGGATCACGTGAGGTCAGGAGTTCAAGACTAGCCTGGCCAACATGGTGAAACTCCATCTCTACTAAAAGTACAAAACTTAGCCAGGCGTGTTGGCGCATGCCTG
This sequence comes from Macaca mulatta, assembly GCF_049350105.2. NCBI lineage: Eukaryota > Metazoa > Chordata > Mammalia > Primates > Cercopithecidae > Macaca > Macaca mulatta. The sequence goes on along the minus strand of NC_133420.1, from coordinate 127,116,493 downwards.
TAATCCCAGCTACTTGGGAGGCTGAGGCTAGAGAATCACTTGAACTCGGAAGGTGGAGGCTGCCGTGAGTCAAGATAATGCCACTGCACTCCAACCTGGGTGACAGAGTGAGACTCCATCTCAAAAAAAAAAAAAAAAGACCCTGAAATAAATGCAGATGCAAATTTCAAATGTATACAGCACACACTTGAAAATGTCTGTCATTTATTCTTCCCTGCACCAAACCTGGTCTACCCCAAGCCTGAGGAGATGTTCCTGCTCTTATAAAACGGAGACGAAACCAAAAGTCACACAAAATCATATTCATACCAACAGTCGTACCTGGATGAATCAGACCTTCTCTACCTTAATGTCTACAGCTCTCATATTCTATGTTCAGGCTTGAAAATAATTTAAAAAAATAAGCTTTTTAACATTCCTAAAATCATTGGCCAATTAAACTCAAAACTCCACCTTACTTTCTTAAATTACTGAATATTATTATCTTCTATATATAGTAGAAGCACTATCAATGGCAAAATCAAACTTAGTCTTTGTAACATTGGCAGCACAGAGGTGAGGAACTAGCCATTATCCCACACTCTACCTTAATTTACTTGTGCTTGATAATCCACTTATGTGGTTTCCAACGTAGAGGAGAGGCAGAGGAAACAGCTTCAATAAAAAAAAAAGAATGAATATTTGGTTAGAACTCCAATAAGCATTTTCCTTCACATATAAAAATGGTGACAGATACTTCGCCAGAGAGGATATTGAAACAGACATTTAAAAAATGATTTTGGTGCGGCATGGTGGCTCACGCCTATAATCCCAGCACTTTGGGAGGCCAAGGCAGGTGGATCACAAGGTCAGGAGTTTGAGACCAGCCTGACCAACATAGCGAAACCCCATCTCTACTAAAAATACAAAAATTAGCTGGGGGTGGTGGCACACGTCTGTAGTCCCAGCTACTCAGGAGGCTGAGGCAGGAGAATTGCTTGAACCCGGGAGGCAGAGGTTGCAGTGAGCCAAAATCGCGCCACTGCACTCCAGCTTGGGCGATAGAGCAAGACTTCATCTCAAAAAAAAAAAGAAAAAGAAAAGAGGCTCCTCCCCACTGGTCATCAGGGAAATGCAAATTAAAGCCCATAAGATGTCACAACACACCCACCAGATTAGTAAAATTTATTTATTGATGCATTTATTTATTTTTGAGACAGAGTTTTGCTCTTATTGTCCAGGCTGGAATGCAATGGTATGATCTTGGCTCACTGCAACCTCCGCCTCCCAGGTTCAAGCAATTCTCCTGCCTCAGTCTCCTGAGTCTCCTGTAATCCCAAGCTGGGGTTACAGGCACCCGCCACCATGCCCGGCTAATTTTTTGTATTTTTAGTAGAGATGGGGTTTTGCCATGGTGGCCAGGATGGTCTTGAACTCCTGGTCTCAGGTGATCTGCCTGCCTCAGCCTCCCAAAGTGCTGGGATTACAGGTGTGAGCCACCTCACCCAACCCAGATTAGCAAAATGTAATATGACTCACATACCAAGAATGTGAAGCAACAGGGACTTTCATGCACACTTGTCAGAAGGTGAACTGGTACAGCCACCAAGAAGAACTGTTCAACTTTACAGATTGAAGCTGAAGATATGCATGCCCCAGGGCCAGCAGTTCCACTCCCTGATAGACACATTCCTCACTCATAGGCACTGTTATGAACTGAATCTTGTTTTTCCCCACATTCACATGTTGAAGCCTTAATCCCCAATGTGACTGTATTTGGAGATGAGGTCTTAACCAAGGGAAGTCAGGTTACATGAGGGCATAGTGGTAGAGCCCTAGCCCAACAAGACTGGTGTCCCTATATGAAGAGAAGAGGCCAGGCACGGTGGCTCACACCTGTAATTGTAACACTCTGGGAGGCCGACAGAGGAAGACAGCTTAAGCCCAGGAGTTCAACACCAGCCCTGGCAACATAGTGAGACCTTGTCTCTACAAAAAAAAAAATTTAATTAGCAAGGCATGGTAACAAATGCTTGTAGTCCCAGCTACTTGGGAGGCTGAGGCAGGAGGATCACTTGGGCCCACGAGTTTGAGGTTGCAGTGAGCTGTGGATATACCACTGCACTCTAGCCTGGGTGACAGAGCTAGACCCTGTCTCAAAATAATAATAAAAATGAAAATAAAAACAGAAAGAAAAAGAAGTGGAAGAGATACCAGGAGTGCACACACGGAGGAAAGACCATTGAGGGCACAGTGAGAAGGTGGCTGTCTGTAAGCCAGGAAGCAAAGCCTCACCGGAAGTCAACCCTGCCAGCACCTAGGTCCTGGACTTCCAGCCTCCAGAACTGCGAGGACATCCATTTCTGTTGTTGAAGCCACCTGGCCAGGGGTATTTTGCTATGGCAGCCCCAGCTAACACATGGATGCCAGGGTCCAACTTTTAAGTATGTTCAGGGTGGTACTTTTTATTTTTCTAGCCCCCAAACTGGAAATATCCAAATTACCATGAATAATAGAACAGATAAGTAAATTGTGATATATTCATACGATGAAAATAAAAGAATACAGCCACACACAACACGGATGAATTTCACTATCATAATATTAAGTGAAAGAAGCCAGATACAAAAGAACATAGAGTTAGATCCCCTTTATCTCAAGTTCAAAAGCAGGTAAAGCGAGACTATAGAATTTAGGGATGTGGCTGGGTGCGGTGACTCAAGCCTGTAATCCCAGCACTTTGGGAGGCTAATGTGGGCGGATCACCTGAGGTTGGGAGTTCGTGACCAGCCTGACCAACATGGAGAAACCCCATCTCTACTAAAAATACAAAATTAGTGGGGCATGGTAGTACATGCCTATAATCCCAGCTACTCAGGAGGCTGAGGCAGGAGAATCGCTTGAACCTGGGAGTTGGAGGTTGCACTGAGCTGAGTTGCACTCCAACCTGGGCAACAAGAGCAAAACTCCGTCTCAAAAAAAAAGAATTTAGGGATGCATCCAGATTTAGAAAAACTACAAAGAAAGCAAGAAAATTATTGTTAGAAAAGTTAGGATAGTGGGTAAGGAAGACTTTGTGATCCCATTTCATGACCTAAGTAATGGTTTACAAGGGTAATTAGTCATTCAATTACACATTCAAATAGGATGCCTTTTTCTCTATGTATAGATTTTACCATTTTAAAATGTTTTAAAATTATACTATAAGATAAAATAAGAGTAAGTAAGCCCAGTAATATTCTGGTTTTTCTCATGATGATTAGGTTGACAGCTTTCATATACTTCAACCTTTTATTTTTCTCTTTTTCTGGATGTCCCTGAATTTTTTTTTTTTTTTTTTTTTAGATGAGGCCTTACTCTGTTGCCCAGGCTGGAGTGCAGTGGCATGACCTTGGCTTACTGCAACCTCTGCCTCCCAGGTTCAAGCGATTCTCCTGCCTCAGCCTCCTGAGTAGCTGGGACTACAGGTGTGTGCCACCATGCCCAGTTAATTTTTTTTTATTTTTATTAGAGACGGGGTTTCACCATGTTGGCCAAGCTGGTCTCAATCTCTTGACCTCGTGATCCGCCTGCCTCAGTCTCCCAAGTGCTGGGGTTACAGGCATGAGCCACCGCACCTGTTTTTTTTTTTTTTTTTTTTTTTGAGACAACGTCTTACTATGTTCCCCACACTGACCTCCAACTCCTGGCCTCAGGCAATCCTCCTGCCTTGATCTCCCAAGTTGCTGGGATTATAGGCGTGAGCCACCACACTGGGATCCCCTGATTACTGATGCTGTAAGCATGTGCTTCTTTAGTCTGTCTGATAAATAATCCAGGGCTAGATGCTGGCATTTTTCCAAGCATTAGAGAAAGGCAGCAAACCAGCCACATGAGGTCCTCACCCTCAGGGAACTGACAGTCTGATTTAAACCTAAATGCTGTCATAATCCATTTAATACCACCTGTTGTATGGGACTGGTCTAAGAATTAAAATGCCTGACCTAATGTCTGGAACCCAGCAACTGTTCAACAAATGTTAGTTCCATTCCACAGTCCAGGAAGTAATGGCAGATTTTCTGTTTCTAGTTCCAGGATGGAAAAAACTGCATATTTCTATGTATATCAAATTGCATTCTTAATTCCACTCACAGCTTTTGTCAGGCCAGGATAAAACGAAAACAGAAATCAGTAAACGAGGGCCCAAATCCAGCCCAGCTCTTATTTATGTAAATAAAGTTTTATTGGAACACATGAACATCAACCCATTTCAATGTCATCAAGGGCTACTTTCATGGTACAGTGGCAGAGGTGAATAATTACAAGAGATGGTCTGACCCTTTACCAAAAAGTTTGCCAATCCCTAATTTAGAGTTCTCTCACTTCAGAAGACATACAATATTCATTGATTTGATGTCAGTTGTTAAGCACATACTTTTACTACTATATGCATTACATAAATGGACAACTAAGCGATATACAATCTTCACTAAAAAGTTTCTTGACCAGGCACAGTGGCTCACACCTGTAATCCGAGCACTTTGGGAGGCCAAGGTGGGTGGATCACTTGAGGTCAGGAGTTTGAGACCAGCCTGACCAACATGGTGAAACCCCATCTCTACTAAAAATACACACACACAAAAAAATTAGCTGGGCATGGTGGCAGGCACCTGTAATCCCACCTACTCAGGAGGCTGAGGCACAAGAATCACTTGAACCCAGGAGGCGGAGATTCCAGTGAGCCAAGATCGCACCATTGCACTCCAGCCTGGGCGACAGAGCGAGAGTCCATCTCAAACAAAAAAAGAAGTTTATATCCAGCGCAGGCAGGAAGTACAGTGTGTATAGAAATGGACCTGTACTCTAAAATCAATGTGTATTTTCACATCTTCTATCACAGTCACATATACTTTTCATTACATACCTTTACAGGAATTTTCTTATCAAAATCAGGGAAGTGAATTATTTTGTTTAGCTTGGACACATATAGTATCATTATGGTGGCTGCCATCTGAAGAAAAGAGAAAAGGGGAGAGAGAAACTTCAGCAAAATATCTGCAAAGATTGATTGAGGTGCAATGACCTCATCAGAAGAAAACACATTCATCAAAAAGAAATACAGCAAAAAATTCATTTTCTAGGTTCCAGAAAAAAATAACTATTTCTTAGAATATTAAAATTGTTTTTCTTGCCACAGTACAGATTCCATCAGAACTCTAGGCAAAAAACGTAATGTTGGGCAGGGCACGGTGGCTCACAGCTATAATCCCAGCACTTTGGGAGGCCAAGATGGGTGGATTACTTGAGGTCAGGAGTTCAAGACCAGCCTGGCCAACATGATGAAACCCTGTCTTTACTAAAAAACAAAAATTAGCTGGGCATGCTGGCAGACGCAGAATGTTTACTCAGCTACTCAGGAGGCTGAAGCAGGAGAATTGCTTGAACCTGAGAGGCCGAGGTTGCAGTGAGCCAAGATCACACCACTGTCTCAAAAAAAAAAAAAAAAAAAAAAAAAAGGTAATATCGGTTGGGTGCCATGGCTCACGCCTGTAATCCCAGCACTTTGGGAAGCCGAGACAGGAAGATCACTTGAGCCTAGGAGTTCAAGACCAGCCTAAGCAACATGGTGAAAACCCATCTCTACAAAAAAATACAAAAAATTAGCCAGTCTTGGTGATCTGTGGTCCCAGCTATTCAGGATACTGAGGTGGGAGGATCACCTGAGCCTGGAAAGTCAAGGCTGCAGTGAGCCATGATCATGCCACTGCACTCCAGCCTGGGAGACAGAGCAAGACTCTCTCTCAAAAAAAAAAGTATAATCTCCAATACACTTACACATACACACACACATTATCTCAAAGGGCTCTAGGAATGGAACTGTGGGAGAGCGAGAAAGGGAATGGTCTCCCTGACAGTGACAAATGTGCAAAAGCGATCACAGTCAGTGAGGTGACACATTGATCCTGGACCATATTTCCCACATACTAAACATACGGTCACCTTCCCCCATAAAGGCACGAGAACATCCTTTTAAAAGAAACTCTACTCCTAGGCATATTTTTTAACAAGTCCATTATTTCCATAAGACAGAAGACCAACAAAGAGGGAAAAAAGTTTAAAGACAGATTTACTTTTCAATCCAGCTGGCATAGCAAAAATGTCTCATCAAATCCTCTTAATCTGGAGTGCCCTAGGCATATTGGAAATACTCCATATCATTATTATGAAATAAAAGTTTAACATCATCTTTCATGCAAGTTGTAGAACTTACTCAATTCTCTCCATATTAGGATGCAAAAATTTAAGACTCCTTCAACATGATTATAATCCTATACCTTGCTCCTGAGTTTACAAACTTTATACTTATCATATATTTATGTAATTAAGCCCACCCTGAATTATAACTGTACTTTGTACTTATGCCTCGCTTTATAATTTTTAAAGAAATACAATAACATTGGCCAGGCGCAGTGGCTCACGCCCATAATCCCAACACTTTGGAGGCCAAGGTGGGCAGACCGCTTGAGCCCAGAAGTTCAAGACCAGCCTGGGCATCATGGTGAAACCCTATCACTACAAAAAATACACAAATTAGTCAGTGTGGTGGTGCATGCCTGTAGCCCAGCTACTTGAAAGGCTGAGGCAGGAGGATCACTTGAGCCCAGGAAGTGAAGGGTACAGTGAACCAAGATCACACCACTGCACTCCAGCCTGGGCAACATAGCCAGACACTGTCAAAAAAAAAAAAAAAAGAAAGAAGGAAAAAAAAAAATAATAAAATAAATATACCAACACTTACTTAAAATAAATGTAATTCGGACTTTTAAAATTAGGTCTAACTGGCCTCTTACCTCAACAAATTGCAAATCAGAAAGGCTTTACCTTTGGGTATAAGCCACTGGGTTAAAGAGTAATTTATTTCACTTAGAGACTACAAAGGGCACCTTATCACTGAATTTTTTTTTTTTTTTGAGACAGAGTCTTGCTTGTCACCCAGGCTGGAGTGAAGTGGTGCAATCTTGGCTCACTGCAACCTCTGCCTCCCGGTGAATGTTCAAGCAATTTCCGGCTATTTTTTTTATTTTTAGTAGAGACTGAGTTTCACCATGTTGTCCAGGCTGGTCTCAAACTATTGACTTCAAGTGATCCACCCACCTCGGCCTCCCAAGGTGCTAGGATTATAGGCCTGAGCTACCGTGCCTGGCCTGATCTTTTTTTTTTTTTTTAACATGCTTTTTTCTAATATTTTTACACTGAAATATAAAGATAATTTTTTTACTCTAAGAAAATTCTTGTTATAATTGCTTCTCCCTAAAATGATGTTGCAAAGAGGTATTTATTAGCAAGACATTTAATCAGAATAATGTTTATTTGGCCAGGCGCAGTGGCTCATGCCTGTAATCCTAGCACCTTGGGAGGCCAAGGTGTGTGGATCACGAGGTCAGGAGTTCGAGATCAACATGGACAACATAGTAAAACCCTGTCTCTATTAAAGATACAAAAAATTAGCTGGGCATGGTGGTGTGCACCTGTAATCCCAGCTACTTGGGAGGCTGGGGCAGGAGAATCACTTGAACCCAGGAGGCAGAGGTTACAGTGAGTCGAGATCACGCCATTGCACTCCAGCCTGGGTGACAGGGTGAGACTCAGTCTCAAAAAAAAAAAAAAAAGAAGAATGTTTACCCAGATTCACAATTAAAAATTTAGTTAACAGATACTATTTTCATAATGTTAAGCTTTTCCCTCTATGAATTAAATCAAAATCAAAACAAACAAAAAACATTGTGGTCTGTTACTATTTATCTGGAAATCACCAGTATATAACCACAAGAATAAACAGTCACAAATTAACATAAATGGGAAATTTCAGAAACTGCCAAATGGGCATAGTTTGAACAGGTTTACCCAAGCTCATCCATGTACTTCAGAGCAAAAATCACAAACTCCAGGAAGCAAACTGCAAACATGTTTTGTTTAGCACATAGGGAGTTTTGTAAAAATTTGAATCTGTTGCCAGCATGTACAAGTTTGAAGACTTTATGTAAAAACTCAAACTCTCAGCCGAGCGCGGCGGCTCACACCTGTAATCCCAGCATTTTGGGAGGCCAAGGCGGGCGGATCGCTAGAGTCAAGAGTTCGAGACCAGCCTGACCAACATGGCAAAAACCCATCTCTACTGAAAATACAAAAATAGCTGGCCGTGGTGGCAGCTGCCTGTAATCCCAGCTACTTGGGAGGCTGAGCTGGAAGAATTTCTTGAACCTGGGAGGCAGAGGTCACGGTGAGTCGACATAGTGCCATTGCACTCCAACCTGGGCGACAAGAGCAAAACTCCGTCTCAAAAAAAAAAAAAAAATTCAAACTCTCTTTCTCTTGAAAACCTTCTGATGCTAATAATAAGGGCAGCATGGTGGGTCCCACCTCCCAACCCTTTTCCTATCAGGCACAATGGCTTAAACTGAGTATCAAGCTGACACTTTAAGTGGGACAAGCATTCTCTCCCACCCAGTCCTCATCAACTCATGTGTTACCCGCCAGGCCTTGGAGGCTCTGAGCCTCGTAGCCCCCTGCTTTACAGTAATTAAATTCAGTTAAGGAACTTAAAATAAGAAGCTGTTTTTCCCATAAATACAATTGTTCTTAAATTGTAGACTGAAATAAAGTGTCAATATGTCCTGTTGTCTCACCAGGAGTACCATGACCCTCTGGTCCTCTGCCAGCTGAATAAATTTGCAACCACAGCTTTAAACAAAAGGACTTAAAATGTCATTATGAACACTGATGACAAAATAAGAGGTTAATTCTATTTTTTTTCACTCACCTGTCCAATTCCAAGGAAAATTGGTGATGGGAAACTACAAAGAAGAACAATGAATCAGTTGAGCAAATATAAAAATCTGAAGATAGTACATAATAAATAACGACAAGTTATTAAAAACTCTGAGAAAATGAAAATGTATCAAATGGTTCACTTTTCATTTAATTCTTTTTTTTTTTCTTTTTAAGACAGTGTCTTGCTCTGTTGCCCAGGCTGGAATGCAGTGGTGTAAACATGACTCATTGGAGTCTCAACCTTCTGGGCTCAGAAGATGCTCCCACCTCAGCTTCCTGCCACCCAGGCTGGAGTGCAGTGGTGTGGTGGCTCAAGCCATCCTTCCACCTCCGCCTCCCTAGTAGCTGGGACCGCAGAGGCATGCCACCACACCCAGCTAAACATTACATACATATGCATATATATAATATATATATATTATGCTCCATCTCTCTGTCTCTCTCTCTATATATATGTATATCAGTGTGTGTGTATATACATATATATATATAGAGAGAGAGAGAGAGAGAGAGATGGAGTCTCACTCTGTCACCCAGGCCGGAGTGCAGTGGCACGGTCTCAGCTCACTGCAACCTCCGCCTCCCGGGTTCAAGCGATTCTCCTGCCTCAGCCTCCCGAGTAGCTGGGACTATAGGCGTGCACCACCACGCCTGGTTAATTTTTGTAATTTTTAGTAGAAACAGAGTTTCACCATGTTGGCCAGGCTGGTCTCAAACTCTTGACCTCAAATGATCTGCCCGCCTCGGCCTCCCAACAGGCTGGGATTGTAGGCAGGAGCCACTGTGCCCAGCTAAACATGATATATTTTTAATTTACTTCAAAATACTCTGGGGGGCGATGGTGGAGTGAGTGGGAGAGGGATACTAATGCAGCAAGGTTGTGGACACTGGGTAAGGGCTACATAGTGATTCATTATATTAGTTTTAAAGGATAATATGCCCAGGAACAAATCTAATCAAAGATTTGCAAGAAAGGCATCTGTATAAAAAAGTATACACCAATATTCTCAAAATTAAAGATCTAAATAAAGGTCATGGGTTGGAAACTCAATATTGTAGTGAGGTCCATTATCCCCGAACTTATTTATAGAATCAGTGCAATCTCAGCAGAAATATCAGCAGATATTCTGTGGAAACTGACAATCTGATCCTAAAGCTGAATGAAAAGAAAGGCAAAGATCACAAACATATCACCCAAGACAATCCTGAAGATAAACAAAGTCAGAGGAATGACTCTAATGGATGTCAGGATTCATTTTCAAATTACAATAAATGAGACTGTGTGGTATTTACACAAAGATAAACCAATGGGACAATGGAAAAGAACACAGGTCAAGACAGGGACACGCATGTACAGACACCTGATTTATGACAATTTATGACATAGATGACGCTGCAGAGCAGTGGGGAAAAGACAATCTTTTAGCAAACGGCACTGGGTGATTTGCATGCAGACTCCTGACCCCTACCTCACATCATATTTAACAAGGCAGGACCGCACCTGCACTGGCTCAACCCTTCACTGGCTCCCAGTCATTTCTCAGGCTACTCACAAAGCTGGAATACCCCACAAAACTCAGCCCTCCATCTGTATGTCGGAAGGGAAACTCACCTATCTCAGACAGGCTAAGAAGAGAATAAAGAACAAACCTACCTTATCAGAGAAAACAGAATGAATGGCTGGACAGTACCACCATGCAAATAAAATTAATTCTAGTCAGTGCTGGGTCATGCCACCCATATACTCCCTTCCACACGGAAGCAACCATTCCACAGCTGGGTCCTCTGCTGCAGAAAGCTGCCTGATAGTAGCATGTCCACTCCCTGAGCATGGCCTGCATTTTAACTGTTGGTCTCTGCAGGAGTATAACAGCTACACCCCTGCCCCAATTCAGGACAGCTCTACAGAGCCAGTACCACTCAAGAGCCCCTGGGATGAGGCCTTTGCTGTGACTGCCTCAAAGCCCGACTTCTCCCTCTGCCTGATTCTGCCTCCTAGCATCACTTCCCAACATACTTCCTACGCCTCTGAGAATACAACCAGTAACATGAAGCAAAATCACAAGGCAACAATATAAACAAACAGTAAAACAACAACAAAAAGGGTCACCTGGCTGGGAGCGGTGGCTCATGCCTATAATCTCAACACTTTGGGAGGCCGAGGCAAGATCACCTGAGGTGAGGAGTTCGAGACCAGCCTCGTCAACATGGTGAAACCCTATCTCTACTAAAAAACAAAAAATTAGCCGGGCGTGGTGGCGGGCACCTGTAATCCCAACTACTCGGAAGGCTGAGGCATGAGAATCACTTGAACCCAGGAAGCAGAGGTTGCAGTGAGCCGAGATTGTGCCACTGCCCTCCAGCCTGGGCGACAGAGCAAGGCTCTGTCTCCAAAAAAATAAATAAATTGAAAAAAATAAACAAACAGTAAAACAACAACAAAAAGGCTCACCGAAGATAAATCAAAGAGCCCAGCCTAGAAGAACATTTAAGGCATGGAAGAGAAGGAAGTCTTGCTAATTGCTTCAGGCCATAGAACATCTCAGAAAAAATAAAACCAATAAAACAAAAGCTCAACGTTGAATTGATATGACAGTCAAAGGAGATTAAAAGAAAGCATTGCAGACCTAAGGAAACCAACTAAGACCAAACAACCTAACTGCCACATAAGGAAATACGTTTAAAACAACCAGGAGCTACAAGGCGACTGCTGCAAATGCAGTTACCGACACCTGAGGCGATCGTAGTGCACACAGACGAAAACAACCGTAAATGATAAATCGATCTGGGAGACAGACAACCACCACCATACAGGGCTAGTTACTAGGCCTGGAATTTAGAAGACTAGATTCCATAACTTTATATTGAATTCTATTCTATAAGTTGAACCACCTTACTGAGTTATTAAACTACTCTATAGGCCAGATGCGGTGGCTCACGCCTGTAATCCCAGCACTTTGGGAGGCCAAGGCGGGTGGATCACCTGAGGTCAGGAGTTTGAGACCAGCCTGGACAACATGGTGAAACCCCATCTCTACCAAAAAATACAAAAATTAGCCAGATGCGGTGGCACACACCTGTAATCCCAGTTACTCGGGAGACTGAGGAAGGAGAATCGCTTGAACCTGGGAGGCAGAGGCTGCAGTGACCTGAGATCATGCCACGGCACTCCAGCCTGGGTGACAGAGCAAGACGCTGTCTTAAAAAAAAAAAAAAAAAAAAAAAAAAAATTTGAAACACTGGATCTAAAAGAAACTCAATGACTTTAGCTTTTTAATATTTTTTATTGATCTTACACCTCTTACATTTAGAGGGATCTTTTAAGACATATTAATCCTTGTAGTGAAGAAACATATTTGAAAGTCAATAATTCTTTCAGTTGAACTTCTACTTCTCTTTTCTCCATTCAGTTCAGTTAAAACTAAATTTCATACACGCATGCTACGGCAATCCCCATCTAAATAAAACTGTGCAAGTGCAGCCAACATGACCCATGCTGCGGCCACTCCTGATAACGGTGCAAGATGAAGTTCCCAGGGTAGCTATATCAAGTACTCTTGCCAAAAATGTTTAAACCAAATGAAATAAAGTCTTTAGATCTGACTTCCAGTTAGAAAATAGAGGAAGATAAGTTCATTGAGACTTCAAAGGTAAACTGGACAATCCAAAATGTGGGACATTTTACAAAACAACTGGTCCAGGATTTTCAAAAAGTCACTATCACGAGGAGTGGGATAGGGAAATTTTCTACATTAAAAGAAACTAAAAAAACAAACCTGTATGTATTGCATGAGACTTGATCGGATCATAAAACCATAAAAAACGTCTTTGGGACAACTGGGATTATGGGGGAAAAGAAGAAACGTTTTATCTAAGGAATTATCAGGCCCAGAGAGGCCCTGGAATGTAACAGCAGCCATGTCACTACTGTTTGAGCTAAATAATTACCTTTTTTTTTTTTTTGAGAAGGAGTCTCACTCTGTCACTCAGGTTGGAGTACAGTGGCGCAATCTCAGCTCACTGCAACCTCCACCTCCCGGGTTCAAGCAATTCTCCTGCCTCAGCCTCCTGAGTAGCTGGGATTACAGGCGCCTGCCACTACACCCAGCTAATTTTTTGTATTTTTAGTAGAAATGGGGTTTCACCATGTTAGCCAGGCTGGTCTCGAACTCTTGACCTCGTGATCTGCCCACCTCGGCCTCCCAAAGTGCTGGGATTACAGGCGTGAGCCACCGCGCCCGAGCTGTTTTCTCTTTTTTTTTCAGACGGAGTTTCGCTCTTGCTCAGCCTGGAGTGCAATAGCACGATCTCGGTTTACTGCAACTTCTGCCTCCTGGGTTCAAGTGATTCTCCTGCCTCAGCCTTCCGAATAGCTGGGATGACAGGCACCCACAACCAGGCCCAGCTAATTTTTGTATATTTAGTAGAGATGGGGTTTCACCATGTTGACCAAGCTGGTCTTGAACTTGTGACCTCAGGTGATCCACCCGCCTCGGCCTCCCAAGTGCTGAAATTACAGGCAAGAGCCACCACCCCTGGCTCAATAATTACCTCTTAAAGCCACTTGCTATGTGGGCGCTAGACCGATACCAAATAGCCATAAAATGCCACACACCCTAGAGTTCAACAACGTGTAACCAATCACTAACCAATGATATTTCTGCGAACGAATGAGAATTCCTGACAAATCACTTTTGTAATCACCCCACCCTTGATATGTCCTTTTTTTCTTTAAAAACTGGAGCCTCTCGCCTGGGCGCGACAGCTCACACCTGTAATCCCAGCACTTTGGGAGGCCAAGGTGGACGGATCACGAGGTCAAGAGATCAAGACCATCTCGCCAACACGGTGAAACCCCATCTCTACTAAAAATACAAAAATTAGCCGGGCGTGGTGGCGGGTACCTGTAGTCCCAGCTACTTGGGAGGCTGAGGCAGAAGAATGGCGGGAACCTGGGAGACGGAGTTTGCAGTGAGCTGAGATCGTGCCACTGCACTCCAGCCTGGGCGACAGAGTGAGACTCCGTCTCAAAAAAAAAAAAAAAAAAAAAAGTGATTCATTTATGTTACTGTGTCTTCACCTATTTATCTATATCCATCCATCCAAAAAGATTTCTGAAATTGTTGCCTCATGTTCATTATAGTAAATTTTTTAAAAATTTCACTCTAATATTTCTATTTTGTTTGAATTCTCTTTTTTTTAGAGATGGAATCTCACTCTGTTACCCAGGCTGGAGCGCAGTGGCTCAATCTCAGCTCACTGCAACCTCTGCCTGCCAGGTTCAAGCAATTCTCCTGCCTCAGCCTCCCAAGTAGCTGGGATTACAGGCACCCACCACCATGCCTGGCTAATTTTTGTATTTTTAGTAGCAATGTGTTTTCGCCATGTTGGCCAGGCTGGTCTCAAACTCCTGACCTCAGTCTGCCCACCTGAATTCTTTATAATAATCACAACAGAATAACTTTTCTTAAAAAAGGTACTGTCAGCCGGGCACAGTGGCTCACGCCTATAATCCTAGCACTTTGGGAGGCCAAGGCAGGTGGATCACCTGAGATCAAGAGTTTGAGACCAGACTGGCCAACATGATGAAACCCCATCTCTACTAAAAATACAAAAATTAGCTGGCCGTGGTGGCGCATGCCTGTGATCCCAGCTACTCAGGAGGCTGAGGCAAGAGAATTGCTTGAACCCAGAAGGCGGAGGTTGCTGTGAGCCAAGATCATGCCATTGTACTCCAGCCTGGGAAACAAAAGCAAAGCTCCATCTCAAAAAAAAAAAAAAGGTATTGATTCTAGGTAGTGGGAATTATTATTGTCTTCTTTGCTCATTTCTGTATCCCCAATGTTTTAACTGTGTTCTTGTAGATGTGAACATGAGGAAGTAAAGATCATGAGAAGAGAACTCCTTCAAGAGTCTTCTGATTCTGGCTGGGTGTGGTGGTTCACACCTGTAATCGCAGCACTCTGACAGGCCGAGGCAGGTGGATCACTTGAGGTCAGGAGTTCGAGACCAGCCTGGCCAATATGGCAAAACCCCGTCTCTACTAAAAATACAAAAATTAGCTGGGGAGTCAGGCGCGGTAGCTCACTCCTGTAATCTCAGCACTTTGGAAGGCCGAGGCGGGTGGATCACTTGAGGTCAGGAGTTCAAAACCAGCCTGGCCAACATGGTGAAACCCCGTCTCTACTAAAAATACAAAAATTGGCCAGGCGCAGTGGCTCATGCCTGTAATCCCAGCACTTTGGGAGGCTGAGGCAGGCGAATCACGAGGTCAGGAGTTCGAGACCAGCCTGACCAACATGGTGAAACCCTGTCTCTACTAAAAATACAATAAATGAGCTGGCGTAGTGGCAGGCCCTGTAATCCCAGCTACTTGGGAGGCTTGGGCAGGAGAATTGCTTGAACCCAGGAGGTGGAGGTTGCAGTGAGCAGAGATCGAGCCACTGCATTCCAGCCGAGGTGAGAGTGAGACTCCGTCTCAAAAAAAAAAAAAAATTAGCCAGGCGCAGTGGCCTGTAATCTCAGCACTTTGGGAGGCCAAGGCAGGTGGATCGCGAGGTCAGGAGTTCAACACCTGCCTGGCCAAGAGACCAGCCTGGCCAACATGGTGAAACCCCATCTCTACTTTAAAAAAATAAAAAATTAGCCAGGCGCAGTGGTGGGTGCCTGTAATCCCAGCTACTTGGGAGGCTGAGGCAGGAGAATTGCTTGAACACGGGAGGTGGAGGTTGCGGTGGGCCAAGATCGCGCCATTGCACTCCAGTCTGAACAACAGAGAGAGACTCTGACTCAAAATAAATAAATAAATAAATAAATAAATAAATAAATAAATAAGCCAGGAGTGGTGGTAGGTGCCCGTAATCCCAGCTACTTGGGAGGCTGGGGCAGGAGAATTGCTTGGACCTGGGAGGCAGAGGTTGCAGTGAGCCGAGATCACACCACTGCACTCCTGAGTGGCTGGGATTACCAGGCACAGCTAATTTTTGTATTTTCAGTAGCGACAGGGTTTCACCATGTTGGCTGACCAGGTTGGTCTTGAACTCCTGACCTCAAGTGATCCACCCACCTCAGCCTTCCAAAGCGCTGGGATTATAGGTGCGAACCACTGCGCCCGGCCATGGGGTCGACAATTGAAAAGTAAACCACCAGCCGGATGTGGTTTTTGGCTCACAACACTCAGAGCTGCTCAGGTGCTGAAAGCAGCAAGCAGAAGACAAGTGCATGCGGAGGTGAGAGGAAAAGAGTCTCACGTGTCCGTCCTAGAGTGGCTCGCAGCGGACCAAGCAGGGAAACGATGCCAGGAGGCACAGCCACAGCAGTGAGAAGGGAGTGAGGAGGAGGCCTGGGGAGGCCAAGCTGGACAGCCTGGAGATCTTGGAGAGGTGCGGTTACTCGCGTTACCGTTGATCATCCGAAATGGGCCACTGTTGTCCTACCAAACTAAAACAGTAGCCAGGTAGGAAAAGCACTCAGGGTATAAAACGTTGCTCAAGAATGTAATTGTCTGCAAGCCCAACTGCTGGAACTGCTTGTTGTAACCTGAAACCAGTTTTATCTCCAGCTTCTGAGACCACTTGCTGCAACTCCAAGACTAATTTTGCCACCACCTTCACTCACCAGTCATTGCTTGCCAGCTCCCCAAGCCCTGACAGTACCAAGAAACCTTCTCCCAGCAGAGTATGTAACATTTCTTCTTTTTCAGCAAAACCTCAAACCTTCTCTTCGTTCTTCAGACATACCAAAGACCACCCAGCTTGTATGGATGACTGACACTGCAATTCTTTCTTCCCAAATAAAACATTAAATTTAGAGCCTTGTCTGCACATTGTTATTTTGACTTTGACCCTTGTAAGGAGAGGGTCCTGGCAGCAGTCGTGGAAAGCAAGGTTCAAGAGAGTTTGCTGGAGACCAGAGTAGACTGTGACACTGCAGCATGTGGGCCCTGAAGCCACAGGAAGGGTGACCTGAGCTAGGTGGAGAGGAAGGCTAAGACTTACAGAATCAGTCACCAGAAGCTCAGGCACCGTTCCACAGGGGACAGAAAGGATGGCACATCCAGAGTCTCAACAGAGCATGAGTAGCTGGGAGCTAGGAGGACCCAATCCTATCTCCTGGCCCAGGCCTGGTGGGTAAGGCAAAGATCCAGCCCATCAAGGGGGGTGAAGGGAGCAACATCTTCAGGACAGAGTCAGGTTTTCATTAAAGTAAGAGCACATTAGGAGTTGCTTTTGGTTTGGGATACAGAATTACACTTCCCACTACTGAGGATTCCAATTCAGTACCTTCTATGAAAAAAACCTCTCCAAGTGATTGAGACTACTGGGCAGGTTTGGAAATTACTGTGTCTAGACCCCGCACAGTGGCTCACGCCTGTAATCCCAGCACTTTAGGAGGCCAAGCCAGGTGGATCACTTGAGCCCAGGAGTTCAAGACCAGCCTGAGCAACATATTGAGACTCCATTTCTAAAAAAAAAAAAAAAAACATTAGCTGGGCATGGTGGCGTGCAACTCAGGAGGCTGACTTCGGAGGATTGTCTGAGCCAGCAGAGGTTCCAGTGAGCTGAGATTGCACCACTGCACTCCGGCCTGGGTGACAGAGTAAGACCCTGTCTCAAAAAAAAAAAAGAAAAAACCTCAAAGCCTTGGGATGCATACTAAACATATATAGCAAATGCTGAGCAAATATTTGTTGAAATGAATACAGTAAAGTTAGATATTTTTATTAAGCATCATTAGTAAATTCTTCCATGTCATAGACTAGGAGTACAATATTACATAATATTAAAACAGAAAAGACCAGCTTGGTGTGGTGGCTTACGCTAGTAATCTCAGTACTTTGGGAGGCTAAGGCAGGAGGATCACTTGAGCCCAGGCATTTGAGACCAACCTGGGCAATAGAGCAAAACCCCATCTCTACAAAAATTAAAAATTCAAACAATTTTTTTAATTCAAAAATGATCCCAGAGTGGTGGTGCACACCTGTAGTCTCAGCTTCTCAGGAGGCTGAGGTGACAGGATCACCTGAGCCCAGGAGGTAGAGGCTGCTGTCCTTGATCATGCCACTGCACTCCAGCCTGGGTGACAGAACAAGACCCAGTCTCAAAAGAAAGAAGAGAAAAAACTCCACAACTCCAGGACAACTGTACAACCCTCATGAACCTGATCCAAAGGACCAAGAGTATAACCAAGCCAGGCGCGGGGGCTCACGCCTGTAATCCCAGCCATTCAAGAGGCCAAGGCGGACGGATTGCTTGAGCCCAGGAGTTCGAGACCAGCCAGGGCAACATGGCAAGAACCCCTCTCTACGAAAAAAATAAATAAAAGCAAAAATTAGCCGGGTGTAGTGGTACACTCCTGTAGTCTTGGCTACTCAGGAGGCTGAGGTGGGAAGATCACTTGGGCCCAGGAGGTAGAGGCTGAAGTGAGCTGTGATGGTGCCCACTGCACTCCAGCCTGGGCGACAGAGTGAGACCCTGTCTCAAAAAAAAAAAAAAAAAAAAGCATAACTAACTGGCCACAAACTCTTAAATGCCCTTATTTTCCCCCTCACCTTAAAAGGTTCTCACAGCCTTCAAAGGTCTCTCTGTCCAACCAGGTAAATCTGGCATTACAATGAATTATAAAACTAACGAATCACTAAGATCACCCATTCATTTTGTACCCTGACCAGAAACAATCTGCCCAAAATGAAAGAGGAAAAAGTATCCCCTGAGTTACATTCCCATGACCCTGCGAATTAGGTAACTACCAAAAGGTCCTTTCTTCTATCCTACAACACAACACTCTATCCTCAGACAGCTCACGCTTGGATCCGATTTCTATAGTTTATTGCTGTAACCACATCACCCCAGTCCTCCTCCCCTCAATAATGTGTGCTTAAAGCATTTTGAGAGGAAAGAATGAACAATGTTATGTGAACAGGGTTCTCCAACTGTATATTACATTACAGAAATGTGGAATGTTTATTTAAAAGGATTATGAGGGTTTTGGCCTTTCTAAGGCAAGAACTCTATTTTCTCCTTCAATCATGAAACTCAATAATTTAAAGATAGAAAGGCTAGAGCCTTTTTTTTTTTTTTTTGAGACAGAGTCTCACTCTGTTACCCAGGCTGAAGTGCAATGGCATGATCTCAGCTTACCACAACCTCTGCCTCCCAGGTTCAAGCGATCCTCCTGCCTCAGCCTCCCAAGTAGCCGGGATTGCAGGCACCTGCCACCACACCCGGCTAATATTTGTATTTTTAGTAGAGACGGGGTTTCACCATGTTGGCCAGGCTGGTCTCAAACTCCTGACCTCAGGTGATCCACCCACCTCGGCTTCCCGAAGTGCTGGGATTATAGGCGTGCGCCACTGAGCCCGGCCCTTAGAGCCTTTCTTAGGAGGTGTCTTATATCGTAATTCTTCCTGGTTGAACACTGCCCTTCATCTTCAAAGCACTAACCATGGTTTGCCAGCGCCTGCTTCCAACAAGAGGACTTGGGTTTTGGAGGCGTTGACTGCCATGGCCAGTCAGCACCCTGCTCACTCAAGTGCACAAAATGAAGACTTACCTTCAACTGTCATTAACATAATGACTGGCCACCCCCAAACAAGCCCATTGATAGCATTCTCTTTTTCTGATATTTTTTTCCTTTTTTTTTTTTTTTTGAGACTGAGTCTTGCTCTATTGCTCAGGCTGGAGTGCAGTGGTACAATTTCAGCTCACTGCAACTGCCACCTCCTGGGTTCAAATGATTCTCCTGACTCAGCCTCCCAAGTAGCTGGGATTATAGGCGTGCACCACCATGCCCAGCTAATTTTTTTTTTTTTTTTTGTATTTTTAGTAGAGACAGAGTTTCACCATGTTGGCCAGGCTGGTCTCAAACTCCTGACCTCATGATCTGCCCGCCTCAGGCTCCCAAAGTGCTGGGATTACAGGCATAAACCACCGCACCCGGTCTTTTTTCTTTTTCTTTTTTTTTTATCGTGTTTAAGTTTTCTTTTTCCTTCATTCGCTTCCGTGTCAAATGCTCCAGGTTTAGGTACAGTATGTCCACGTTCATTTCCTTGAGGCAGGGCTGTGTTTCCCGTGGACGCCAGGCAGCAGCTATAATACACAGGCGAGACCTTGCCAAGAATACTGACGGCCACAGGATCACCAAAAAAAAATCCCAAATCCATCCCTTCCTTCGACCGCTGCTGCTATGCCCTGCCCAGTCCATGCCGTCTTCACCTGCAGCCCTGCAGTGGCTTCCGACCCCTGTCCCTGCTGCCAGTGCTGTCGGTTCTCCACCTGTCCGCCAGCCACAGATATCTTCTTAATCACACACATTGTGTCACGTCACTCCCATGTCCAAACCTTCCAAGGGACTTCCAATTGCATTTAGCATGAAACTACAACTATTGATCCCGTCTCATCCTTCCACCCTGGTCCCCAGATATCTGCTCTCAACACAGCAGCCAGAGTGATTTAGATCATGTAATTCCCCTGCCCCAACACCTCGCGTGGCTCCCATCTCACTCAGAGCTGACGCCAGAGCCCTCGCGGTGGCCTCCAAAGACCCCACACAGGCCAGCAATCCATTACTCTCAGACCCCATCTGGTACCATTCCCATTCAAACTCTTCACTCCTCCAGGCCTGGAATGCTCTTCCCCCCGTCCCCCAGTGTGGCTTACGTCCCCACCTCACTCCGGGTCATGGCTCCAATGCCAACTCCTCCTGATGCTCCACTGATCACGCTCACACTGCATATTCTCCCCTCCCTCTCTCCCTCACTCCCTTTCCTGTCTTATTTTTTCTCCAGCACCTTGGTCACATCTGACATAATGTAAATGTTACTGGCTCATTTATTGGTTCACAAGGATGCAGCTCCATGAAGTTAAGGATTCTGGTCTGCTCTCTTCACTTCTCTTTCCCAAGAATAGTGGGAAAACACTGTTCTCGAACAGTGCTGGTACATCACAAGTGCTTAGTGAAAGCCACCGAATGAGAGAAAGAGCTGACTCCCGCCTTCCCGGCCTACCTCCCCCTCCCAGGCACAGTGACCTTCTCTCTGTTCCTCCAGCAGCCAAGCTCGTGCCCACGTCAGCACGTTGCACAGGTGCTGCTCACTTCTACCTGGAATGCTCTGTGACAGCTACTCCAGGCCAGCACTCTCACGTCAGATCCGAAAGTGTCTCGTTTATTCATGAACTACTTGTTTGTTTTCTGTCTCCACCACTGAAGCAGAATCTCCACAGCAGGGACTTTGTGCTGTTCACAGAGGATTCCCTGGTACTTGCGGTGGGCTCAGGATTTAGTAGGTGCTTAATAAATATCTGTTGGAGGTACAACCAATCGAGCTTATGTGGGTATCAGTTTTCTCGAATATAAAATCAGAAAGGTGAGGCTGGATGATCGTTTGCACCTGTAATCACAGTACTTTGGGAGGCCACAGCAGCCCTCGAGTCCAGGAGTTGAAGACCAGCCTGGGAAACACACTGAGACCCCACCTCTACAAAAAAATCCAAAAAACTGCCGGTGTAGTGGTGCACACCGATGGTCCCAGCTCCTCTGGAGGCTGCGGCAGAAGGACTGCTAGAACCCAGGTGGTCGAGGCTGCAGCAAGCCATGATTGTGTCACTACACTTCAGCCTGGGCAACAGAGTGAAACCCTGTCTCAAAAAAATTTTATATATATACACACACACCCACACTATATGTATATATGTATATATTTTATAATATATATTATATATATTATTATATATTTTATAATATATATTATATATATTATTATATATTTTATATATATATGCCTGCCTTGGCCTCCCAAATGCTGTCATTACAGGTGCAAACCACCTCATCCAGCCTCCGCTTTCTTATTTTATATTAGAGAAAACTGAGACCCACATAAGCTCAATCGGTATATATACATAAAATAAGAAAGCTGATACTCTAAGATACTCTCTAGCTAAGACACTCTCTAGGTCTCTTTGGGCTCTGAAATGTTGATGGCACATTCTTGTAACACAGTAGAGTTTACAAACAGCCTTCACGTATAACAGCTCTCGCAGAGCCCTGGAAGGTAATTAACCCGATTGTAATCATTCAGTTTTTTTGCATCTGAAAAAAAATTGTTGACGATGAGACTGGTCCGAAGAGACAGCTGTTAACTGGTGAAGCTGGGTCTAAATCCACAATTTTGTCAGTGCCGCTACGATGGTAGCAGAATTAAGCAGGATTTTCTAGTCCTTACAAATAGGTTCCAGACAGCACAGATTTGCTGGTTTACTTCACACTAATCCAAAAAAGTACTTCGTATGAACTTCCAATTGTTTTCCCGAGTTTTCCCTGAACACGCTGGTCATCTGAGAATGAAGAGTCAACCAGTACAGACTTATGGGCTCAGGAGTACCTGACCGTTGAACACGGAGATCTGTGTAGGGAACTGCGTCCTTCGAAGCAGGCACTGGAATCCCTGTTTTCAGCTCGCTGGGTGTCTGGAAGCATCTGTCCGAGCTCCCCCAGCCCGCCGAGGACGGGGCGCCCCGCAGCAGGGCAGGCGCGCTCAGGAAGAGGAGAACGACGTTCTCAGGTTGTGGCCTGAGTGTGGAAAGCTGCGCGAGTTCCAGAGGGCGCCTGGGAAACTCCGCCACTGTGCCCGGCTGAGACTCCGGGGTCCCTGTCCCCACCCGCCCTGTCCCGGGCGCGGCTGAGGCGCACGGAGGGCAGGGGCAGCCCCGCACTCCCGCAGACCCCCGGCCCCGGGCCCCGCCTCACCCGTAGGTGGTCAGCAGCGCCTTGTTGACCAGCACGATGAGGAAGGAGCAGGTCCCGTAGAAGAGCGCCGACAGCAGCCGGGCCACCCGCGAGGGCAGCCGCGCCGCGCCGGGCTCCCCGCCAGCGCCCTCGGCCTCGGCCTGGCAGGCGGCCGTCATCTCCCGCGGCCGCGCGGACCCCGCCGTCCGCCAGCCCCGGCCGCGCACTGGTCCCGCCCGGCCGGGCCGGGGAAGAGGGCGCGGCAGGAACAGGAAGAGCCCGGCGCAACCCCAGGTCCCGGCCCGCCCCCTGCCGGCGCCCCGAGGCCGGCGCGGGAGGACCCTGCGCGGTGCGCCTCACCCGGGCTCCAGGCACCTCCTCCGGTCTCCAGGGCCAGAAGCGCATGGGGGAGTTGAAAAGCGCTGGCTTCCTCCAGACTTTCCTGGAGAGAAACGCTTCAGTACGTCTCAGGACTTGTTCTGCTTTTTTTTTTTTCCTACAACTTTTTTGTTTAGTGTGTAATTTACGTGCAATGAAGTGTACACATCTTGCCAGTCCATAGTTTCAGATGAGCTTCGACAAAGGCATCCACCTGAGTAACCACTCAAAACAGAACATTTCCATCGCCCCAAAAAGTTCCCCTTGCTGCCCCTTTGAAGTTAACGCCCGCATCTCATGGATGACTATTGCTGCAGGTTAGGTTTGCCGTTTCCGGAATTTCAAATAAACAGGGTGCTTTCTAGAATTTATGAATGAGCGTGTGGTCTCAGGGTTTTTCACTCCATGTTGTGGACTCGACCATGTGGTTTGTTTAATCGTTGAGTAGTATCACAAATTGTGTCTCCATTGGTTGTTTCGTTTAGGACCCTTAGGAAAAATGCTTCCATGAAAATTCGTGAGCGTTTGTGGGACCTGTGTTTTCATTTTTCTTAAATAAATATCTAGGAGTGGAGTGGCTAGGAGTAAGGTGGGTGAAGCCTTGGGACTTGGGTGTCCTCTGGGTGCTTTGTAGCAGGTCCACTCCTCGTGGAGGGCCCTTTGCCTTCGGGTCAGGTCAGTTGAAGGAGAGCTTCCCAGAACCGCCTAGTCTTGTCAGTCTTTAAAAAAATATGAACTTTTGGCCGGGCGCAGTGGCTCACGCCTGTAATCCCAGCACTTTGGGAGGCCGAGGCGGGCGGATCACAAGGTCAGGAGATCGAGACCATCCTGGCTAACCCGCTGAAACCCCGTCTCTACTAAAAATACAAAAAATTAGCCGGGCGCGGTGGCAGCGCCTGTAGTCCCAGCTACTCGGGAGGCTGAGGCAGGAGAATGGCGTGAACCCGGGAGGCGGAGCTTGCAGTGAGCTGAGATCGCACCACTGCACTCCAGCCTGGGCGACAGAGCGAGGCTCCGTCTCAAAAAAAAAAATTAATTAATTAATTAATTTAAAAACAACAACAACAACTATATATATATATATATATATATATATATATATATATATGAACTTTTAGCTTCTTAGAAAAACTGAAGATTTCAAGTTAAATAAAAGTTGGGGCCCAACTATATAGATGCGCAGAGAATTGTTTTTCTACTCTTAGGCACTAAACAACCAGGAGAATGAAAACTGGGAAACATATTCAGCCCTGATAAGAACTAAAGCAGAACTCGTGAAAATTAGCTAGCATTAAAAAGACCAGAAGAGCCCAAGTTACCCAAAACAAAAAAGAAAAACATGTTAAGTCCGTTTTAAAAGAGAAAATGAATTCATATTCAACTTGAACAGGAAATCATTTTGGTTAATTTCCTCAGAACATTCAGTTTTCTTGTGAGTCTCCAAATATTTTGACTGCAAAAAGAATACTTTGAAGTCACTTAATGACAGCCTTCATCATACTTGCATTTAGTTTGCTTGTATATACATACTTCCAGGACCTTAACTCGCTGTCAAAATCCCATCCTTACCCTGTTTAAATAGCAACTCACGCTAAGGAGTTGCTTGCGATATTCTTCTGCACAAGGGTAGGACAGGCTGACCCTTGCCATTGCAAACACACAACTAAAGATCTACCAGAAATAACTGATGAAAAAAGAAAACCAATTTGCTATACTCTTAGATAAGTACACAGGCTTTAAGTGGATTCTTGAGGAGGTGAGCCCAGAGTCAACCCATCCTAAATGTAAGTGAAATGAAATCCCAGTTCCTTATTACCCTAATTTAAGGCCTGGGAATGGGGTGGCAAGAGTTCAATACCTATCCACAGCAGTATATTTTTAACACTGCAGTAATGAACCAGATGAGGAAGTTAAATATCCATAACCTTAAAGGCCATAATTTAAGTAAGAAAAAGCAATCCACACTGTACTTACAACTACGCAAACATGTACTGAAATAATACTGATGGCTGAATATAAGGCTGTAGGTAATGCTTCTGTCTTTTAAAATTTTTTATATCATGGTTATTATATTTTTGATAGGAAAACAAATTATAAAGGCTTTAAGAATGACTGCGTACTTTAAATTTTAAATTAAAATAAATTTTTATTCAAAGCATCTTTTAAAATTACAGCATGTTTATTCTTATGCTGTTAACTCTGCCAAACTACAACTCAGCCATATGAAGCATAAAACACTTCAAAAATTTGAATGTAAACCACATTTTTTAAAACAAAAAGCAGTCTTAACACACCTCAAATTTTAGATACCAATGTATTTTCCCAAGTATATAGCTTATATCAAAAAAGAACATTTTAAATGTTTCTATGGTAAATAGTTGTAATAATTTCTTAAACTGTTGCAATTATACAAATAAAAAATGTTTATGAAAAAACTATTAGAGTTGACAAAAGCTGACTGGAGAAACAAGGAAAACCCTTTCTTTTGAAGGCTTTAAATGTTATCATCTGTGAATTGGCAAATATTTGTATTTGAAAAATTCTTACTACCCTTCCTTCTTTAGTTAAGTTGATCAGAGTTCAAATTTCCCAAGACTGATGAGTGTTGTTTTTAGTTCATTAAATCACATATTTGAGAGCAAACATTCTAGAGGAAATGCTGAAACATAAACCAAGATAATTCAGATGCTATAGTCTCTCTTACCAGCTTGTAAGTGCTCCAAATTAAAATTCTATATACCACATTACAAACAAAATTCTTAGACCATTACAAATATAAATTCTCTTATTACAAAAAAATCCCTAAAGATTTGCAATTTACTGTACAGAGGAATTACATTTTTAAAGTATGTCCTCGTCATACACATTATTTGTAACTATCGTATCTTCTTTCATACTTTTTCTCCTCTTCAAGACATTTACATGCCTCCCCTTCCCCGTGGCTACATATTTTAAACTATCTGTGTACTATGACACATTGGGATTTTTGGATAAAGAAGCCTACTTTCTAATGTTTAAACTACATCTGTAGGAACCCCTTCAACTCAAAAAAGCTAAAAAGGCACTGAAGAGCCTGTATTTCCCTCTATTACTCTGAGTTTTACTCCAATTAAGCAATCTGTAAATTACCATGCTATGCATGTCATTTAGTTCTGTTTAGAACAAAAGCCAAAATGATGGAAGTTTTGCCTACATAAACGAGGTGTTCTGCTCAGCTCTTGATTTTTCTGTTCATGCTTCAGTACATAAAGTGGTGTTTAATGACTTTATTTGGAAAAATGGCTTAAAACCACCACACAAGTTAACACACTTGCAGTTAAAACTATTTCAGAAGCCTACTTATTTGAGTAGCTAATATTTTCTGCAGTGTTTAACTGATAGCTAAATTTAGTGAACACAAAATAGCTTGGCATGTTACTCTGAAGTAAAGCAAGAAGGTGGCTTTATGCACTGAAAATATAAATATGGAGGCTTCCATTTGCTAATAATTCTAAACAAGCAGTAAAATTAAAATGTAGTGTTTGCTAATAAAAGATCTAAAACATTTCACTACAAAACAACCCTGTAGGTGTCCCTTTAGTAAAAATCCAAGTGCCAAATCTCATTACAGGGCCCTTAATATGTATTTTTAAAATTACCAATTACTATGTTACCTAGACTTTGCAAGATTAATCACTCAATTTCAGCAAATGAGAAATATGAAATGTGCAAAAGTTCCCAAGTTATCATGCTAGGGATGACAAGTGCTTTTCAAACTTAAACATTATACTGAGTTGTAAAGCCCCAGAAAGATAGAATAAGACTGATTTTGCTCCAATTTCAAAAACTCTGACCTATTGTGCATCTTACCAAGATCCTCAAATACCTATTTTCTTCTAAGTCCATTACTTAGAACATCTTCCAAAATAGTCAGCCCCCCATTTCTCTAGCCTTAGTGGGCACAGTATTTTGCAATTAAAATTATCTATCTTACATATTTTATACTTTCTTGCTTGCTTCAGTGTTTACAGTATTGTTAAACATACTAATATATATTGTTAAAAATGATCTTATAAATAATCTGTTTCAACTTTCTTTGGCTATTTGTACCATTCCGTTTTTCAAACAAGTGTCTTATTCAGAAAGTGCTTCCTGTGAGAACTGCTTCCAATGAATGCATTAAACTTGCAAAATCTAGCTTCCCACAATATGTAGTTTTCTACCCTGTACTGTGCAATCCATATTTACAAAATATTTTAAACTTTACAACAAATTCATTTCCATATAAAAAAAGTGCATTTCTCTCTCACCCCATATTCTGGGGCAATGACATTCTTCATACATTTCTACAGAATAGCAGCCTATGATAAGCAAATAAGGTGCTTAGCTTATGCCCAAGGATCTACTTTTTAAGTATGCTGGGCAGTACTTTTGTACAGTGGAAGAGTCAGTGTCCAGGCTACTGTCGGAGTGGTGCCCCAGTCAGGTTGGCAAGCTCTATGAGCGCGAGGGCTCCGTGCAGGCGCTCCCGCTGCTCCTGCAGCCGGCGCTGGGCCCCTCTCTTCTCGTCATCCTCCTCATCAGACTGAAGGTATTCCAGAGGGTCCTGCTGCTCCTGATCAGCCTTCTGAACCAGCTTGCCTTTCAAGGTGGGGGTGCGCTGTTCTCTCATTTCCCAATACCTATGTGAAATGCATCCACATTAGTTACGTGGCAGACATGAAATTTCCAAATGTTTACTTTTCTTTTAAAAAGTTCCGAACCACAGTATTACTTTTATGTGGTTCAGTTTATAAAGTTATAAAGTGATTTAACATACATTTCTTATTTATAGAGGGAAGAAACTGAAGTTCAACGAGGTTAAGAGACATGCTCGGGTTTCCATAATAAACCTGGCAGTTCTAGATCTTTTACTCACTCTCAAATCACATAGTTTTTGCCATTAAACTATCGCTGCCTTAAAAAGCCTGTGTGAAACGGACTAGAGTAAAATACAGAAATAGTAGAAAAAAAGTCTTTAGAAACTTATTTATCCTATCTACAGAGGGATGGCAACTTCTGACAGCGTTAACGCTGTAAAATATTCAACCCACAAACTATGACAAAGTGATTAACATCTGTGACACAGTGTTTATTCGAAAACTTAAAAACACTGCCCTTATTCTATTACATGGCCAGCTGATGATTTACAAGAGAAAATGCAAATGCTCAACTCTTTGGTAACTAAAGAAATGCATATTTAGGCCTGGCGCAATGGCTCACGCCTGTCATCTTAGCACACTGGGAGGCTGAGGTGGGCAGATCACTTGAGATCAAGAGTTCAAAACCAGCCTGGCTAACATGGCGAAACCCCCTCTCTACTAAAAATACAAAAAAAAATTAGCCGGGCATGGTGGCAGGCACCTGTAATCCCAGATACTCCAGAGGCTGAGGCAGGAGAATCACTTGAACCCGGGAGGCGGAGGTTGCAGCAAGCCGAAGTTGGGCTGCTGCACTCCATCCAGGGTGACAGAGCAAGACTCCGTCTCAAAAAAAAAAAAAAGAAAAGAAAAAGAAATGCATATTTAAATGATAGTAACAGATCATACAAAACTGTCCATACAAAGCCTTGTATATTAATGTTTGTAGTAGCTTTATATGTAATAGCTAAAAATAACCCAAATGCCCATCAACGAGTGAATAAACAAACTACATTTGTATAAAAGTACTATTTTATAGTGACAGCAGATCAGTGTTGTATGGGGGGAAGGGGGACAGGGAGGAATGTGTGGTTCAGTGCACAGAGGGGCACGAGGAAACTTGGAAATGATGGATATGTTCACCATCTTGATTGTGGAGATGGTTTCACAGTATATACATGTCAAAATGTATCAAATTATACACTTTAAATGTACCATAATTTCTTATATGTTACTTGTATACCAGCAAAGCTGTTTTTATTTATTTACTTTTATTTTATTTTTTGAGACAGAGTCTGACTTTTGTCACCCAGGCTGGAGGGCAGTGGAACAAGCTTGGCTCGCTGCAATCTCTGCCTTCTGGGTTCAAGCTATTCTTGTGCCTCAGCCTCCTGAGTAGCTGGAATTACAGGCGCCCACCACCATGCCTGGCTAATTTTTTTTTTTTTTTTTGAGACAGAGTTTCACTCTTCTTGCCCAGGCTAGAGTGCAATGACAGGGTTTTACCATGTTGGCCAGGCTGGTCTCAAACTCCCGACCTCAGGTGAGTTTTACAAGGGCTGGGATTACAGGCATGAGCCACCATGCCTGGCCTGTATTTTTAGTAGAGATAGGGTCTTGCCATTTAGCCAGGCTGATCTTGAACTCCTGACCTCAGGTGATCCACCCACCTCGGCCAAAGTGCTGGGAATACAGGCGTAAGCCACCACACCCAGCTCCAACAAAGCTGTTTTTAAAATGACATACAAAAAATAATAATACAACTACCAAATTTCAGGAAATCCAGACTACTCAAAGTGGAAAAGTTTTGGCAATGCCCACAGAGGTCTAAAAAAAGAAGTGCAAATTGTGTAGCATGACTCGAAGGATGACTAGAAAAGGAGAATGCAAAAGATAAGTTCAGCAAGTCAGGAGGAACCAGGTAATGAAGGACTTTGAATTCCATAATAAAGGGTTTAGGCTTTAGACTGAGGATCATACTGACATTTTAGAAAGATCCCTCTGGCAGCAGCATGGAAAATGGATTGAGAGCATTCAAGTGGCTGAATTTGAGTTAGTAAGGAGGTAGATGTCATAACTTGATCACTGAGTAGACAGGAGAAAGACAAGGAGGCGAGGTGCGGTGGCTCATGCCTGTAATCCCAACACTTCGGGAGGTCAAGGCAGCTGAATCACTTGAGGCCAGGAGTTTGAGACCAGCATGGGCAACATGGCAAGACCCTGTCTCTACAAAAAACTTAAAAATTAGCTGGGTGTAGTGGCACACACCTGTGGTCCCAGCTACTCAGGGGGCTGAAGTGAGATCACTTGAGCCTAGGAGGTCGAGGCTCAATCCTGCTACTACAGTTCAGCCTTGACAACAGAGTAAGACTCTGTCTCAGGAAAAAAAAAAAAAAAAGACAAGGATGATCAGTAAGCTTCTGGCTGGGGCACAATTAGAAATAATGGGGCAGTAGGAGCCAACCAGGAGAAAGAGGAGGGGAGGAAGTGATGGAGATATTTAGTTTAAGATGCCCCTAGAATAGCCCATCTAAACAGACAATTTCTATGACAGTGCTAACAAATTTCCCTGGACTTGAATAATCAAGTAGTATTTCCAGATTCCATTATCTAATTCTCATGTATTTTTATCCAAACAAAACAGAGTTTATTCCTTCAAATATTTATCAAGGCCCAGAAGCTATGCTAGGCCCTAGGCTTACCGTAATAAGACAAATATAAATACCCCTGCCCCGGGAAGCTTTCCGTCTGGCAGGGAAGGTATATAACAAACATATAAATGTGTGATGGATGTTTTGAAAAGGAAAATGAAAGCATCTGTTAAGTGGGTCTCAGCCCGTTTGTTGCTGAGCGGGTCAGGGAGGCCTTCCTGAGTAAGAGATGAAGGTGAGCAAGAGGCTAAGCCAAGTGGGGAGCAAGTGCTGCAGGCAGAGGAAGCAGGGTGCACACAGGCCCTGACACAAAGGCACCTGTGTTGAGAAACCCGCAGCCCAGCATGGCAGGGGACAGTTGCCTTATCAGAGGGAGGCAGGGCTGCGGCAGCACAGCTAGGAATCCTGGACTTTACCCTAAGCAGCCAGTGAAGGCTTGGAAGAGGCCTGAGCAGCTGCTGCTGGCTTGTGTACAGCAGACAGGTCCTTCAACCAAAATATCCTTAGAGAAATTCTTTTATACTGGCCCCCTTGTTGCCACTGGAAAAAATTAAATTGGTGTTTTTGGAACTTCACCTAAGAAGAACCACTAACATCTATTCCTGGTTTTTTGTTTTTGTTTTCGTTTTTTTTGTTTTTTGAGACAGGGTCTCACTCTGTCACCCAGGCTGGAGTACAGGAGTACAGTGGGGCCATTTCGGCTCACTGCAATCTCCGCCTCCCGGGCTCAAGCGATTCTCCTGCCTCAGTCTCCTGAGTAGCTGGGATTACAGGCGCGCACCACTACTGCCCAGGTAATTTTTGTATTTTTAGTAAAGATGGGGTTTCACTAAGTTAGCCAGACTGTTCTCAAACTCCTGACCTCAGGTGATCCACCCTCCTTGGCAGTCTATCCCTATTTTAATTGGCACATAGCTAACGCTAACATAAAGAAAATGAAGAGGGGTTGCATTCATGACAAATGAAATACAATACACATAAAACATTCTTTCAAAATGGGAAAACTCTTCCTTTTAAAATAAACTGTGGTCTGGGCACTCCAATTATATTGTAATTGTCTATCACACACAGATCCTAAGATCCTAATACCATTCATAACAATTTTATAGAAAATCAGGGGTCATTTCTAATTATGTTATAAAGTATGTATAAATGCAGCTTATTTAAAATGAGAGGAGTGTCCAAGTCCCTAACATAGCCCAAGCCCACGCTGCGCTTCTTCACGGTGGACTAAAGGCAGCATTCCTGACCTCGCCAGCCACTCGGCCGCGGCCTTGTTGTCGGCAGCCTGATGTTTGCTGAGTGTGTCCGTGGGCTCCTCTCTCTTCAGCCTGGCGTAGGGGTGCTTCGGACAGTGGCGGTTTGCATGGGTGAATCTGCTCAGGCAGCCTTCAAAACACAAGGTTAACACCTGTCAGGATCTGGACATCCAGCACACAAACGTGGAAAACATTCAGTTTCACTGGTATCCAGAAAAGTAAATTAATACAGTGAAATTTAGGATTTACAATTTGCAGGAGAAAACAATCAAACCAGCGCAGTCTCATGCTAGAGCGGGGACGGGAAGACAGGCACATTTCGGTCATGGCCATGTGTGTCCAACACCATTGGAAAGTGATTTATCAGCATGAGTTCAAAATGTTGAAAATGAGGGGGGTGTAGCAGCTCAAGCCTGTAATCCCAGCACTTTAGCAGGCCGAGGCAGGCGGATCACGAGGTCGGGAGTTAAGAGACCAGCCTGGCCAACATGGCAAAACGCCATCTCTACTAAAAATACAAAAATTAGCCGGGCGTGGTGGCCTCTGCCTGTAGTCCCAGCTACTCAGGAGGCTGAGGCAGGAGAATGGCTTCAACCTGGGAGGTGGAGGCTGCAGTGAGCAGAGATCAACCACTGCACTCCAGCCTGGGTGACAGAGCAAGACTCCGTCGCGGGGGTGGGGTGGAGTTCAAAACCTCGGACCTGGGAATTCCATTTGTGGAATCTATCATAACGAAGCATCCCAAAAGATGAACAAAGCTACAAGTGTGAAAACATTCCTGTCAGCTTTGTTGGTAACAAGAACATTTAAAAAACAAATATTCAGGCCAGGTACAGTGGCTCATGCCTGTAATCCCAGCACTTTGGGAGGCCGAGGCGGGTGGATCACCTGAGGTCAGCAGTTCAAAACCAGCCTGGCCAACATGGTCCCCCATCTCTACTAAAAATACAAAAATTAGCCGGACATGGTGGTACACGCCTGTAATCCCAGCTACTCCAGAGGCTGAAGCAGGAGAATTGTTTGAACTTGGGAAGCAGAGGTTGCAGTGAGCTGAGATCGTGCCACTGCACTCTAGCCTGGGCGAAAAGTGAGAGTCCGTCTCAAAACAATAAAAATAAATAAATAAATAAATAAATAAATGCCGGGCGCAGTGGCTCATGCCTGTAATCCCAGCACTTTGGGAGGCCAAGGCAGGCAGATCACCTGCGGTCGGGAGTTCAAGACCAGCCTGACCAGCATGGAGAAACCCTCTCTGCTAAAACTACAAAATTAACTGGGCATGGTGGCGCATGCCTCTAATCTCAGCTACTCGGAAGGCTGAGGCAGGAAAATCGCTTGAACCCGGGAGGTGGAGGTTGCAGTGAGCTGAGATGGCGCCATTGCACTCCAGCCTGGGCAACAAGAGCAAAACTCTGCCTCAAAAAATAAATAAATATTCATTATTCCACATAGAGGAAACCATTGTGTATAGGCTTAAGCAAACTTGCTAGATGAAAAGTTTGCAGACCTTTGCAACACGTGTAATAATCAAGAAAATTACAGAGCAACAGGACAGACTGCACTGAACTTCAAATATACTGTAACTGCAAACAAATGTGCAGCTTTAGAAACTGATAAAAGATTAAGAAAATCACTTAGGATAATATGCTTACTTCAGTTTAATAATTAAAAAGTTTAAAATGTTGCTCCAAAGGCTGTATTCACTTTTACAGATTTTTCTACTGCCTACAACTGGATATAGTATGTTTAATTGCCCTTTAAGTTTTCATCAAAAAGGATTACCGTATTTTAAAATCAATCATTTCTTAAGCCAGGCACAGAAAGACAAACATCACTTGTTCTCGCTTATTTGTAGGATCTAAATATCAAAACAATTGAACTCATGGAGATAGAGAGCAGAACAATGGTTACCAGAGGCTGGGAAGGGGAGCTGCGGGATGAAGGGAAGGTAGAGATGGTTAATAGGTACCAAAAATAGAAAGAATGGATAAGACCTAGTATTTTATAGCACAAGGTGACTATAGTCAATAAATTTAACTGTACATTCTAAAATAACTTAAGAGTATAACGGGATGATTTGTAACACAAAGGACCCATGCTTGAGGGGGTGGATAGCCCATTTACCATGTCAGTATTCAGCACTGCGTGTCTGTATCAAGTATCTCATATACCCCATAAATATGTATACCTACTATGTACTCACAAAAATCAAAACCAACACATTTTTAAAATCAGTCATTTCTGAGAAATTCAGCATGTATCGCAATTATCAAAGAAGAAAGCTTAAAAAGTTTTATAAAATTTATATTAAAAAATCTTTCCCCTCAAAAAAATTCAAGGAAAAGATATTTTGACTGTTACGTCACAACTAGTTACTCCATAAACTTAACTTCGAACACCATACCATTTTCTGAACAGACGAAAGGCTTCTCTCCGGTGTGGAGACGCTGATGTGTCTTGAGCTGTCCACTTTGAACAAAGGCTTTTCCACAGTCTGGATAGTCACACAGATAGGGCCTCTCACCTAAGGAGACAGATGTTAGATATGGTATCTGAGATAATAAGGCCAGAAGAGCAGGGGGATGGGAGAGAATCAGCCTTTATATAGGTCTTGACTCCCAATCACAATAAAACATGTCACAGTCCCTGCGGAGCCGCAGGTGGAAATGCTAATGGCAGCCCTTGGGTGGCATCAAGCGCCTTATCTGCTGGGGAACACAATCTATTCTTTAGGCCTTGAGGTTATCATCTTGAGTTTATCCCAGACTTTTTCTCCCTCATACTCCAAATCACTAGATCTTACTGGTTCTTCACTATGTCTTCCACCCACTCCTGCCTTCCCATTCAGCTTCCCCTGGTCAGACGGGCAGCCCTCCTGCAAGGATGAACCCTCCGACAGCCTCCTGGCCGGCCTCTCGTTTCTCCCCCTGCACAGCACCCCCAGAGTAGCTGGCATAGAAGTCTGCTTTTGTCATACCAAGTAGCCCCTGAACCACCCACAAATCCTATTACACACCTTGAACAAATAAAAATTATCTGCTGACTTTTAAATGGTCCTCTAAGATCGGCGCTCTAGGCAATCTCAGCAACGTCATTAGCTACTGGGGTTAAGGGGCAGAGTTGATCCTTACTTCCCTCCTGGAGAATCATTCCAGCCAGGAAGCAGTTCCTCATCTTGTTCTCATCCTTGAAAATCCAAGTTTCTCTGCCCATTCAAATCTTCCCAATCCTGTAGGCTGTCAATAAGATTCTTCCTATCTCCCCAAATAACTGAATTCTTCCTATCTACCTCCAAATAATTGAACTTTGTATACCTTCATTAACGTGGGGTCCTGTGTTGTTTATGTGTCATGGCAGTCTCCTGCAAAGATTCCTAGCACCTTATACTTCACTTAAATTCCTATACACAACACAGTGCTAGGCTCAAGTGCTGAAAACTTTGTTCAATGATAATTAAACATTATTTATTGAAAAAAACATTATTTAATCAACAATTATACATTGGTTTGCATTTTCCAATATAACTCAAAGAACAATAACAAGTTCTCCCTAAATTTCTCATTACTTAAAGACATACTAAGCGGTTGTGATAGTTGAATACAAGTTAAAATAAAACACAGATATAGGGAGATTGTTTAAAATAGTAACAGAAAAGCTTTTTACAAAATATACTAATAGGGCTCAACTACCCCTTAGGGGTCCTCCTTTCAGTTCCCTGATGTACAGATGTCCAGGCTGATGCCTGGGGTATCGGGTGACACAGTGAGGTATCGGGTGACACAGTGAGGTATCGGGTGACACAGTGGGGTATCGGGTGACACAGTGGGGTATCGGGTGACACAGTGAGGTATCGGGTGACACAGTGAGGCAGTGGTGATCAGGACGGCAGTCAGCCCTTTCTCCATTCGCCCACATAGTGTTGAATCTTACCCCCACTGGCAACTCTACGGCCTGCAAACCAGTTATCCGGGGGATATTTTAGAATATTCAGATGGAAAAAAATACATTAAAATTCTCAAAATTAGAATGTTTCATTAAGTAATCATTTTACTAATGATATCTAAAGTCAAAACTTCTAGACACCTTAGTTTACAATGATTCAAAATTCAAACATTACCCCTTTCCAGGGATTTAAGTTAAAAGAACCTCTTTTCTATCGTATCATTTAAATATATATTTTCAAAAACCGCAAGTTAAAAAAAAGTGAGAAACAGGCGAGCACCGTAAACATGGTGGAAAAAAATAGGGGACTGAGGGTTACGAGCTTAAGTTCTAAACCAGTACTGCCCAGTGAAAGACAGTATGAACCACTTCTCGAAGGTACATTAGAAAAAGTAAAGAGAAACAGGTGAAATTAATTTTTTTTTTTTTTTTTGAGATTGAGTTTCGCTCTTGTTACCCAGGCTGGAGTGCAATGGCACGATCTCGGCTCACCGCAACCTCCGCCTTCCGGGTTCAAGCGATTCTCCTGCCTCAGCTTCCTGAGTAGCTGGGATTACAGGCATTTGCCACCACGCCCGGCTAATTTTTTATTTTTAGTAGAGATGAGGTTTCTTCATGTTGGCAAGGCTGGTCTTGAACGCCTGACCTCAGGTGATCTGCCCGCCTCGGCCTCCCAAAGTGCTGGGATTACAGGCATAAGCCACCCGCCCGGCCGTAAAATTAATTTTAATATATTTTATTTAATCCAATTTATCTAAAAGTGTCATTTCAATACATAATCAACAGTAAAAATTATTCACTCTTTTTTTCATATTAAGTGTATGTTATATTTACTGCCCATCTCAATTTAGACTACACACATTTCAAGTGCTCAGGAGTCACAGTAGCTGCTGTTTGGGGCTCTAGCCTTAGAGGTATGAGAGACTGATTGTAAGCCAGCAGTAGTTGGATTTTTGGCACCTCAGTTTCCTCACCTGCAAACTATTAGATGAACTATAAGATTCCTTCCTTTGGGGCCAACTTTATAGCGAGAACAAGGGACCTCTATACTTTTTTTTTTTTGGCCCTCTAAATGATATTTAAATGCAAATATAATTTCCATATGCAAATACAGATATACCATAATCTTGGGATAGCTGCCTACCATAGTTCACCACAGATTTAATGCTTAGGTCGGATGTACTGATAGCACACTGAGGACTCTAAAAATTATATTAAAAACTTGACAATTACAGTTTTTGGCGTACAGATGAATTTTAACAATTATATAGATAAAAGTATATCAAGTAAAATTCAGGCAGGTAGGGGGTAAAACTAAATTTGCCAATAACATGACTATGACATCTAGGTTAATTACCATGATAACTTTAGAAATCACATGTAACCAGTATTCATAAAACCACTATTCTCCACCAAAAAGAAACTGACTATACTGCCTTTTTAAAAAACTTCACAACTAATAGTGTTAATGTAAGAAAATATAAGGCAACTAAAAAGGTAATTTATTACTCAGTATCAAACGAGCTTTCAGTTAAGTGTTACTTCTGGCCGGGTGCGGTGGTTCACACCCAGCACTTTGGGAGGCTGAGGCAGGCAGATCACAAGGTGAGGAGTTCGAGACCAGCTTGACCAATATGGTGAAATCCTGTCTCTAGTAAAAATACAAAAATTAGCCAGGCATGGTGGTGCATACCTGTAATCCCAGCTACTCACTCAGGAGGCTGAGGCGGGAGAATTACTTGAACCCAGGAGGCAGAGCTTGCAGTGAGCCAAGATGGCGCCACTGCACTCCAGCTTGGGAGACAGAGCGAGACTCTATCTCAAAAAAAAAAAAAAAAAAGTGTTACTTCTGACAGTCTCTATAAAATTTGCTCAACTTACCTGTATGAGTCCTTTTGTGAGCCTGGAGCGATTTCTCCCGTGGAAACACCCTATTACAGATGTTACAACGGATTCTGCTGGATGAATGCTCTCCTTCATTTATTAAATCACGGACAGTATCTGCTCTGGGCCTACCACGTCGGATTCCATCCTGTTGATAATTTTTATAAACATTAATACAATTTCTTTAACTCTACTTATTAAAGCAACATATCATAATATAACTTTTAAAAATCTTTCTTGGGAGCTGGGCACAGCAGCACACACTTAATAGTCCCAGCTATTTAGGAGGCTGAGGTAGGAGGATCGCTTGAGGCCAGGGTTCAAAGCAACATAGCACAAAACATTTTCCTTTTGTCTCTAAAAACAAAGCAAAAGTCTTTCTTAAGGGACATCAGTAAAAATGGTGAAGCAGGTAACTCCAACGGCCCATCCCTTCACAGATGACTGAAAAATCAAGCAAAAACTGTCAGAATCGGCTTTGTCACAAACCAGAAAATACATTTATAGCAACTCAGCAAATTGAATCAATAAGAAAGCAAGTTGAAACAGTGGAAAAGCTTTGCAGCATGTTGACCTGCCCTCTCTCTTTCCCTTCCCCAGTGGCAGTCTTGAAGACAGCAGCCTGCATTCCCGGTCTGGGAACCTACTCCCTCAGTCCCTGCTTCCAGAGGGAGAAATTCTGAAAGAATTGCGCTTGCCTGTTTTGAGCTTGTGGGTTACCTGAAGGACTGACACAAGGTGTCGGTCTTTGTTTTCCCTAATGTGGAACAGGTCAGAGAGGTGTCTCCTCAGAGGGTATTGCTCAAAAACCTTGTAAGGCAAATAACAATCTGCAGCCACCTTGGGCAAAAGATTTCAGCTGAGGCAAACAGACACACCAACAGCCTGAGAGGAAAAGCTGGGAGGAAGTTTCTTTTAGAAATTAGGGCATTCAACAATGTCCACTTACACTAAGGTTAGGAATTTAGAAAGTCACGCATATATGCCCAGGGCAGGAAGCATGCTCAGAAAAGATCTGAAAAGACCCTCTAGCTGAACTGTAGGCTCAGCACAAGCAGGAAATGAGGCTAGAGTAGAGTTGTAAACAGCAGGGCTAAGCAATGACAGTGCCCCCAACACAGCCATTCTGCATAGACTGGAAGAAGGTGGTTGTCCTCCTTTCTTTCTACTCTTTTTTGGGGGATGGTGGAGGGAGGCTCTAGGTATTCAAAAAAGTCTGGCAAAATACTAGTGGTGGCTCAGCCTGTAATCCCAGTGACTCAGGTGGGAGGATCACTTGAGCAAAGGAGTTCAAGGCTACAGTGAGTTTTGATACCCCTGAACTATAGCCTGAGCAACCGAGTGAGACCCCATCTCTAAAAAACAAAAAACAAAGCACCAGGCGTGGTGGCTTACACCTGCAATCCCAGCACTTTGGGAGGCTGAGGCCGGTGGATCACCTGAGGTCAAGAGTTCAAGAGCAGCCTGGCTAACATGGCGAAACCCCGCCTCTACTAAAAATACAAAAATTAGCCGGGTGTGGTGGCACACGCCTGTAGTCCCAGCTACTCAGGAGGCTGAGGCAGGAGAACTGCTTGAACCCGAGAGGCGGAGGTTGCAGTGAGCTGAGATCACGCCACTGCACCCCGGCCTAGATGACAGAGCGAGACTCCATCTCAAAAAAACAAAAAGCAAACAAAAAAGCATCAGCTGAACCAGGCTAAGAAAGAGACTTTAGAGAACAAACACAACAAAGAACACAGAATTTAGAAAGAGTTTAGAATAGTCACTAAACAACTACAACTCACAGCAAACAATAAAAACTCAGAAGGAAGGGTCTGATTTCCGGAGTCACCACATGATAATATTCAAAACATCCGGTTTTCAACAAAATGTTACAAAACATGCAAAGAAATAAAAGCAGTATGGTACATACGCAGGAGAAATTAACAAAGAGACTGAGAAGAATAGACATTGGATTTACTAGACAAAGATTTTAGATCAACTGTCTTAAATATGTTCAATGAGCTAATGGAAACGATGGACAAAGAATAACAAGAAGCCTGGGTAACATAGCGAGACCCCCTCTCTACAAGAAATAAAAATAAATTAGCCAGGCATGGTGGCACTTCTCCCAGGCTACTTGGGAGGCTGAGGTGGGAGAATTACTTGAGCCTGCAAGGTCAAGGCTGCAGTGACCCATGATTACAATACTGCTCTCCGGCCTGGGCAATAGAGCGAGACCCTGTTTCAAAAAAAAAAAAGAAAAAGAAAAAGAAAAGAAAAAGGAAAAAGAATGACAAGAAACCAGGAGAACAAGGTCTCAACAAACAGAAAACCAACAAAGAGACAGAAAGTATAAAAAAGAATCAAATAGATATTCTGGAGCTGAAAAGTACAATAACTAAAACAAAACAAAAAAAAACTTCACTAGAGAATTTCAATGGCAGATTTGAACTGACAGAACAATCAGCCAACTTGAAGATAGGTCAGTTGAATTTATCCAGTCTGAAGAATAGAAAGAAAAAAGAATGAAGGGCAATCAACAGAGTCTAAGATGCCTATGGAACCATCAAGCACA
Organism: Macaca mulatta; assembly: GCF_049350105.2. Classification (NCBI taxonomy): domain Eukaryota; kingdom Metazoa; phylum Chordata; class Mammalia; order Primates; family Cercopithecidae; genus Macaca; species Macaca mulatta. The sequence goes on along the minus strand of NC_133420.1, from coordinate 127,076,649 downwards.
CCAACATACATATAACTGGAGTTGTAGAGGCAAGAGAGAAAAGGGAAGAATATCTGAAGAAATAATGATGGAAAACTTCCCAAATTTGATAAGACACAAATCTAAACACCCAAGAAGCTCAATAAGCTTCAAGAAAAATAAAGAGATCCACACCAAGACATGTTGTAATCAAACTGTCAAATGACAAAAAGAATCTTAAAGCTGCAAGAAAGCAGTGAGTTGGATAAGCACTGTGGCTCAAGCCTGCAACCCCAACACTTTGGGAGGCCAAGGCAGGAGGGTCACTCAAATCCAGGAGTTTGAGACCAGCCTGGGAAACACAAGGAGACCTCATCTCTACAAATAATTTAAAAATTATCCGAGTGTGGTGGTACACACCTGTGGTCCCAGCTACTCAGGAGGCTGAGGAAGGAGGATCAGCTGAGCCTGGGAGGTCAAGGCTGCAGTGAGCCATGATCACGCCACTGACTTCAGTCTGGGGACAAAACAAGACGGGGTCTCAAAAGGAAAAGAAAGTGGTTCATCATGTAAAAGGGGTACTTGATAAGATTAACAGCTGACTGGGAGGCCAAGGTGGGCAGATAACGATGTCAGGAGCTCGAGACCAGCCTGACCAACATGGCGAAACTCTGCCTCTACTAAAAATACAAAAATTAGCCAGGTGTGGTGGCGCATGCCTGTAATCCCAGCTATTCAGGAGGCTGAGGCAGGAGAATCGTTTGAACCTGGGATGTGGAGGTTGCAGTGAGCCAAGATTGCACCCTGCACTCCAGCCTGGGAGACAGTGTGAAACGCAGTCTCAAAAAAACACAAAACAAAAAAAAAAATTTAAGTTAGCAAGGTGCAGTGGTGTGTGCCTATAGTCCCAGCTACTCAGGAGGCTGAGGCAGGAGGATCACTTGAGCCCAGGAGGTCAAGAATATAGTGAGCTATGATCACACCACTGCACTCCAGCCTAGGCAACAGAGCAAGACCCTATCTCTTTAAAAAAAAAAAAAAAAAAAAAAAAAAAAAAAAAAGGACGGGCGCAGTGGCTCACCCTGTAATTCCAGCACTTTGGGAGGCCGAGGTGTGCAGGTCATGTGGTCAAGAGATCAAGACCATCCTGGCCAACATAGTGAAACCCCGACTCTACTAAAAATACAAAAATTAGCTGGGGGTGGTGGCGCGCACCTATAGTCCTAGCTGCTCAGAAGGCTGAGGCAGGAGAATCGCTTGAACCCAGGAGGTGGAGGTTGCAGTGAGCCGAGATTATGCCACTGCACTCCAGCCTGGTGAGAGAGCCTAGACTCCATCTCCAAAAAAAAAAAAAAAAAGGAAGAAAGAAAAAAAGACAGAAAGAACAGTGAAAGGCCAGAAAAACATATAACATTTAGAAATACATATACACCTAAGAACAGAGCCCCCTGCAAAAGGTGACAGAATTAAAAGGAGAAATAGTTCAAAAACAGCTAGTCTTAGATACCCTACTTCCTTTATTTCTTTTTTCTTTTCTTTTTTTTTTGAGACAAGGTCTCACTCTTGTTGCCCAGGCTGGAGTGCAGAGGTGCAGTCTCAGCTCACTGCAACCTCCACCTCCCGGGTTCAAGCAATTCTCCTTTCTCCTGCCTCAGCCCCCCGAGTAGCTGGGATTACAAGTGCCCGCCACCACGCGTGGCTAATTTTTGGTGGGGTTTTTTTTGTATTTTTAGTAGAGACAGGGTTTCACCATGTTGGCCAGGCTGGTCTTGAACTCCTGGCCTCACGTGATCCGCCCACCTCGGCCTCCCAGATTGCTGGGGTTACAGGCGTGAGCCCCTGTGACCAGTTAATACCCTACTTTCAATAATAAATATGACAACTAGGCAGAAGATCCACAAAGATATTCTCCAACATAGACCATATGTTAGACCACAAAAAAGTCTCAATAAATTTTAAAAGACTGAAAGCATTCCAAGTATCTTCTCTGACCACATGGAATGAAACTTCACAGAAGGAAAACAGGAACAAATATATAGAAATTAAACAGCACATTTTTTTTTTTTTGAGACAGAGTCTTGCTCTGTTGCCCAGGCTGGAGTGCAGTGGCACAATCTCGGCTCATTGCAACCTCCACCTTCCGAGTTCCAGTGAGTCTCCTGCCTCAGCCTCCTGAGCAGCTGGGACTACAGGTGTGCGCCACCACACCCAGATAATTTTTGTATTTTTAGTAGAGACAGGGTTTCACCATGTTGGCCAGGCTGGTCTCGAACTCCTGACCTCGTGATCCACCCACCTTGACCTCCCAGAGTGCTAGGATTACAGGCGTGAGCCCCCATGCCCAGCCCAACACACTCTTAAATAGCCAATGGGACAAAGAAGAAATCACGAGGGATAAAAGAAAATACCTTGACACAAATAATACCAAAAACACAACATACCAAACTTACTAGGATACAATTCAGGAATTAGATGACTTAAAATTGATAAGACAGCAATGCTATCCAAAGCAATCTTACAGCCACAATGCAATCTCTATTAAAATTCCAGGGGTTTTTTTGTGTTTGTTTTTTGTTTTTTTGCAGAAATGGAAAAGGCTATCCTCAAGTTCATATGGAATTTTAATAAGAGGCTCCAAATAGCTAAAACAATCTTGAAAAAGAGATCAAAACAGGAGGACTCATACTTCCCAATTTCAAAACGTACTAAGCACTGGCAATTAAGACAGTGTGGTAATGGCATAAGGAAAGACATATAGACCAATGAAATAAAATTTAGAGTACAGAAACCAGCCTATACATGAAAGGCCAATTGATTTTCAACAAAGGACCCAAGAACGTTCACGGAGAAAGAACAGCCTCTTTACCAAATGGCTCTGGGGTGACTGGATTTCCATATACCAAAGGATAAAGTTAGACCCTGACCTTACACTATATACAAAAACTAACCCAGAATGTACCACAGAGCTAAACGGAAGAACTGGAACTCGAGAGCTCTTAGCTGGACATGGGAGCCCACACCTGTAATCCCAGCACTTCGGGAGGCCGAGGCGGGTGGATTGTTTCAGCACCAAAGTTGGAGACCAGCCTGGGCAACATGGTGAAATCTCATCTCTACCAAAAACACAAAAAGTCAGCTGAGCAGGGTGGAGCGTGCCTGAAGTCCCAGCTACTTAGGAGGCAGAGGTTGCAGGGGGCCAAGATCACGCCACTGCATTCCAGCCTGGGCAACAGAGTGAGACCCTGTCTCAAAAAAAAAACAAAAACAAAAACAAAAAAGATTGTAATGTTCTTAAAAGAAAACATAGAGATGAATCTTCATGACTTTATATTTTTTAATGGATTCTTAGATATGGCACCAAGAGCTAAGCAACAAAATAAATTGGACTGAATCAAAATGTAAAACTATTGTACATCAAAGGACATTATGAAGAAAATGAAAGGCCAACATACAGAATGGGAGATATTTATTTGCAAACCATACATCTGATAAAGGCCTAGTATCAAGGATATAAAAAGACCTCTTAGAACTCAACAACAACAAAAAACACAAAAAACTCAATTAAAAAATAGGCAAATGACTTGAAGAGACATTTCTCCAAAGCAGTTATATGGCCAACAAATGCAGTTATATGGCCAGCAAATACATAAAAAGATGCTCAAAATCAGCCAGGCGCAGTGGCTCACACCTGTAATCCCGGCACGTTGGGAGGCCAAGGTGGGTAGATCACCTGAGGTCAGGAGTTCAAGACCAGCCTGCCAACATGGTGAAACCCCGTCTCTATTAAAAATACAAAAATTAGTTGGGCATGATGGTGAGTGCCTGTAATCCCAGCTACTCGGGAAGCTGAGGAGGGAGAATCACTTGAACCCCGGAGGTTGCAGTGAGCCAAGATCGCGCCACTGCACTCCAGCCTGGACAACTGAGCAAAAACTGTCTCCAAAAAAAAAAAAAAAAAAAAAACTCAAAATTATTCATCATTTAGGAAAATGCTAATTGAAATCACAATGAGATACTACTTCGCACCAACTAGGTTATACTATACTGGGAGAAAAAGGGAAAATAAGTAGGAAATAGCTTTTTCTAAAACATGTAGAGAAATTGGAACCATCATATACTACTGATGAGAATGTAAAATGGCTCAGCCACTGTGGAAAAGTTTGATAGTTTTGTATCAATATCATATATATATATACACACACATACACAATGGAATATGTATATATACATATAATGAAATTATTCAGCCATGAAAATAATGTGTGCTACAAAGTGGATGAACCTAAAAAACAGTATGCTAAAAAGAGAAGCCAAACACAAAAGACAACATATTACATGATTTCATTTAATGAAATATCCAGAATAGGTAAATTCACAGAGACAGAAAGTAGGTTGTTGGTTTCCAAGGTCTGCATGTCGTTGGGAACAAGGAGTCATGGCCTAATAGATCAAGTTTTCTTTAGAGGTGATAAAAATGTTTTGGAACTTGTACAACACTGTGAATGTACTAAATGTCACTAGATTGTACACTTTAAAATGATTAATGTTATGTAATTTCACGTTGATTAAAAACCTAAGGAAATCTGAATATGCTATGGGCTTCAGTTAATACTAGTGCATCAATATTGGTTCATTAATTTTTAGCAAATGTACCACACTAGTGTAAGATGTTAACGGGAAAGCTGGGTATGCAGTTTATGGGAACTCTCCGTGCTATCTTCACAGCTTTTCTATACAGCTAAAACTAATATAAAATAAACATTTACTTGAAAGAAACTTTGTTTCCCAGTTAAGTGAACTTTCACACATACAAGTTACATGAAAAAAAATAATAAAAAGATCACATACAACTACATCTAAAATGAAGATGCTTTTAGGGCTTTCAATATCAAAACTCAAAGCCTTCCAAAAGCTTAAACATCAGCCTGAAACCTTGAAGGATAGTAATAAGCTACAGCAAAATTCCCTTCAATCAAATTTTCACATTGAAAGAAAAGATCGATCCCTACATGGATGAGTTATCTTCTAGGATAAATCATGTTTTAAGAAAATCCTTAGATATTAAAATCTATATTCAGCACAACTTAATGACCTGATTTCAGTCTTATACCATGAATATTCAAATTAGTTGTACACTTACTACTTGTATTCTAAAAGTCTACAGAAAGTTTTCAAAAGATTTAATGAAGTCTCCACCTATTTTTCCTTCAGTCATACAGGCAGTATACTCAACAGGAACACCTAAAAATTATTAATAACTGAAGAAATGTGTTTTATGTTGGTAGTATAAATTCTCATTAGCCATTCCAGTTAACTTTTTTAATGATTCAGAAAGTGGGGGTCAGGCACAGTGGCTCACATCTGTAATCCCAGCACTCTGGGCGTCTGAGGTGACAGGGTCGCTTGAGGCCGGAAGTTAGAGACCAACCTGGGCAACACAGCAAGACCCCATCTCTATTATTAAATAAATAAATAGATAAATAAATAATTTTTTAAAAACAGAATTTTTTTAAAATTATTTATTTATTTATTGGGATATGCGAATTTTTTAATTAATTAATTAATTATTGGGATATGGGAAGGCTACATATCCAAAAGAAATGAAAACAGGATCTCAAAGAGATATTTGGACATCTGTGTTCATTGCAGCATTATTCACAATCAACAGTAACCCAAATGTCCACCTACTGATGAATGGATCAATAGTGCTATATACAGTTTAGCCTAAGCTAACTGACTCAGTGTGTTAGTAACAATGGAGTATTACTCAGCCTTGAGAAAGATGGAAATCCTGCCATATGCCATAACATGGATGAACTTTTAGGAAACTATGCTAAGTAAAACAAGCCAGTGACAAAAAGGTAAATGCTGCATAGTTTCACCTATATGAGGCATCTGAGGTCATCAAACTCACAGAAGAGTGGTGGTTGCCAGGGAGTAGGGAGGGGGAAAGGCAAGTTCAGTGAGTTATAGAGTTTGTTTAAGATGAGTCAATTCTAGGGACTTGCTGCACAACCATTTACATATCGTTAACACTACTATACTGTACTGTATACTTAAAAATGGTTAAGGTAGTAAATATTACAGGGTTTTTGCCACAATTTTTAAAATGTGTGAGAAGGCACTGTGGCAGATATTATTGCAAAAACATTCCCTGCCCCTTTCACTGTGGGTCCAGAGTCCAACTTAGCCATGACTTGCTTTGGCCAATAAAAGGCGAAAATAGCGTGTGTAGTTTGGATGTTTGTTCCCTCCAAATCTCATATTGAAATTTGATCCCCGGTATTGGAGGCGGAGCCTAGTGGGAAGTGTGTGGGTCATAAGGACAGATCCCTCATGAACATCCAGATGCTGTCCTCGCTCATATTCTTACCATGAGATCTGACTGTTAAAAAGAGCCTGGCACTTCTTCCCCTCCCTCTTGTTCCCCCTCTCACCATGTGAAACCTGCTCCCCTTCACCTTCTGCCATGATTTGAAGCTCCCTGAGGTCCCCTCGCCAGAAGCAGATTCTGGTGCCAAGCTTCTGGCACAGCCTGCAGAACTATAAGCCAAATAAACCTATTTTTCTCATAAATCACCCAGCTTCAGGTATTCTTTTATAGCAATGTAAAATGGACTAATACAACATGTGGTTCTTCCATCTCTGTTTTCTCTCTGCTTTGAGACCCATCTGTCCCAGCTTGGAGAGATTCCTTCAGGATCCTAGAATGAACGGAATGTGGAGCACACCAGTGGTCAACCCTCCCAGGACATATAACATGAGCCATGCTGAGGCTGAGATTGCCATCTTGAAGTTGCATTCTGCAGCCTGCTTTTTAGCCTAAGCTAACTGACTTAGTGTGTTAGTAACAAATATCTGTTGATGAAACAAAAAGCTCATCAACCTTACTTAATTCCTCAAGAAATTCCCATGTATAATGAAGCAGGAATTAGCAAGATCCTAAATGGACCATGACTTATCATTAAAGTACAAATTAACAAACCAACTCGTGGCCATTATTGGTGATCAACAAATTCTTTCATCTTCACTCCTGGGCTGTGATCCTCAGTAGCCACATTTAGCTCAAGTCTTGCTTGCTAAAATTATTAACCCAGAGTCAGACAGAAGGAGCTACACAGGAGTGAAATGTTTATTGCCATCATTTATTAAGCCACAATAATTTCATGGATTATTGCTGGTTATGGTCATATCATGAATAAGTTTTTTGTTTTTTTTTTTTTTTTTTGAGGCGGAGTCTCGCTCTGTCGCCCAGGCTGGAGTGCAGTGGCGCGATCTCGGCTCACTGCAAGCTCCGCCTCCCGGGTTCCCGCCATTCTCCTGCCTCAGCCTCCCGGGTAGCTGGGACTACAGGCGCCGCCACCTCGCCCGGCTAATTAAGTGCATTCTTTTAGCTCAAAAACTAAGACGAAACAAATAATCATATAATGCCCTAAATAAATGAATAAAGACCATCTTTTAACAATATATACTAAAATAAGCAATGTTATTTAAAGAGGACCCTCTTCCTATTGGCCTTATCAATGAGAAAACCTTGTTTCTAGGCATCTTCGGACAATTAAGAGTATTACACTCAGCAGCCAAGTGCACCTCTAGGCTAAGAACAGATCTTGTCAAGTCTGTTGACGATTCGCAACACAAAATTATTAAATTGCCAAAAACTTTTGCACACCTTAATAAATACAATTTTAAAAACAATCTCCATACCTCTAGAAGGTAGATTAGTGATTTTGAAAGTGGTTAGTCATGTGACAACTAAAAAACCTAAAAGTCCTTGACACATTTTTGTAAGTAGAATTCAAATAAAGGGCACAAGCACAACCTAGAAGGAAAACAAAAATAGGTCTCAGACGGAGGTGTGTGAACCTTTTCACATTCAGATTTAGATACAAACTTCCCATGACTTGCATACATGCTTCCTAACCCTACTTCCCATCCTGACTCATCTTCACAACTTCTCAAGTTTTAATTCCAGTTTATTGAATTGAGTGGACTCTTATAAAGCATCTCAATTGAGATATAGATAAGCTACACATAGTATGTATTTCTTTTCTCTTTTTTCTTTTTTTTTTTTTTTTTTTTTTTTGGAGACAGGATCTCGCTTAGTCGCCCAGGCTGGAGTGCAGTGGCACAATCTCAGCTCATTGCAACTTCCACCTCCTGGGTTCATGTGATTCTCATGCCTCAGCCTCCTGAGTAGCCGGGACTATAGGCGTGCACCACCATGCCCGGCTAATTTTTTTGTATTTGTAGTAGAGACAGGGTTTCACCATGTTGGCCAGGCTGGTCTCTCAAACTCCTGGCCTCAAGTGATCCATCCACCTTGGCCTCTCAAAGTGCTAAGATTACAGGCATGAGCCAGCATGTCCAGCCAATAGTATGCATTTCTTATGTCTACTTATATCAGCTTAATATTTAAAAAACAAAAATAAACCCCTGAAGTCCATTTACATGTGATAGTCCCAGGAGCAGTATAGTATAGGGACTAAGAACGGGGACTACTGAAAGGTTCCAATCAGTTCTGCTACCTTACCATATGATCTTAACTAGACTTTGTCTTGGGGACTCTTATTTCTCATTCCTCATCAGGTAAACAGGATAAAATGAATTAAAAAATTCAAAATGCTCAACAGAGCCCAGCAGTTTGCTGCTAACATTATGAAATGCTTACTCTGTGCCAGGCAATAAATAGTGCCTACTATGTTAACATGACGTTAGGTTTAACACAGTGCTCAAACATTACTATTCATAAATAGTATGAATTTATGTATTATGTATAAAGTATTTAAAAATCAGCTATTCGAAACAGTATGTACAGTCTAGGTTTTGAAGTGTTCAGGTGACACAGAAAGGGGAAGCAGCATAGGCAGCCGGTAGCTCCTGCAGGGTGTATAGTATCTGAGAAGCCAGATCCCACCAGCCCCAGTGAAGAAGTAACTTCAAATGCAGTCTGAGTAGAGGGCACAGTGACAAGGTGGGGAGCCTTGGAACAACCCGTGGCCGAAGGCAGTTAGACCTGCTTTCTTCCCTCTCAGAATTCTACAATCCAGAAGAAGACAATATATAATTATATGCCAACAGTGCTAAGCAATTGTGTGATGAGCAGCCAAAATAAGCTGGTAGGTGTTCCCACAGGCGAGGAAGACAGTGTTGGGCAGGAACAAACAAAAGAGCAAGAGAAAGCTGACACAGGGTGTGCAGGACTCAGACGCTAACACCTCCCCTGGGAGCAGTGGCAATGAATAGACAGTAAATGAACGCAAATGTGGTTCTCAATCCCACAGCTGTTAGTGCCTCTATGTGGCATATTGGGAGCACGTTATTGGCACTGGCTACATTACAAACTTGTCTCCTGTCTTCCCCAAAAATGAGCAGACTCAGCACAATTCACCGATGATGCACGTGGAGATAAAGAACTACAAGTACTTTAAAGAAGCAAAGCAGTAAAACGGGCTGGGACTCCCTATCTTTGTAGTTGAGTGTATTGACCACAAATCAAACTAGGCAACTTCCTTATTTTTTTTTCTTTCTTGCCCCCACAAAGCTTACTCTAGCAACTTTCTTAAATAAAGGTATATTCCAGACCCTTCTCTCTTATGGTGGGAATGCTAAATAAATGAATTTTTGGAGCTGCATGTGGATTGCTTCATCAATAGAAAAACATATTCAAATCAATTTACCAAATAATTTATGAAAGTTACAACAGGAAAAACTACATGAGAAAGGAAAAAAGCAGAAATATAAAACAGCCTTTTCACTTTTACATGTTTTTTACAACTGTTGGTATACTTTACCTCAGAAAAGAGGTGTACAGCATGGAAATACAATTCAAACCCATGCATCTTGTTAGCAATTTTTTTTTTTTTGAGACAGTCTCACTGTGGCCAGGCTGGAGTGCAGTGGCATGATCTCAGTTCACTGCAACCTCTGCCTCCAGGGTTCAAGCGATTCTCCTGCCTCAGTCTCCCGAGTAGCTGGGACTACAGAGGCGTGTGCCACCACACCCAGCTAACTTTTGTATTTTTGGTAGAGACAGGGTTTCACCATGTTGGCCAGGATGGTCTCGATCTCTTGACCTCGTGACCCGCCAGCCTTGGCCTCCCAAAGTGCTGGGTTTACAGGCGTTGAGCCTCCGCGCCCGGCCACTGTTAGCAACTTTTATAAAATGTCTGGGTAAGGATAAGTCTGTTTTAGGCCAAAAACAACGTACCTATAGATTTCATCTATATAACAATCTTCTTGGGTGATCCAGAACTAGACTAATCCGTAAGAATAAAACCATAAAGGCAAAATCTTACACAAGAATTTATGAATGTATGCCTTTATATTGTTCAACTACATAATCTAATATAGCGTTTCTTAAAAAAGACTAAAACTTATAAATCGTTAACACAAAAATATCTACGATACCCATCCATATTTTTTTTTTTTTTTTTAAATGAGACAAGAGTCTCTCGCTCTGCGGCCCAGACTGCAGTGCAGTGGCGCGATCTCGGCTCACTGCAAGCTCCGCCTCCCGGGTTCACGCCATTCTCCGGCCTCAGCCTCGCAAGTAGCTGGGACTGCATGCGCCAGCCAACAAGTCCGGCCAATTTTTTTTTTTCCCTGTATTTTTAGTGGAGACGGGGTTTCACCATGTTAGCCAGGATGTTCTCGATCTCCTGACCTTGTGATCCGCCCGCCTCAGCCTCCCAAAGTGCTGGGATTACAGGCGTGAGCCACCGCACCCGCAGACACCCATTCATCTTACATCTCACTAAGGGCTACCTAGAGGCAGCCCAACAGTAACTGCAGCCTTCAGTAATACTCAGCAATATTATCAACACTTCTATCGTTAGTTTCTTCAATTTTTTTTTTTGTTTTTTTTTTTTTTTTTTTGAGGCTGAGTCTCCCTCTGTCCCCCAGGCTGGAGTGCAATGACGCGATCTCGGCTCACTGCAACCGCCGCCTCCCGAGTGCTAGCAATTCTGCCTCAGCCTCCTGAGTAGCTGGGATTCTTGGCGCCCGCCACCACGTCCAGCTAATTTTTGTACTTTCAGTAGAGACAGGGTTTCACCATGTTGGTCAGGCTGTTTCGAACTCCTGATCTCAGGTGATGCACCCGCCTCAGCCTCCCAAGTGCTGGGATTACAGGCGTGAGCCACCGCACCCGGCAAGTTTCTTCAATATTTTTTAAAGAGTTGAGGTCTTTGTCACTCAGGCTTAAGCGCAGTGGTGCTATCATGTCTCACTGTAGCCTCAAACTCCTGGCCTCCAGTGATCCTCCTGCCTCAGCCTCCCATGTAGCTGAGACTATAGGGGCAGGCCGCCAGATGAGGTCTCACTATGTTGCCCAGGCTGGTCTTGAACTCCTGGCCTCAAGTGATTCCCCACCCTCAGCCTCCCGAAGGGATTACAGGCACGAGCCACCTCACCAGGCTCTGTTTTTTTTGTTGTTTTTTGTTTTTTTTTTTTGAGACGGAGTCTGGCTCTGCTGCACAGGCTGGAGTGCAGTGGCCTGATCTCAGCTCCCTGCAAGCTCCGCCTCCCGGGTTCACGCCATTCTCCTGCCTCAGCCTCCTGAGTAGCTGGGACTACAGGCGCCCACCACCACGCCCAGCTAATTTTTTTGTAGAAACAGGGTTTTACCATGTTAGCCAGGATGGTCTCGATCTCCTGACATTGTGATCCGCCCGCCTCGGCCTCCCAAAGTGCTGGGATTAGAGGCGTGAGCCACCGCGCCCAGCCCAGGTTCTGTTCTTTCAAATGTTTACTGAGGTGTAGTTTCAAGAGTTGAAGTGTATAAAAACCTATAGTTTTATAACTTTATAGTTACTTCATAATAATGCCATATAAAATGTATCAATTTCCTCAAAACCCAAACAATGTAGTTTCAACATCCTTGTGACTGCATGTAAAATGATCAAACTCATTTCAACTTATACATTATGTGCTGGTACAGATGCTTATCCACTGTGTGATTTACTCATTATATCTCTTGCAAATTGCTTTATCTTATACAGCCACGTAACAAATGGAACCTGGATATTACCCTTCTGTTAGCACCATTTATTCATTACACGAATATATTTTGAGCACCTTTATTGAGCATTTACAGAATGTAAGGTATTAAACTCATATAGTCTTCCAGATAGAAATACTCCTGGCTCTCCTGGAGCTTACAGTCTACAGAGTTCAGTATAAGTCAGCAGAAAGACACCCAAACACATGCAGGACTAAGAGCCACGAAACCTCGACCTAGTCCCCGCTCTCCCACTACTGAGCTGTGCGATCGTTGGGAGGTCGCCTCACTAATCACTCTAAGCCTCAGCTGCCTGATCTGTAAAATGTAGGTTTGAACCCGTGGTCACAACCTTCCCAGCTTTAAGCAGTCGGAGACTGCAAGCAAATTTTAGCGTCTCATTCCACCATGTGCTCTCAACACCTAGCAAGTAGTATGCTGGATAAATGAAAGGCAGTGAAGGCACAACTTCAGCCGCAGAACACGCCCAGAAGTCATTTCTTGCTCTTCGGCTGTCTCTGCAGGGCATCTTTTAACAGGGCCAGGGCGATCTGCAGTAATGGAGCAGACACTGTGCGCTCCCTTCCCTCTCGCACTCGGTGGAACTCAAGGCCCTCATCCCCCCTCCTTTCCTCTCGGAACCAGGGACTCGGCAGCCCGCCAGGAGGATGGCAGTGGCCGTTGACCCGGCCTCCCCAGCGACCCAGGCCGCGCTCCCGCCCACACTGCACCTGCCGCAAGGACTGTCTCCCGCGCCGCTCCCGCCTGTCACGTGACAGGCCCCCCCCCCGGCCGGGGCCGGTTTTTGGCGCGCGGCAGTGACGTCAGCATCCTGTCAGCCGCAGCCCCCGCCGCGGCCAGACCGACCTCGCGTTTTCAACTCCGCCCCGCCCGCCGCGCCGTTAACGGGCCCCGGCTGCCCCGCGTCCCGCCCGCCCGCGCCGCTCACCTTGAGGTGGCCGCTGTCGGGGCTGCTCGCTTCCTCCTCGTCCTCACCTCCCGAGGCGGCGGCGGAGGCCGAGGCGGCGGGCGGGGGCGCGCCCCGGCCACGAAGCCCCGAGTGCTCGGCGGCTGCGGCGGCAGGCAGGGCGGCAGAGGCGGCGGCCCCCGCGGCCCCGGGGCTGAGCGTCACGTTGTGTGCGTTCTCGCCCCAGCGCCACGGGTACACCATGAAGTCGCTGAAGCCGGGGCTGGTGGGGATGAGCGGCGGCGGCGGCTCCGGCTCCCCTCCACCGCCGCACGTAGGCTTGATCGGGGTCGTCCTGATGACCGACACCAGCACCCGCTTCGGGGAGTCGTGGCAGAAGATGACGGGCGGCGGCGGCGGCGGGTTCTCCGCCATGGGCGCCTCCACGCCCCGGATCATCGCCCGGCCCGACCCGCAGCTCCGGCGGCCCCGGGCCGCACCCCTGAGCACCGCTCTGCCCCCGCTCGCTCTGCTCCGAGTCGCCGGCTCAGTCCTGCCGGCTCATGGCAGACGGACGTTTCCCGGAATCCTGCGCAGCAGCCACCTACCGAGGGGAGCGGCCGGCACCGGCGGGCAGGGCTGGACCCCAGCCCCAGGCGAGCGCGCCCTCCGCTCTTTGTACTCCGCGGCGCAGGCTGAAGCGGCGGGCGGCCCGGCCCTCGCGGTGACAGGAAAGCAGGACGCGCAGCGCTGAGCCCCCAAAAATAACAACCTGCCGCCGCGGTGCCTGCCCCGGCTTTTCCCGCGTTACATTTCGCGCCTGGGCGGAACCAGTCGCCGCGAGGCCGCTGCCCGCTGGCCGCACCGGCGAGTGACAGGCGGCGGGAGCCAATGGCCGGGCCGGGCCTTCTTTCCAGCCGGCCGGGGCGGGGCCGGGTCTGCGCGCGGGTCCTTCCCACTTCGCCATTGGCCGCCGCTCTTGTATTTTTTTCTGTCTCGAGGGCCAACAGCGTTCGAAACTCCAGCGGAGCGCGCGGCGCCGGCACTCGCCCGGACACACCCGCCTGCCGCCCCGCCCCGCCGTCCCTCCGTGTGGTTGGTCCGGGCCAGGGCGACTGGGCGGCGGGGAGGGCGGCAGGCGGGCGGCTGATTGGACAGCGGCGGGGCGGGGCCGGGGCGATCGTTGGGCGGTGGAGGCGCGCGCCCCGCTCGGCCCCGCCCGCCGTTGGTTGTTGGGCCGCGGTTCCCGCGCGCAGGGCATTTAAAGGGCTGGGGCCCCGCCGCGCGTCCCGCCCCGCCCTGGGTCCCACCACCCGCCGGGCCGCTGGAGTCTCTGCTGCCGGAGGTGCTGGTGGGCACCCGGCGTGCCTGGTTTCTTAATCGAGTTCCGTCCGCTCAGCTGTTGCACGCGCTGTGAACCAGCCCTGTCAGCACCGCCCCGACTTCCCCCGGCCGATAGTGGGCCTCCGCTTCCCCGTCTGTGCAAAGGGGAGAGTCCAGGAAGTGGCCTCCGAAGTCCCCGCGGGCCGCTGGCGGCGCGGAGGCCACCAGAGCCGGGCGAGTGTCCGCTCTCTGGACTGATGCCGCCAAGTCGCCTCGGGGATCCCCCCCAGCCCGGCGACCCCGCCCTGCCGAGCGGCTGCTCCGGGGGTCGGGGCGGCGCCCCACTCTGCTCTGCCCCCACCTGCCCCGGCCGCGTCCTCGTACTCGCGCCGGGACGCGCGGAGCCCCGGCGTCCTCTCCCAGCCCCGCCTGGCGGGCGCCGACCGCGGCCCGGGTGGGGCTCGCAGGCGGCAGAGGAGGGACCGGCCGGAGGGGGTGCCCAGCTTCCTACCCGCTAGATGTGGACTGGGGAGCTGCGGTTTGTTCTTGTGAATACAGATTCCCAGGCACCGCCTGACTCGCGGTAGGGGCTCGATAAATATTTGTTGAATGGATGAATGAATATCCAGTGGTTAAGGGTTAGAATTGGTAATTAAGTTAGAACACGACTGCATAATAACCGATAACTAAGCTGAATAGCTTTTCTCTGTGAAAGACACACAGAAATGCACAGCTATGCCTAAATTAAGGCACAATTGTTTAAAAACAAAGGAAACTCTTTGTGTGCTGATACGAACAATTTCAAAAATGTATTTTTATTTTAAAAGGCAAAACAAGCAATAGTGTAATTTTATGTAAAATTGTTAAACTGGGGAAAATACACGTGTTTACTTTTAGACTTACATAAAATATCTGGCAAGATGCAAAAGAAACTAATGGATCATGGAGGGAAATTATGTGGCTGGGAACAGAAGTGAAAAGATTTCAAGAAATACAACATAAACTCTTTGTATCTTTTGAACTTTGAACCAAGTGAAAGTATCCTTTTAAGAAATGAAACAGTATATAGCCTCCATTTTCTGGAGGCTTACTACAAAAATAGCATATATGTACTGATACACAATAATACATACGGATGTTTCACAGTTCACTCAACAATTGGGTAAGGAAGATATTTTTCCCATTTTATAAATGAGAAAAGTTGAGGCTTGTACAAGGTTACATAATCAATCCTTTGGAAGAATGAGTCTGTACTGCCTGTGGATTATATCTCAGTGTCTGCTGAGCAGAAGAAGGAAAAGGCTGAAAAATGGGACTCACATTTCTGAGTCCCGTTTCTCATATTCCAAAACTTTCGGAGTTTAGCGGCAAATTCCATAGTGTAATGGTTGATCTAGAAAGCTGAAAGTTCAGCTCTACTTTCACCTAATTCAGTAAGCGTTCGTTTTGTTTTTAGTTTAATACCAAATAATTGTAACATATTTCTCTGAATCATTTGGAAGGGAAATGTTATCCATCTATTTTATACTTGACAGGTAGTGTAAAGAAAAAAGTGATCTATCCATCATGGACACTCGAATTAGGGGTTGAGCAAAATCCAACAGATTAATCACCAACAAATAGTTACTGTTTAACATCCAGAGCATGTCCCAGAGGGCAAGATGAATCATCCAGCACAGGATGCTGACTTTCTGCTTCTAAAAATTGCCCTTCATCAACAGTAACCTGGCAACTCCACTTGCTCTCTTCCCCAAGAGAATGAAAGACATGCCAGGAATGTGTGAACTGGGCAGAGGGTGATTCCAGGAGCAAAGCTGAGGTCACACCAGATCTTTGCTTGTTTGGCTCCATTTTCATGCAGTGAGGAGGCTGTCTGAAGTGTGTGGATCACATTCCCGATGTCTTTGTTCTTTCTCAGATATCATTAACAGCCCCTAATGTCAGAGGCGTGTGAACCAGAACAACTCCATCTTAAACAGGAGCTGGGTAAAATGAGGCTGACACCTACTGGGCTGCATTCCCAGGCGGTTAAGGCATTCTAAGTCACAGCATTAGATAGGAGGTCAGCACAAAATACAGGTCATAAACACCTTGCTGATTAAAACAGGTTGCAGTAAAGGAGCCGGCCAAAACCCACCAAAACCAAAATGGCCACGAGAGTGACCTGTGGTCGTCCTCACTGCTACACTCCCACCAGCACCGTGACAGTTCTGACATGCCATGGCAACGTCAGAAAGTTACCCTATATGGTCTAAAAAGGGGGAGCATGAATAATCCACACCTTGTTTAGCATATCATCAAAAAATAACCATAAAAATGGGCAACCAGCAGCCCTCATGGCTGCTCTGCCTAGGGAGTAGCCATTGTTTTATTCCTTTACTTTCTCAAACTTGCTTTCACTCTGCACTGCGGACTTGCCCTGAATTCTTTCTTGTTTGAGATCCGAGAACCCTCTCTTGGGGTCTGGATCTGGACCCCTTTTGGGTAACAACAATACATACTAACTCAAAACTACTGAAACCTATCTCAGGATACTTACTATGTTACTAAAGTAGTCTTTTCAACTGTTAAAAATATAGGCCCCTTTGGGCCGGGCGCTGTGGCTCATGCCTGTAATCCCAGCACTTTGGGAGGTTGAGGCGGGCAGGTGACAAGGTCAAGAGATCTAGACCATCCTGGCTAACAGGGTGAAACCCCGTCTCTACTAAAAATACAAAAAATTAGCCGGGTGTAGTGGCGGGCGCCTGTAGTCCCAGCTACTCGGGAGGCTGAGGCAGGAGAATGATGTGAACGCGGAAGGTAGAGGTTGCAGTGAGTGGAGATCGCGCCACTGCACTCCAGCCTAGGCAACAGAGTGAGACTCTGTCTCAAAAAAAAAAAAAAAAAAAAAAAAATATATATATATATATATATATATATATAGGCCCCTTCTGATAAAGATATAAACCTCAAACCCCCTTTTTAAAAAATATATTTTAAACTTTCAAGATAAAATTGAAGTAAGATAAAGCAGCAGTTATTGAAGTCTATGTAAAACATAACAGGCCAGGGGTGGTGGCTCACACCTGTAATCTCAGCACTTTGGGAGGCCAAGGCAGATGGATCAACTGAGGTCAGGAGATCAAGACCATCCTGGCCAACATGGTGAAACCCCATCTCTACTGAAAATCCAAAAACAATTAGCGGGGCATTGTGGCACACACCTGTAGTCCCAGCTACTGGGGAGGCTGCAGCAGGAGAATCGTTTGAAACCAGGAGGCTGAGGTTGCAGTGAGCCGAGATCGTGCCACTGAATTCCAGCCAGGGCAACAGACTGAGACTCCATCTCAAAACAACAACAACAAAAAATAGCAAGGTTTTTTGTTTCACTTTGTTTTATTTTTAATTTTTTATTTTATTATCTATCTATCTACACATTTATTTTTTTGAGATGGAGTCTCACCCTGTCGCCCAGGATGGAGTGCAGTGACACGATCTGGGCTCACTGCAAGCTCCACCTCCCAGGTTTACACCATTCTCCTGCCTCAGCCTCCCGAGTAGCTGGGATTACAGGCCCACCACCACTCCTGGCTAATTTTTTTTGTATTTTTAGTAGAGACGGGGTTTCACCGTGTTACCCAGGATGGTCTTGATCTCCTGACCTTGTGATCCGCCCATCTTGGCCTCCCAAAGTGCTGGGATTACAGGCGTGAGCCACCGCGCTCGGCCCATTTTTCTTTTTTATTTTTTTGAGAGGGAGTCTAGCTGTGTCGCCCAGGTTGGAGTGCCGTGGCTGGATGTCAGCTCACTGCTGCCTCTGCCTCCTGAGGTGAAACTACTCTCCAGCCTTAGCCTCCCAAATAGCTGGGACTACAGGCATGTGCCACCACACCCAGCTAAGTTTTGTATTTTTAGTACAGATGAGGTTTCACCATGTTGGCCAGGATGGTTTCCAACTCCTGGGCTCAAGTGATCCTTCCGCCTTGGCCTCCCAAAGTGCTGGCATTACAGGCGTGAGCCACGGTGCCCGGCCCCAGCATTTGGTTTTATTGATGAGAGATACAATGCAATCTCAAGTGAGGACCAAGTGATCTTCCCACCTCAGCCTCCTGAGCAGCTAGAACTATAGCCATGCATGACCACACCTGGCTCATTTTTTATAGAGATGGGTCCCACTATGTTACCCAGGCTGGTCTCCACCTCTTGGCCTCAAGCAATCCTCCTCCCTCAGCCTCCCAAAGCACTGGATTATAGGCAGTCCTCAACCTAATTTTTATCTCTCCCCCACTCAACTAGGACTAAACGATACCTTCCTAGCAGCTTGCTTTACATCAGCTAACATCCCATTGGCCAAACAAGCCACGTGGCTCAGCCCAAGACTGGAGAATTATGCCCTGATGTTATGTGGAAGGACACTGCAAAGTTATTTGGCTGAGGGTGTGCATACAAGGGAGGGTGAATAATTGGGCCATGAACACCCTCACAGTGTGGGTGTGTGGATGCCCTCCTGTGGTGCCAGGCTGTTAACTCCAGTACCACATGTTGAAGAGATGCTGAAAGACATGTTCTCCAGGGCACAGGTTTGCAACCCCTGTTGGGAACCGGCCACACAGCAGGTGAGCAGCGGTAAAGAAAAGAAGCGTAACTGCCTGAGCTCTGCCTCCTGTGAGACCAGCGGTGGCTTTAGATTCTCATGGGAGCACAAACCCTGCTGTGAACTGCGCAGGTGAGGGATCTGGGATCTGGGTTGCACGCTGCTTTTGAGAATCTAAGCCTGGTGATTTGAAATGGGACAGTTTCACCCCGAAACCATTCCCTTTGCCCTCTCCATCTGTGGAAAAATTGTCTTCCACAATTCGAGTCCCTGGCGCCAAAAAGGTTGAGGACCGCTGTTCCAAGGCACAGTTGCAAGTTTGCACAGGCCCTGCTATGTGACTGAGTCCCACAAAAGTCATATTGTAACCAGAGGACTACAACATCACACCAACTTTAAACATGGGGCCCACATGAACCTCACGGGAAAGATAATCTCCCCTCATGGGAGCACAGAAAATGCTTCTTGGCTGACAGATGACTGACTATAGACAAATCATTTTTAGCTGCTTAACCGCATCAGGGAGAACCTACCAAACCTTCAATCTGAGATCACCACATTCCTAGTAATATAGGGACTATGGGCCTCCAGAATTGTCAGTGAGACAGCTTGGGAATGACAGTCCGATTCAGAAGGCCATCCCAAGGACTTGCCTTGAAACTATCTTTCCATAGCAAGTGTATATATATAATTTTTTTAATTTAAGAGATGAGGACTCACTATGTTACCCAGGCTTGAGTGCAGTGGCTATTCACAGGCACATCATAGCTCACTGCAGCTTCAAACTTCTGGCCTTAAGCGATCCTCCTGCCTCGATCCTCCTGCCTCAGCCTCCTAAGTTGCTGGGACTCCATGGAGCGTAACCACAAGCACAATGTTTTTACTTAAAGCATAAGTTACACATCAATACAAAATAGTAAATAGTAAATAGTTTTGCAAACCTTACACAAGATTGAGAAAGTTTCTGTCACTCCTACAAATGAATTCTACTGTTACTGCCCACTTCTGGAATTGCTTCTGGTGACACAGGTGGTGATTTGGAGGACTGACCCATCCTCTAAACTCTCCTTGACACCCCCACTGTCATCAAGGATCTGGAGGTTTGACAGTTTGACGCTTCTGTAGTCTTGAAAGTGACTGAGTGGGCCAGACGCAGTGGCTCTTGCCTGTAATACCAGCACTTTGGGACACCAAGGCAGGCTGATCACTTGAGGTCAGGAGTTCAAGACCAGCCTGACCAAGATGGAGAAACCCCATCTCTACTAAAAATACAAAAATCAGCCAGGCGTGGTGGCGCACACCTGTAGTTTCAGCTATGTGGGAGGCTGAAGGAGAAGAATCTCTTGAACCCAGGAGGCAGAGGTTGCAGTGAGTGGAGATTGCACCACTGCACTCCAGCCTGGGCAACAGAGTGAGACTCTGTTTCAAAAAGAAAGAAAAGAAAAGAGAAAAAAGTAACTGAGTGACTGTGAGGTACTAATGTTGGTTCTCTTATGCTCCACAAAAACATCAGTTTCATTATCTTAGACCCACAATGATCCGTTGTCAGCCGAATATGGAATCAACTTTAAAATGATCTGTGGCTCTACCGGGTAAATTACACGAATTTGACTTGTTAGAATAAAACCCAAAGTAGATTTAAATGAAGCAGTTTAATCAGGGCAGCTGATTCCTAATACTTCCAAGAAGCACCTATATCTCGTAGGAGGTCGTTGAACTGACTCTTGGGACAGTTTCCCGTTTTATCACACTTAGGATCCATGGGTGTCTCGAGCGGCCTCGTTGTGAGCTTGTACCAAAGGTAGACAGTACGTTTTGATCCCAGGGAGACTTTCCGTTGTGGTGTTTCATCATGTTTATTGCCATTTAATTAAGGTAAGTAAGGACGTATACATATTTAGTTTAAATTCTACTCCTCCTCACTTCTATGTGTCAGAGTTCAACTTTGGAGAGTGGGCTGTCAGTACAATTATTGTTGTTTTTCTGATATTCTGTCTTTCACTTTTTACTCTGAATTTATTTGGGGCTTACAGAAAAGTAGCAAAAATAGTAAAATTTTCACGTATACCTCACTCAACTTCCCCTAAGGCTAACATCTTATATTACCACAACCATGTATCAAAACCAGGAAATTAGCATGTGTACAATACTATTTATTAAACTACACTCCTTGTTCTATTTTGATCTTTTTTTTTTTTTTTCCCCACTAATGTCTTTTTTTCTGTTCCAAGATCCTGTCTGGATCTTACATAGCATTTAGGGATTATTTGTCCTTAGTCCCCTGCAGTGAGTAACATTTCTTCAGTGGCTCAGTGGCTCCTTGTTTTTCCTTTTTTTTGAGTCAAAGTCTCGCTCTGTCACCCAGGCTGGGGTGCAATGGCGCGATCTCGGCTCACTGCAACCTCTGCCTCCCGGGTTCAAGCGATTCTCCTGCCTCAGCCTCCTGAGTAGCTGGGATTACAGGCGCCCATCACCACGCTCAGCTAATTTTTTGTATTTTTAGTAGAGACGCGGTTTCACTATATTGGCCAGGCTGGTCTCGAACTGCTGACCTTGTGATCTGCCTCAGCCTCCCAAAGTGCTGGGATTACAGGCGTGAGCCACCACACCCGGCCCCTTGTTTTTCATAATTCTGAATTGCTCAGAATTATGAAATTGGCCAGGCGCGGTGGCTCACACCTGTAATCCCAGCACTTTGGGAGGCCGAGGTGGGCGGATCACGAGGTCAGGAGATCGAGACCATCCTGGCTAATACGGCGAAACCCCGTCTCTACTAAAAATACAAAAAATTAGCCAGGTGTGGTGGCGGGTGCCTATAGTACCAGCTACTCGGGAGGCTGAGGCAGGAGAATGGCGTGAACCCGGGAGGCAGAGCTTGCAGTGAGCCAAGATCGCGCCACTGCACTCCAGCCTGGGTGACAGAGCGAGACTCCATCTCAAAAAAAAAAAAAAAAGAAAAGAAATTGGTGAGAACTGATCTGAATTGATTAGAATTGATCAATTGAGGAGAATTGATCAGCTACTTTGTTGAACATTCCTCAGCTTAGATTTGTGATAGGCTTCTTTTACTTAGCATGTTTTCAAAGTTTTTCCATGTTGTATTGTAAATCATTCTTCATTCCATTCTACGGAGAAATAATATTTCATTGTATCGCTATACTATATTTTGCTTGTCTATTCATCAGTTGATGGATATTTAAGTTGCTCCCACTCTTTGGCTATTATGAAGAGTGGTGCTGTGAATGTTCGTGTGTCCGTTTTTATGTCGATTTTTTTTTTTAATTTTTATTTTTGGTTATACCTAGGTGTGGAATTGCTGGGTCATAGGGCAGCCGTGGGTTTAACATTTTGGGGATCCGACTAACTTTTCCAAAGCAGCGGCACCACGTTACGTTCCTGCCAGCACTGTATGAGGCTTCCAGTTTCTTCCCATCCTTGCCAGTACTTGCTGTGTGTCTGATGATAGCCATCGTAACGGGTGTGATGCCCCTTTTTTGAGACAGGGTCTCACTCTGTTGCCCAGGCTGGAGTGCAGTGGTGCAATGATGGCTCACTGCAGCCTCAACCTCCCGGGCACAAGCGATGCTATCACCTTCACCTTCCAAATAGCTGGGACTACAAGTGCACAACACTACGCCCGGCTAAGTTTTGCATCTTTTTTGATACAGACATGGTCTCGCCTTGTGGCTCAGGCTGGTCTCAAACTCCTCGGCTCAAGCAATCCACCCACCTCAGCCTCCCAAACTGCTGGGATTATAGGCATGATCCACCGTGCCAAGCTGTCTCTTAATTTTTTTTTTAAGAATTCTATATATTTGAGAATATTGCCCTTTTGTCTGTAGTATATGTTGTGAATATTTTCTCCCAAGCTGTCGTCAGTTGTCTTTTAACTTCATTCATAACATTTTTATCACACGACTTTATTTAAAAATTTATCAGACCAGGCGCGGTGGCTCACGCCTGTAATCCCAGCACTTCGGGAGGCCGAGAGGCCGATCATGAGGTCAGGAGATGGAAACCATCCTGGCTAACATGGTGAAACCCCGTCTCTACTAAAAATAGAAAAAAAAATTAGCCGGGCATGGTGGTGGCACCTGTAGTCCCAGCTAGTCAGGAGGCTGAGGCAGGAGAATGGCGTGAACCCTGGAGGCAGAGCTTGCAGTGAGCCCAGATTGCGCCACTGCACTCCAGCCTGGGTGACAGAGCGAGACTCCGTCTCAAAAAAAAAAAAAAATCTGCAGTAAGCCTGCTGAATATTCACAGTTCCCTTCAATTTTCAGTTCATTGTGATATATCTTTGTTTATCTCATGATAAGCAGGCCATTAAGTGGCATATGCTCACTGCAGTGCTAATGGATCCACTCTTTCAATACATGATCAAGATCTTCATTTTCAGCTTTGCAGTATTTTTCTATTTTCCATGAACTTCTGTTCATCACTTTTAGCACAGAAGTTCAACAGTTTATCCATCCATGTCTTCAAGTCGCATATGGTGGTCATTCCCACACCACACTGTTCTGTAAGGCATTTCACACTTCCACCACCATCCAGTTTTTCCAACAGCATGACTTTCTGTGCTATAGATAAACTTAAGTGCTTCTTTTTTTTCTTATCACTGTTACCCATAGGGGTATCTTTTTGGCATTTCCAACAATGTCTTTAAACACAGAGCACAGAATAAGAAAAAAAAAAAGAAAACCACAGTGAGTAATGCACATAGGTCTTGGCCCCATATGGGGCATTGTGGGGAACCTACCATTGGTTGGTTCCCCTGCATATGTGCCATTTTATTACCCTTTACAGGCACGCTTGTTGGGGGGGTAATCTGGGCATGCACAGAAAAGATATACCACAGTTGAAAGGGGCTGGGAGGGTCTTTTTTCTGTTGGGGATGCTGAATAAACCAGGTTGTGCACCTGCATTTTGACTGCAACCCATCACATGAGGTCAGGTGTGGAATGTTCCATTTACTACGTCATGCCAGCACTCAAGAAGTTTCAGATTTTGGAGCATTTTCAAGTTGGATTTTCAGGTTAGGGATGCTCAACCTGTAATTGATTTCTGTCATCTAATCATATTAGTTAATACCTCCAATACAATGTTGAAAAGTAGTGGATAGTGAACATCCTTGCCTTATTTCCAATGCTAGAATTCCCTATAGTGTATTCCCATTAAATAAGAAACTAATTTTAGGAATAAGGCATATACATTCAATTATGTTAAGAATGTATTTTTTGGCCGGGCGCGGTGGCTCAAGCCTGTAATCCCAGCACTTTGGGAGGCCGAGACGGGCGGATCACGAGGTCAGGAGATCGAGACCATCCTGGCTAACACGGTGAAACCCCGTCTCTACTAAAAAATACAAAAAAATAGCCGGGCGAGGTGGCGGGTGCCTGTAGTCCCAGCTACTTGGGAGGCTGAGGCAGGAGAATGGTGTGAACCCGGGAGGCGGAGCTTGCAGTGAGCTGAGATCCGGCCACTGCACTCCAGCCTGGGCGACAGAGCGAGACTCCGTCTCAAAAAAAAAAAAAAAAAAAAAAAAGAATGTATTTTTTAATTCCTGTCTTCCTGAGTGCTTTGTGATGAATATATGTGATATATGTGGATTTTTGACAGAGTCTTGCCCTGTTGCTGAGGCTGGAGTGCAGTGGCGCAATCTCGGCTCACTGAAAGCTCCACCTCATGGATTCATGCCATTCTCCCGCCTCAGCCTCCTGGGTAGCTGGGACTACAGGCAGGCCACC
The DNA here is from genome assembly GCF_049350105.2 of Macaca mulatta. Taxonomy (NCBI): domain Eukaryota; kingdom Metazoa; phylum Chordata; class Mammalia; order Primates; family Cercopithecidae; genus Macaca; species Macaca mulatta. The sequence continues at coordinate 127,052,143 of NC_133420.1, read as the reverse complement.
ACGCTCGGCTAAATTTTTGTATTTTTAGTAGAAATGGGGTTTTGTATTTTTAGTAGAGACGGGGTTTCACCTTGTTAGCCAGGATGGTCTCAATCTCCTGACCTTGTGATGTGCCCCCCTCGGCCTGCCAAAGTGCTGAGATTACAGGTGTGAGCCACCGTACCCAGCCTATATAATTTTTAAAAAGCAATATGGGCAAAAGAATAAGGCCTAGAGGGGACACACACACGTACTCACACAAAAGGGTAGTCTCTAATTGGTAGGTGTCTACTACATAGGGTCTATGGTTCAATCTGTCCCCTTTGATATAAATTAGCATGCCAAGATACAGTTTGAGTCAGCCAGTTCTCAAGAATTACATTTTTGGCCGGGCGCGGTGGCTCACGCCTGTAATCCCAGCACTTTGGGAGGCCGAGGCGGGCGGATCACAAGGTCAGGAGATCGAGACCACGGTGAAACCCCGTCTCTACTAAAAATACAAAAAATTAGCCGGGCGCGGTTGTGGGCGCCTGTAGTCCCAGCTACTCGGGAGGCTGAGGCAGGAGAATGGCGTGAACCCGGGAGGCGGAGCTTGCAGTGAGCCGAGATCGCGCCACTGCACTCCAGCCTGGGCGACAGAGCGAGACTCCGTCTCAAAAAAAAAAAAAAAAAAAGAATTACATTTTTATCTGAGGTACATTTTAGAAATGATGCATCATTAGATACAAATGCAAATTTTTTTTTTTTTTTTTGATGGACTCTTGCTCTGTCACCCAAGCTGAAATGCAAGGTATGACCTTGGCTCACTGCCTCCTGAATTGAAGCCATTCTTCTGCCTCAGCCTCCCGAGTAGCCGGGATTACAGGTGTGCACCACCACATCCAGCTAATATTTTGTGTTTTTAGTAGAGATAGGGCTTCACCATGTTGGCCAGGCTGGTCTTGAACTCCTGACCTTAAGAGATCTTCCCCCCTTGGCCTCCAAAAATGCTGGGATTACAGGAGTGAGCCACTGTGCCAGGCCAAGATGAGCACGTATTTTATGTGCATACTATTCACCATCCCCCCACCTCCATGGAAAGCTTGTCTGGGAGTTTAGATAAAGATGGTTCCAGAGCTCTTGCTGAATTCCTGGCTCTACCAGGTGCTCAAAAGTTAATGACTGACTATTATTTTGATATAATCATAACCCTTCATGATGGTTTTCAGGTGTTCAAAGCACTTCTCTGTATTTTCTTATTCGACCCTCACAACATCGCTTATCAGGCTGACTTAGCAGAGTATCTGCATTTTATAGCTAAAGAGAAAAATACCAAAGAGATTAACTGGCTTTGCTAAGGCCATATGGCTCACATGGGGTAGGGCTAAGACTGGCACAAGTCCACTCTTCTTTGCTTTATGCCATAGTGCTTATCAGAGCCTGAATTTTCCTTAAGATGTGTTTTAATGATATGTCCCGTCACAGTGTTTGATAAATGGTAACATCAATAGCAGAGATATTATGTAGGCAAAAACAATTTTGGAATTGCATTTTTAAGTGCTCACTCAGCCTTAAGAGGGTAATTATATAATGAATTTAGAAAAGCCAGCCACTTTTGAAGACTTCCTATGATGGCAGAAATGATCTTGGATGCTAAGCAAAATAATCAAGTATACTGTATTGCTCAGCATTTCTGTTTAGTTGGAAGCAAGAGTTTTCACATATTTCACCCCCTATTCATTCAACAAATATTTATTAAGTGGCAGTTGCATGTCAGTCTCTGTTCTCTGCACTGGAAATACAGCAGTGAGCAAGAGTCCCTGCCCCCAGGAAGCTCAAACTCTTGTAGAGGGGACCAGAAAACAAACAAATGGACACACACAGTGGACAATGTTATGGAGGAAGAAAAGGTGGAAAATGGGGCAGAGAGGCTGGTCCGAAGCTGGGTGTGGTGGGGTGCGCCTATGGTCCCAGCTACTAGGGAGGCTGAGGCAGGAAGATTCTTTGAGCCCTGGAGTTTGGGGCTGCAGATTGTGCCACTGCACTCCAGGCTGGGCAACAGAGCAAGAACCCATCTTTTTTTTTTTTTTTTTTTTTTTTTTTTTTTTGAGACGGAGTCTCGCTCTGTCGCCCAGGCTGGAGTGCAGTGGCCGGATCTCAGCTCACTGCAAGCTCCGCCTCCCGGGTTCCCGCCATTCTCCTGCCTCAGCCTCCCGAGTAACTGGGACTACAGGCGCCTGCCACCTCGCCCGGCTAGTTTTTTTTTTTGTATTTTTTAGTAGAGACGGGGTTTCACCGTGTTAGCCAGAATGGTCTCGATCTCCTGACCTCGTGATCCACCCATCTTGGCCTCCCAAAGTGCTGGGATTACAGGCTTGAGCCACCGCGCCCGGCCTTTTTTTTTTTTTTGAGATGGAGTCTCGCTCTGTTGCCCAGGCTGGAGTGCAGTGGCGTGATCTTGGCTCACTGCAACCTCCGTCTCCTGGGTTTAAGCAGTTCTCTGCCTCAGCCTCCCAAGTAGCTGGGATTATAGGCAAGTGCCACCACACCCGGCTAATTTTTATATTTTTAGTAGAGACGGGGTTTCAACCACCTTGACCAGGCTGGTCTTGAACTCCTGACTTCGTGATCCACCCGCCTCAGCCTCCCTAAGTTCTGGGATTACAGGAGTGAGCCACTATGCCCAACCAAACCCATGTCTGAAAGAAAGAAAGAAAGAAAGAAAGAAAGAAAGAAAGAAAGAGAGAGAGAGAGAGAGAGAGAGAGAGAGAGAGAGGGAGGGAGGGAGGGAGGGAGGGAGGGAGGGAGGGAGGGCAAAGCAAAGCAAAGCTGGTCAGGGAAGTTCTCTTTGATTAGGAGACATCTGAGCAGGGACTTAAAAGAATTTAGGGAGTGAGCCATATTAGGGAAACTTGGCTCCAAGCAGAGCAGACAGCAAGTAGAAACATCCTTTAATAGTAGAAAGGCCCTGGGACAGGAGAAAAAATTCTCTCATTGTCTCTCTCTCTTTCTCTCTTTTTTTAAAGAGGCAGGGTTTTGCTCTGTCACCCAGGCTAGAAAGGAGGGGCATGATCACAGCTCACTGTAAATTTGAATTAGGCTCAGGCAATCCTCCCATCTCAGCCTCCGAAGTACCTAGAACTACAGGCATGCCTCACCACACCTGGCTAATTTTTAAATTTTTTGTAGAGATAGGGTCTCACTGTGTTGCCCAGGCTGGTCTCGAACTCCTGGCCTGAAGCAATCCACCCACCTCAGCCTTCCAAAGTACTGGGATTATAGGTGTGGGTTTCATTCTTAGAAGTGTAGAAAGTAGCCGGGCATGGTGGCAGGTGCCTGTAACCCCAGCTACTCAGGAGGCTGAGACAGGAGAACCACCTGAACCGGGAGGCGGAGGTTGCAGTGAGCGGAGATCGTGCCATTGCACTCCAGCCTGGGCATCAACAGCAAAACTCCACCTCAAAAAAAAAAAAAAATGTAGAAGACAAATTCTCTCATTCCCCAGTGATCCAGAGGAGGGCCAATAACTCTCAACTTTCCCCCCAATATTAGAGTTAGTGAGAAGAATGTCTTGTATTTACGTGATTACTTTTATTTAAAATAATATCTCTACGTGGCTCACGCCTGTAATCCCAGCACTTTGGGAGGCCGAGGCGAACGGATCACGAGGTCAGGAGATCGAGACCATCCTGGCTAACACGGTGAAACCCCATCTCTACTAAAAATACAAAAAATTACCCAGGTGTGGTGGCGGGCGCCTGTAGTCCCTGCTACCCGGGAGGCTGAGGCAGGAGAATGGCGTGAACCCGGGAGGCGGAGCTTGCAGTGAGCCGAGATTGCGCCACTGCCCTCCAGCCTGGGTGACAGAGTGAGACTCTGTCTCAAAAAATAATAATAATAAAATAAAATCATATTTCTAATAGATAGTAAAAGCTAATATGCCTCTGTTACCTAAAGTATGTCAAATATTTTTGAGAATGAAATATTGATCTTTTTATTTATTTATTTATTTATTTATTCTACTTACCATTGTGTCTTCACCATGCAGACAATTTTGTCTTTCTTCAATAAATTGAATTTTTACCTAAAGGGCTTACTTAAGCTACACATCATGAAGCGCTTGAAAAATTTATTTGGCCAGGGAAGAACAACCAGAAGAGATGCCTTTCTAGCTGGACATTTGTTGAACTGAACTGCCTTCTGTGTCACAGAAAGCACACTTCTTGCTCAGGATGCTCATCTCCCATCCTCTTGGATTTTTCCCTATACTACGGAAATATCCAGAATATTGGGTATCTTCGTGTTACTGACTTCCCAGCTTAAGGATTTCTAAGGCCGAAACTCAGTGACTTAAAACAACCACCATTTCATTTTCTTATGATTCTGTGGGTTGACTGAACTCAACTAGGCAATTCTGCTGGTCTTGTTTTGTATGTCTCTCGCAGTTGCAGTCAGATGGCCAACGGGGCTAAAGTGATCTGGGAGTTTGCCAGTAATAAAGGAATGGCTAAGTCTTTCTCCTTCCCCATGTAGTTTTAGGGTTTCTCCTCTCCAAGTGGCCTTTCCACGTGGCTGCTTGGACTTCCTTACAGAATGGCAGCTGGGTCCAAGGAGAATCCCAAGAAAAAGAAAGCAGAGGCTGCCATTTCTTTTAAATGCTAGGTCCGGAACTGGCACAGCGTCATTCCCACTACATTCTATTAGGTAGCACAGGTCACAGCCAGTCCAGATTCAGTGAAGGAGGTGACTGCACAAACACACGAGAACTGGGAGGCACACCTCGTTGTGAGCCATCTCTGCAGAACAGTCCTAACACCTCATTTGCATTATCTTTATGTATGTTTACTTTTGTTGGATAATCACACGGAAAGGCCACAGGACATGCCGGTACGAAGTATTAGGCAGAGTAAAAGGAAGGACTAACACTTTCTGGTGGGGGAACGAACCACCTTGAAGTAAAAGTGGCTTCCAAGCTTCCTCTTGAATGGCGAATAGTCTCCCTGAGGAGCTCAGGGAGGGTAAATCAAGCAGAGGAAACGGATCAAGCAGAGGAAACGGCATACGTGAGGTCACTGAGGCATGAAAGAGCCAGGGATGTTTGCAGAACACAGTCCTTTAAGGATCATGTGAGAGGGTGGAGAAGGTGGTGGAAAAAACTGGAGAGGAAAGCTGTCATATGATTACGAAAGTATAGCTAGGCATGGGGATACATGCCCGTGGTCCCAGCTACTCGAGAAGCTGAGATTGCTTGAGCCTAGGAGTTTAAGGCCAGCCTGGGCAACATAGCAAGACTCTGTATGGAAAAAAAAAAAAGAGAGAGAAGAGAGAAAAAGAGAGAGAGAGAGAGAATGCATGCATGAATGAAAACACGGAAAAAAACAAAAGAGAAAAAAGATAAAGGTTCTATATCTGAAAATGAGTTAGCCAAGCTCGAGGTGAAGGGCACAGTCCTTCAGACTGCCAAGTCTGCCTAAGACTGCAGACAACAGCCACGGTGAGTCAGAGCAGATAGATGCCACAAGGCTGTCCTCAAGTCAGACACCAGCTGCAAGTTCGGGGGCTCCCTGGGCCACCCTCATTCAGACCAGCTAGCTGCAAATTAGGGTTCCCATGACCACCCTCAGGTTTGATAATTCACTAGAATGACTCACAGAACTCAGGAAAGTGTTATACTTATGGTTATAGCTTTATTATAGTGGAAGGCTACAACTCAGAAGCAGCCAAAGGAAGAGACAAGTGAAAACCGTAGTGGATCCCCATGTGCAGCGCTCCTGTCCTCAGGAATGGCCACCGGCCTGGTGTCCACGTGTGGCAATGCACCGAGGACTGCCAGCCCAGGAAGCTGAGCCTCTGGTGTCCTCGTGCTTACGGGGACTTGATCACACTGTTTGCGTGGCTGACCTTTTTAGTCTCCGTCCCCCTGGAGGTCGCGACTGTTAGGGCATGTCCCAAAGCCCCCACCAGAAATCACATGATTAGGGTTGTCTGATTGCAAAAGCTCTCCACACAAATAAATAAATAGAAGGCGGGACATTCCAGGGACCCCAAAGTCACCTCCCAGTAGCCACACACACAAAGACTAGGCCTCTCTTCGTGGGAAGTGAACTGTGCGCCGCACAGCACCCTGCTGCATTGTGAATACAGGTTAGGAGTGCGGGCTTTGGAGTGTGTCTGGGTTTGCCTGCCCTGTGTGTTCGCTAGTCGCTGTGAGGCCTGGTTCTCCTCTTCTTCAGGACACTTGGTGGGACTGTGTTTTGCACACCCTTTGAAGACAGGTGTGGTCTCGTGACATGCCTCCGCTGAGCAGCAGAGCTTCGGGACTCAATGCTAGATTCACCACAGGCCCTTTCCTCTACCTCAGGGAGCGGAGAGGGTGTTGAGATGAAGGCTCCACCAGCCTAGACCCCTGAGTCACCGCAGGGAACATGTGCCCACCCCAACCCTTGCCAGACTTGCTGCCTGCGTGAGAAATAAACTTTGTTGTGTGAAACTGCTGAGATGTCGGATGTTCTTTGCCACAGAATATCTCTTTTTTTTTTTTTTCCAGACAGAGTCTTGCTCTCTTGCCAGGCTGGAGTGCAGTGGCGTGATCTTGGCTCACTGCAACCTCCATCTCCTGGGTTCAAACCACTCTCCTGCCTCAGCCTCCTGAGTAGCTGGGACTACAGGTGCATGCCACCACGTCAGGCTAATTTTTGTATTTTTAGTAGAGACAGGGTTTCACCATGTTGGCCGGGATGGTCTTGATCTCTTGACTTTGTGATTCGCCTGCCTTGGCCTCCCCTTGGCTGGGATAACAGGCGTGAGCCACCGCGCCCGCCCGGCCCATCGAATATCTTAGTCTAGCCTGATGTTACATCACAGGTGACCTGGGGCAAGTTCTTCAGCTCCCCTGCGCCTCAGTTTTCTCACCTGTACAATGGGGACAATAGTGCCGACCTCTCAAGACTCTGGTGAGAAGAACTGAGTTACGCACTGTGTCAGTTTGCTTGGGCTGCCATAACAAAGGCCCATAGGCTGGGGGGCTTAACCGTGGGAAATTTACTTCCTCACAGTTCTGGAGGCTGGAAGTCCCAGATCAAGGTGTTGGCAGGGCTGGATTCTTCTGAGGCCTCTCTCCTGGGCTTGCTGCTGGCTGTCGTCTCCCTCTGTCTTCACAGAACCTTCGCTTTATGCATGTCTGGGCCCTACTCTCCGTTTATAAGGACAACAGCCATATAGGATTAGGGTTCATCCTGATGACCTCATTTTAACTTAATTTCCTCGAAAGACCCCATCTCCACATATAGTCACATTTCAAGGTACTGGGGGTCAGGATTTCAACATACGAATTTTAGGGGGGTCGAATTCAGCCCATAACACACATAGAAAACATTTACAGTGGAACAGCACGTGGTGCATCATGAATATTCAATCAGATTAGTTATTATTATTACTATCATTATACTTTATATACACTGACAAGAAAATATAGCCAAGATAGTGTTACCTGAAGAAGGGTGCTGAACAATATATTTGCCATTATCTCTTTTTAATTATTAATAAGCAAATAAAGAATCATGTATACTTAAGGACAAAAAATTATTTAAAATATGCCAATCTGGGCTGGGCGTGATGGCTCATGCCTGTAATCCCAGCACTTTGGGAGGCCAAGGCTGGTGGATCACCTGAGGTCAGGAGTTCAAGACCAGCCTGGCCAACATGGTGAAACCCCGTCTCTACTAAAAATTAGCTGGCTCCTGTGTAACTGGGATTTCAGGTGCATGCCACCATACCCAGCTAATTTTTGTATTTTAGTAGAGCCTGATGTTGTCTAGCCTGATGTCACATCATGGGTGACCTTGGGCAAGTTCTTCTGCTCCCCAGTCTGAAAAGGCTACATATTGTACCAGCCAACTCCATGACATTCTGGAAGGATATGTCCAGATGTAAAACTAAGGAGACAGTAAAAAGATCAGTGGTTGCCAGAGGCTGATGGAGAGGGTGGGATGAAGAGGTGGAGCCCAGAGGATACTTAGGGCAGCGGCCCTGCTCTGTGTGATAGTGTAATGGTGAATACATGTCATTATACATTTGTCCAAACACACAGAATGTGCATCCCCACGAGTGAGCCCTAGTGCCAACTACGGACTCTGGGTGAGAACAATGCATGGATGTGGGCTCAGTGATGGTAACACGTACACCATTCTGGTGGGGGACGTTGGCAGTGGGGAGGCTGTGAATGGAAGCAGGGGGCCTGTGGGGCTCTGTACTTTCTGTTCAATGTTGCTGTGCATATGAAATCACTCTAAAAGTAGTCTATTACAGTTTTTTAAAATGCAGAACAAGTAATATGCTAAACCGTTAATAATGATGGGGGTGGGTATATTACAAGGATATTTGGTTACACATTTTGATAACATTTGAATTTCTTTTTACGTGTGTGTGTGCCTATGTAAATTTGTAATCAGAAAAAAAAATGTGTAAGAAAACAAAAGGGTGGTCAGCTCCTGGGGATCAATAATCAAACACAAGGGCGGTTGGTCCGCATCCTGTACTTCTGCCCATGAAAGGCCTAACTCTCAGCTGATGCTCCATAAAAGTCGGCAACATCCTCACTGCTTGCTAATCTCTCAGCTGGGTCATGGCTCCGAAAGATGCTGGGAGGCAAGGGCTCATCCCCTCAGAGGCAACCTCTGCCCGCTCATTAGCAAGACCTGGCTGGTATTGAGAACTCCAAAGGACAGAGGGGCAAAGACTTGGGAGGGGGCTCTGTATGTGTGAAGAAGTGTTCAGATGTTTGTGGGAAGGGACCCTGAAGGAAGGACCACCAGGACTAGAACAGACAGGGAGGGGCTTTCATAGGGGACTTCAGGGACCACAGCACATGGTGAGGCCTTTTAAGCCAATGTAGAAGATAGCAAGTCTACTGGGTCTTTCCCCCATAGACTATATATGGTGGATTTGTTTGTTTGTTTGTTTGTTTTGTTTTGAGACAAGAGTCTCACTCTGTTGCCCAGGCTGGAGTGCAGTGGTGCAATTTCAGCTCACTGCAACCTCCACCTCCCGGGTTCAAGTGATTCTTGTGCCTCAGCCTCCCGAGTAGCTGGGATTACAGGCACATGCCACCACGCCCAGCTAATTTTTTGTATTTTTAGTAGAGACCGGGGTTTCACTATGTTGGCCAAGATGGTCTTGAACTCCTGACCTCAGGCAATCCACCCACCTCGGCCTCCCAAAGTGCTGGGATTATAGGCGCGAGCCACCGTGCCTGGCCTATATATGTTTTAAAACATGGCAGTGGCTTTGACTTGGACTTGGAAAATCTGAGGTCAATTTCCAGCTTTACTAATTGCTACTTCTGTGACCTCAGACAAATCATGTAGGTGTCTGACCATACGTTTCCTTGTGTATAAAATGGTGATCATGACACTAGTCTTCCAGGATCTTTGTAAGGATTTCCTGGCATAATGTGAGTGCTCACTTGATTAATGGATTAAGATATGTCTTCAAGAAGTGAACACCAATAGGCTGAACTGAGGAATTTGTAGGTAGGAACTGGGGTGGGGGTGAGCAGGAAAAAGAAGCCTTATACAGAGAAGGGGCCTTCTACACATATTTTGTGTGTGTGTGTGTGAAATGGAGTTGTTGCCCAGGTTGGAGTGTAATGGCGTGATCTCAGCTCACTGCAACCTCTGCCTCCTGGGTTCAAGCAACTGTCCTGCCTCAGCCTCCCGAGTAGCTGGGATTATAGATGCCTGGACCACGCCTGAGTAATTTTTGTATTTTTAGTAGAGACGGGGTGTCACCATGTTGCCCAGGCTGGTCTTGAACTCCTGATCTCAGGTGATCCGCCCACCTCAGCCTCCCAAAGTGCTGAGTTTATAGGCATGAGCCACCACTGCACCTGGCCAACAGCTTTTAGTTCCGTTTACAAACATCTATAAATATTATGTCTAATACGATAATATAATTTTTAAAATATTCCTGAGGGGAATAAACTAATCTAAGAGTAAAAATTCAGCTCCTCAGGTATTAAATAAACCTGAAGGAGTTGAAAGAGCTCTGATGGTCCTGGGTGTGGCTGGGTAGGGGTGTGTTACACTGGGAGAGGCTCAATTGGTTAAGAGCCTGGGCTTCGATGACCATTCAGAGATAGGAAGTGAATCCTTGAGCCTATAATGACTTCTTTTTATTTTGTTTTGAGACAAAGTCTCACTCTGTCACCCAGGCTGGAGTGCAGTGGTACAATCATGGCTCACTGCAGCCTCAATCTCCTGGACTCAAGCAATCCTCCCACCTCAGCCTCCTGAGTAGCTGGGACTACAGGTATGTCCCACAATGCCCTGCTAATTTTTTTTTGTTTGTTTTTTGAGACAGAGTTTTGCTCTTGTTGCCCAGGCTGCAGTGCAATGGCACAATCTCGGCTCACCACAACCTCCACCTCCTGGGTTCAAGCGATTCTCCTGCCTCAGCCTCCCAAGTAGCTGTGATTACAGGCATGCGCCACCACACCCAGATAATTTTGTATTTTTAGTAGAGATGGAGTCTCTCCATGTTGGTCAGGCTGGTCTTGAACTCCTGACCTCAGGTGATCTACCCACCTCAGCCTCCCACAGTGTTGGGATTACAGGCGTGAGCCACCGCGGCCGGCCTCCCTGCTAATTTTTTTTTTTTTTTTGTAGACACAAAGTCTCCCAATGTTGCCCAGGCGGGTCTCAAACTCATAGGCTCAAGTGATCCTCCTGCCTTAGTCTCCCAAAGTGTTGGGATTACAGGCATGAGCCACTGTGCCTGGCCTAAAGACTTCTTTTTTTTTTTGAGACAGAGTCTCGCTCTGCCGCCCAGGCTGGAGTGCAGTGGCCGGATCTCAGCTCACTGCAAGCTCCGCCTCCCGGGTTCACGCCATTCTCCTGCCTCAGCCTCCCGAGTAGTTGGGACTACAGGCGCCCGCCACCTCGCCCGGCTAGTTTTTTGTATTTTTTAGTAGAGACGGGGTTTCACTGTGTTAGCCAGGATGGTCTCGATCTCCTGACCTCGTGATCCGCCCGTCTCGGCCTCCCAAAGTGTTGGGATTACAGGCATGAGCCACTGTGCCTGGCCTAAAGACTTCTTAAACAGACATTTTTTCCTAGTAGCTACAGTGATTCTTAAGAAAGCAACTGTGGTCAACTCTAAACAAAGCCCTTGGATATCTCTAACTAATCCAGGCCACTGCTGATTTCCACATTTTCTCCAGTCAAATTTATCCCAGGACTTACTCTGATTGATTAACCCAAGAATGGGATGCAAATCTCTTCATGTCCCTCTCCTCAATTTAAAATTTTTGTATAATAATCATTCAAGTGTGAGAATACATACGCCTACAGTCACTCATAGCAACATTGTTGAGAATGGTGAAAAATGGGAAACACCAACATGTCCACTACTAGGAAACTAGTTAAGTACATTAGAGTATGCAAGTTATTAAGGTATTGCCTGGCAGCTCCAAACTCACCCTTTATTGCCTGCACTGTGAAAAATGTATCTGGCTGGGCCTTTCGAATTGTTTTCCTTTGCCAGAAGCTGGATGTTAAGCCCCGTCAGTAGAGGGAGCTAGAGGGACGGTGGAAGAGAAAGAATACTTCTTTTCTGAGATCTGGGGTAGCTTGCTTGCCAGGCTCCTGCAGAGCACAGTTTTTTTCTCACTACCTGGCCCCAGGTGGTTTTTTCTCTACGGTATGCTAGGCTTCTACTTTTCCCAGTTTTCAATTTAAGCAGTAGTGGCAGGATAACCAGGAGCCCCAGAACACACGGGGCCTGTGCACCAGCCAAGGGACCTCCGTCCCTATATGGTAGTCAGGCTATCTTTTTCAATTATATGCCTGGGTCCTGGGCTGAACACATTAAATGGACCAGCTGCTGGATAAGGCCAAATGGCCTCAGTCACAAAGGACAATTGGGTGTCTATCCAGATGATACTGACAGAACTAATTTCTGACCGTGTATCTTTACTTTAGCTCCATGCTTCTAAAATTTTACCGTATACAGGAATCTCCTACACATGTTGTAAAGTGTAGATTCTAATTCAGTAGCTTTGGGATAGGCCTGAAATTGTGCATTTCTAAAAAATTCTCAGATGTGGAAGCCGCTGGTCCACAGACCATCCTTAAAGAAGTGAGGTGTTAGCTTATTTTTGAACACACTTCTGAAGTGTAGTCTAAATAGGAGAACAGCCCTGTTTCAACATCTTAGCCCAATGTTAGCACAGACACAGTATAACTTTCACTCTGCAAAATGACGTTTTGTGTCTGTGTATACCAGTTGCCCCCACTAGGGCCTCAGTAAGCATATCCTCAAATCATTTCTTTTTCTTTTTCTTTTTCTTTTTTTTTTTTTAATTAAGACGGGGTCTCACTCTGTCACCCAGGCTGGAATGCAGTGATGTGAACATGGTTCACTGAAGCCTCTGCCTCCTGAGTCCAGGTGATCCTCTCATCTCTCAGTCTCCCAAGTAGCTGGGACCACAGGAGCATGCCACCATGCCTGGCTAACTCTTAAATTTTTGGTAGAGACAGGGTCCCACTATGTTGCTCAGGCTGGTCTTGAAATCATTTCTATTAGTGATCTAGCTGTGGATTTACACGCAATTCCCCTTTAGAGAGATTTTTTTTTTTAGATGGAGTTTGACTCTTGTCACCCAGGCTGTAGTGCAAAGGTGAAATCTTGGCTCACTGCAACCTCTGCCTCTTGGGTTCAAGCAATTCTCCTGTCTCAGCCTCTCAAGTAGCTGGGATTACAGGAGTGCACCACCACACCTGGCTAATTTTTGTATTTTTAGTAGAGATGGGGTTTCACCATGTTGGCCAGGCTGGTCTTGAACTTCTGACCTCAAATGACCCACCCGCCTTGCCCTCCCAAAGTGCTGAGATTACAGGCTTAGCCACTGTGCCTGGTTCCCTTTAGAGTGATTCTAAGAACTAGTGCTTTATATACACAGTGATGTCTGCCTCCTGCTTGCATAGGTCTTTTTATTTTTTTTGAGACGGAGTCTTGCTCTGTCGCCCAGGCTGGAGTGCAGTGGCACGATCTCGGCTCACTGCAAGCTCCGCCTCCCGGGTTCACGCCATTCTCCTGCCTCAGCCTCCCGAGTAGCTGGGACTACAGGCCCTGCCACCTCGCCCGGCTAATTTTTTTTGTATTTTTAGTAGAGACGGGGTTTCACCGTGTTAGCCAGGGTGGTCTCGATCTCCCGATCTCGCGATCCACCCGGCTCGGCCTCCCAAAGTGCTGGGATGACAGGTGTGAGACACCGCGCCCGGCGGCTTGCATAGGTCTTTAAGGAGAGAGACTAGTCCTACTAACACCCCATGTTTTAGCTCGATGCTTAGCAGTAGAGCATGATGGTTAGACGTGTTCATGAGCTCAACTCTTCCACTTGCTGAGGCATTCATCTCAGTGTACCGTGGGACTGCAAAAACATCCACCTCATCAGGTTGTTGTAAGAATTAAATGAGGCCGGGCGCGGTGGCTCACATCTGCAAATGTGTCATATAATGAATCTTTCAGAAAAAAACAGTATCACATCTATTTGTCTTGTAATATGCATTTATCAGCTTCTCATCTATTAATTAATTTGCTGCATTTTTACTTTTTTTTTTTTTTTTGAGACAGAGTCTCACTGTGTTGCCCAGGCTAGAGTATAGTGGTATGATCATGGCTCACTGCAGTCTCAACCTCCCTGACTCGAGCGATCCTCTGATCTCAGCCTCCCGAGTAGCTGGGACCGCAGGTGTACACCACCACAGCTGGCTAATTTTTAAATTTTTTGTGGAGATGGGGTCTCATCGTGTTGCCCCGCTGGTCTTTAAACTCCTGGGCTCACGTGATCCTCACGCCTTGGCTTCCAAGAGTGCTGAGATTAAAGTAAAAATGTGGCCACCACACCCAGCCACATTTTTTTTTTTTTTTTTTTTTTGAGACGGAGTCTCGCTCTGTCGCCCAGGCTGGAGTGCAGTGGCCGGATCTCAGCTCACTGCAAGCTCCGCCTCCCGGGTTTACGCCATTCTCCTGCCTCAGCCTCCCAAGTAGCTGGGACTACAGGCGCCGCCACCTCGCCCGGCTAGTTTTTTGTATTTTTTAGTAGAGACGGGGTTTCACCGTGTTAGCCAGGATGGTCTCGATCTCCTTACCTCGTGATCCGCCCGTCTCGGCCTCCCAAAGTGCTGGGATTACAGGCTTGAGCCACCGCGCCCGGCCCCAGCCACATTTTTACTTTATTTTTAACACATGTAAAATTACTTGTCATAAGTACCTGTGTATAAACAAGAAATTCATTCACCAAACAACAAATATTTCCTGCATAAAAGGTGTCTTTCTAGGCACTGAAGATGAAACCAGAGAGAAGGGAAGGAAGGGATTCAGAAATGAATTAGACACTATTTCTAACCTTAGGGAGGAGAAATAAGGACAAAGAACTATAACACAGGCCAATGATCCAGTACGACAAGAGGCACAGCAATACCACGTTCACACTCATCATCACATGCGAGGAATTCTGTTTGCTACCTGCCAAGCATCTATTCCTATCTGCTGGTTTAGAAACCTTATTTTCCTCAGGGAACCACCCCCTCAACTCTCAGTTCCAGTGGTTCAGGGGTTGCTGACTTCAATCAGAATCTAGCTTGGGCTGGTAATCAAGCCTGGATGATCAGAGAATTAAATGCCCTTCAGTACAACAACTGGGTTCAGTGGTGTATGCATGACCCAAGACATAGGCCTATGATTCAATTCTGGGACTTCTGTGCATGCACTAAAGTCAAGTCCGCTGGGCACAGTGGCTCACGCCTGTAATCCCAGCAATTTGGGAGGCTGAGGCAGGTGGATCATCTGAGGTCAGGAGTTTGAGACCAGCCTGATCAACATGGTGAAACCCTGTCTCTAGTGAAAATACAAAAATTAGCTGGGTGTGGTGGTGCACACCTGTGATCCCAGCTACTGGGGAGAATGAGGCAGGATAATCACTTGAACCTGGGAGGTGGAGGTTAAAGTGAGCCAAGATTGCGCCACTGCACTCCAGCCATGGCAATAGAGCAAGACTCCATCTCAATAAATGAATAAAGTCAAGTTGGCTGGGCACGGTGGATCATGGCTGTAATCCCAACTCTTTGAGAAGCCAAGGCAGGCAAATTGCCTGAGCTCAGGAGTTCCAGGCTGGTCGGGAATTTCTGGAGTGAGCCACCGTTCCTGGTGGATTTTTTTTTTTTTAATTGAACCAACAAAGTCCTTGGTTTCACTTATTCCAGATGGGTTTTCACTTATTCCAGATGGGTTTTCTGTTGCTCACAACTTGAATGATCTAGAATAAATGAGGAAATAAAACGTTCTAAATCCCCAATTATTTATTTGGCCTTGATTAAAGTTACAACTAGAGCTCAAACTTTTAATAGTAGGAACTTGAGAGAATAACATTTTCTATTGGCACAATTGCTTTGAGGATACAAAGCACTAAGCTATCCAGTAACATCTTGTCATAAGAAAGCAAGTTGGAAAGACATTCAATGACACCGAGAATACAAATAATATTAGCAGATGGGGGAAATTATTTCCTGATTTAAACATTGTGTATCTGATCATTGTGAATGGATTTCCGCTTGCTAGAAGTTCTCCTGGTGCATCCTGATTGTTAACTAATGGTTTATGGTTCTACAACTCCTGACTTGGAGCCTATGTACTTGCTACTTGCTTTATTCATTTGTTGCGGGAAACTGAATTTGAACTCACTTATCACTCTTGGAATAGTGAAACCAGAAACTATTATGTAACTTCATTGATCCTGTCATAATTGACTCAACTGGCATAAAAGATCAGATCCTCTTAGAGTTAGGAAAACCACTTTTGTTCTTGCATACATTATGCAAGTAGAAACAATTATAAAATAGTGAGATTTATTTTCACCTTTTTCAATTGACTTCTTTGGTCTTGTCTTCCATTTAACTATATGACGAATGCAAGACGGGTTATGATCATCCTAACTTGAGAGACAAGAAAAAGGTAAGGAGAGAGAGAGACAGCAGGAATCCAGTGGCAAAACAGAGCAGATGGAATGCAGTGCTTTGGTAATTAACAAGAACTCACATCCTCGCCAGCCTGACCTGGCCTCTCCGCCTTGGCTCTCACCCAGGTGTTGCTCCCTGCATGTAATTGAAAGTAATGAAGCTACATGTGTCTAAACTCTCAATTAATTGTTCTGTGAATTCCAAGTCAATCTGGAAGATGTTAGTGTATTTTATTATTCCTAATGGGACTCCTCTATTAAGTAATTCAAGGTAATTTACATCTTGTATACAGTTAAGTGTCACTGCATTTCCATTGGTGGTAATAAATAACCACTGGAATATATATAATAACCATGAAGGGCTGGTAGTATTATTCAGCATCCACACTTCACTGCTTTTTTGATGTGCTTTGTTTTTCTATGCTATACGGATGTGTGTTTTTGTTTGGTATTATGATTACTAAAGGCTGTTTTCGTATATCAGATTATGAGAAAGATCAGTCTATTAGACTGACCACATTAAACACAATGTGTGAACAACTTATGCTAATGTGGTAGAGTTGTATTTTAGGAATGCATTTAAGGATGCAATCTCCCAGAAGAAAATAATGGTCAGTAAAAAATATGAGGCTGCTTAATGTTACTCTCAGTAAATTGTGCAGTAGTCAATAGCCCCATAAGAAACTCATGGCCATGGCCGGGGCACGGTGGCTCACACCTGTAATCCCAGCACTCTGGGAGGCCAAGGTGGATGGATCACGTGAGTTTGAGACCAGCCTGACCAACATGGTGAAACCCTGTCTCTACTAAACACACACACACACACACACACACGCAAAAGAAAGAAACTTATGGCCAGCTAATACCAGGTAGAGATTACTCATCTTTATTTCAGTGGTTCTGAAGATGTTCTGAATCCTGAAGCAACATGAGTTGGCTGTCTTACAACTGTTTGGGGCATTTGTGACTTGGAAATGAGGCGGCAGTGCTCACAGGGCATGCTTTAAGAACTTACAGTGGCTGGTTATGCTGGAAGGAAGATAAGAAGAAAACGGGGGAGCAGGCTAACTCCAGATGCCCAGTGGGAAGACGACAGGCCCTTCTCTCACATGGCCATGATTCCTTGGTTTTGTGGTTTGGTGAGCAGTTTAAAGATACCAAAGATAACTTTAGCTTGAAGCAGGGCTTCTCAAAGTGTGGTCTCTGGTGCGTGGAGTGATTCTGGTTCATTGAGATAAATTTACTATTTTTACAAAAAAAATTTACTATTTTTACTAAATTTTACACGAAATGTACTATTTTTACAATTTTAAAGTGTATAACTCAGTGACATTTACTAAATTTACAATTTTGTGCAACCACCTCCACTATCTTGTCCCAGAACACTTCATCGCCCCACAGGAAACTCCCAGGCCCATTAAGCAGTTACTTTCCAACACTCCCGACCCCCACGCCTGGCAACCACCAATCTGCTTTCTGTCTCTATAGATTCTGGACATTTCACATAAATGGAATCATACAACGTGTGGCCCTTATTGTCCGTCTTTCACTTAGCACTACGTTTTCAAGGTTCATCCATGTTGTAACAAGTATCAATACCTTTTTATGACCAAATAATACTTTTTTGTACCACATTTTATTTATCCATTCATCGGGTGACATATATTTTAGTTGTTTCTGCCTTTTGGCTATTGTGAGTAGTGCTGCTGTGAATATGTATATACAAGTTTTAGTTTGAACACTTGCTTTTAATTCTTTTGGGTAGAAAGTATAGGCATTAATCTTTGCTCACTCAAAAGGAGGTGACCAAATATCTTAAATTCTTCAATCATTCAACAAATATTTACTGAAAACCTACTCTATAGCCGTCTAGAACTCCAAGCACTGGGAATAATACATACTGCAATGAATAAGACAGGCATCATCCCTGTCCTCCTTGGGAATAACACAGAATTCAGTAAGTGAGTAAAACACAGACTTTGCCGCGTTTAGGATTAGGAATTCCTTTTCTATTTGCTATTAAAGGAAAGTAAAAGCTGGTCACAGAGCACCTGGCAAGATGCTCTAACTGGATGCTTTCAGATGAAACAAACACAACTAAGCGCAATCAATCTGTTATCTTACATCATAAGCCTCAAGCGGGGAGGTTCCCAAGTGGGTCCAGTTGGCAGCTTAACATCATCAAGGATCTAGGCTTTCTCCATCCTGCTCTGCCATCCTCATGGCCACACTAAGGAACAGCCAACCTCAGGCATCATATCTTCTTATGGAACAAGGACCAGGGAACGGAAGTGGGGCAGATCCCTTCTCAATCCCTTCTTAGGTGCAAGAAAAACTTCCCCAGAATACTTCTCCTCAGATCTGTTCTGGCTGATTTGCCCCACAGCCTATTCCTAAGCCAATTATTGGCAAGGAATTGGAATCAGGTGCAGTGAATTATAATCAAGTTGGAGGCTGGAAGGGGCCTGCTTCCCCTGGGGAATATGATGCCGGAACATAATACAGGCTCTGGAAAAATGTAAGAGGGAAAGAATGGCTGTAGGATAGGCAGCCAAGCGTAGCTCCACTGGTGCCTATGCAAGATTTCCTGGAGGAAGTCCAGTCCAGCGTTCTCTAAGCTCCAGGCCTCAACTGAACATCTCAAAAGAAAACAAATATCCAAACCTCAACGTGTCCAAAACTGAATTCATGATTCTCGTTAAAGTAGTGTCTTCCAGTGGTGACTAATACTACCATTCAGATGCTGGAGCCAGGAAAATAAGAGTCACCATATCTTCTTCTTCATCACCACATCTAGCACATCACCAAGTCTTTGAACCCATCTACTCTCTTCACCGCCACCGCCACCATCCTAATCCCAGTCATTATCAGCTCTTCCCTCGAGCTTCGCAACAGTCACGTTTGGCTTCCCAGCATGCATTTGTATTTCCCTCCAAACTATTAGTTCACAGTGCAGGTAGGGTGGCCTTTTCAAACCCAAATCCGCTCATGCTCAAAACTTGCTTCCCACGGCTCTTAGAGACCACTTTGAGCTTGAACAGACTGTG
Source organism: Macaca mulatta (assembly GCF_049350105.2). NCBI lineage: Eukaryota > Metazoa > Chordata > Mammalia > Primates > Cercopithecidae > Macaca > Macaca mulatta. Next base: position 127,033,123 of record NC_133420.1, on the reverse strand, counting down.
CACATCCCACCTCAAGACTGCTGCACTTGCTGTTCCTCCTCCGACCCCTTGTCACCCCCCTCCCTCGGCTTAACTGTCACTTCCCAATTAGGTCAGGTCCCTTTGCTGCAGCCCGTGGAGAGCTCTGCGCCTGTCCTTCAGGGCACTTTTTCTCCATCCACAGACTCAGATCTGTGACAACACGGAGCTAGTATTTCCTACAACATCACGCCTGGCACACGGTAAGTGCGCAATATGCAGCTGTTGCACGGCTAAATGTATACATAAGCTTCAAAGCAGAGTGGCCGAGAGCAAATACAGACGCAGTCACGGGAGAAGGCACACACCGCCGAGACACCACCGCCACTCCGCGCCGCCTGGACCAGCCAGTAGCTCCGCCCCTGGGCCCCGCCCCTCCCTGCTGAGCGGAGGGGGCGGGGCTCAGAGGTCGCGTGACGTGACAGCAGCCGGTCGGTGATTGGGTCTCCAGGCGCGCCGTCTCGGGAAGGGGGCGTGCCCGCGCGCGCTGATTGGCTGCCTGGCGCGGTGGGGCGGACGGCGGCGGCGGCGCCGCGGGGGCGGGCGGCGGGAGGGGCCGGACCGGGTAGGGCCCGGAGGGCGGCGGCGGCGGCGGAGCGGGCGGCATGGGTCCTCGCCGCCGGCTTCGCTGAGACGCGCTCGCGTGGGCTGCCCTCCCGGGCCCGCAGTGGTCGCGGCGGCATGAAGGGCGCCCTGGGGAGCCCCGTGGCCGCCGCCGGCGCCGCGATGCAGGAGAGTTTCGGCTGCGTGGTGGCCAACCGCTTCCATCAGCTGCTGGACGACGAGTCGGACCCGTTCGACATCCTGCGCGAGGCCGAGCGCCGGCGCCAGCAGCAGCTGCAGCGCAAGAGGCGCGACGAGGCGGCGGCGGCGGCGGCCCGGGCCGGTCCCCGCGGCGGCAGGAGCCCGGCCGGGGCCTCGGGCCCCAGAGCCGGCGCGGGCGGCCGGAGGGAGTCGCAGAAGGAGCGCAAGAGCCTCCCGGCGCCCGTCGCTCAGCGGCCCGACAGCCCCGGGGGCGGCCTGCAGGCGCCGGGTACGCGGGGACGGCGGGGGTAGCGGGCCACGGCTCGCCCTGCGGAGAGACTGGGGTCCCGGGGGCCGGCTCCAGGAGGGGGGACCCGGGAGGAGCCGGGAGAGTTGAGGGTCCCGGTGGCCGCCGAAGGTAGGAGGAGCGGGGCGGGGGTCACACCCCTTCCAACCCTCGCCGGCCGCGTGCGGGGCCCCGGGGGAAACGCTGGCTTGGGGGCCCCCGAACCCTGGCTCGGAGCCGCTACGGCAAGTTGGACGAAGTTGAGGGAGGTTGCCGGGGTGGCGTGTGGGGGCGAACGCTGAGGTCGCTACTCCGGGACTCCCGCATCCAGACCTGGCGGGGACCTTCTCCAGCCTCCAGCCCCGCCTCTGCGGGAGTGAGGTCGGAGCCACCCGAGAGCGCGGTGGGGAGGAGGAGGGCGCCCGGTCCCGGTCCCGGAGGCCTCTGTGATGCGGGCGGCCTGGGCGACCGCGGGGCGGCCTGTGACGTCGGGGCCCGGGCGCGGGTCCTCGGCGCTGTCCGGCCTGGCGCCTTCGCCCCTTCCCCGTCCGGTAGCTTCCAGCAGGCAGCGGGCATCGTATTTCAGTACTTCTTGTGGTGCTGATGGGATGTGCAACTTATAAATAGCTCCAGGCTGCTTTAAGAAAAGCGTTTTTAACCTTTCCAGCCAGAATATCCGGAGTTCCCCACTCCCTGTTTAGCAAGAAAAGCCAGTGCGCAGCGTGGTGTCCTGCTGCCTGCGGACGGGGAGGGAGTTCGTGCTCTCACCTGAACTGCGTCAGTGGCGGAGCCAGCAACGCTCCACCTGTGCTTCCTCTGTTTTCTTGAAATGAGGCAGCGGTCCCAAGGTTTGCAGAGCGTTAGGAGTGAGATGTGTAGATTGACCATTCCTGCCAACGCTTGGCGGAGTGTGCAGCGTGGCTTGCTGGTTTGTTCCTTGCTTGATAAAAATTGTGCATCGCAGCCCTGAGGAAACGTCTCAGGTTTCAGTATTGGGGCTTTGATGCGCAGCTGGGTAATGTTTACCTTTGTTTGTGAAAAGTTAAATCCAGAGTCATCACTTGTGAGAATCAAGTCACTACAATAAAGATGTTGAAAATGATTTAAAAAAAAAAAAAAGTTATTGACTATCTCACGAGCCTTTGATAGGCCAGTAAATTTCTGAGCAGATTATCTAAACAGACTGGAGATACATTGTGCATTTTATATCCTGTTTTTTATGTTTTTCTCTTAAATTTATTTACATGAATATAATAAAAGAATTGAGGAAGGCTAAGCTTTTCTTCACCCTTTATTTTTTCACAAATGAAAATGCTGGGCGCGGTGGCTCACGCCTGTAATCCCAGCACTTTGGGAGGCCAAGATGGGCGGACCGCGAGGTCAGGAGATCGAGACTATCCTGGCTAACACGGTGAAACCCCGTCTCTACTAAAAATACAAAAAGTTAGCCGGGCGCGGTGGCAGGCACCTGTAGTACCAGCTACTCGGGAGGCTAAGGCAGGAGAATGGCATGAACCCGGGAGGCAGAGCTTGCAGTGAGTCGAAATCGCACCTCTGCACTCCAGCCTGGCGATAGAGCGAGACTCCGTCTCAAAAAAAAAAAAAAAAAAAAAAAGAAAATACGTATTCTGTTCTTCAGAAAAACGTGAGACGAGTTAGTGCTGTTAATACATTGATTTTTAGCCTTTTAAAAATTGTCATGCATTTTTGTATTAAAAATTTTAAGCAATTCCAAAATGTATGAGGTTAAGTGAAAATCCTCTTATTTTTCCTACTGTTAACACTTTGCATTTATATACATAAATGCACAGAGCTATTTCTTTTCTTTCTAAACTTAAGTGATATAAACTGGGTTGCAACCTGTTTCCTGCACTTAATGTTGTCACGTAGTACACTTATAACTTTTTTTTCTGTCAGTTGTTCAGTCTAAGTGATCTGGCTTTTGAAATCAAAGGTATTTAGTTGATTTTGTAGTTAGAATGGAAATTTTATCATTCAAGTTCTTTTTCAAGTATGTGTTATTTCAGGAGCAAACAGCTCATTAATTTCCATTTATGTAGTTACTGTACTAAATTTATCTATAATGGGTGTCAAAGAGCTATTCTCTCAAGGTTTTATAGCCCTAGTTGATATGAAGCACTGTACTTTTCTAACATTCAAAATTTTTGATTTAGTTAGAATGTTGTAAGTGAATGCTTAGCATAGACAAAAATAAAACATGTTTGACATATCATAGAAATGTTAATCCTGAAAGAATGTGGAAGTCACAAGCTTTTCCTATGGAAAAGGGTTGTTTTTTTGTTTGTTTTGTTTTTTTTTCTTGAGACAGAGTCTTGCTCTGTCGCCCAGGCTGGAGTGCAGTGGCATGATCTTGACTCACTGCAACCACCTCTTGGGTTCAAGCGATTCTCCTGCCTCAGCCTCCTGAGCAGCTGGGACTGCAGGCGCGCGCCACCATGCCCAGCTAATTTTTGTATATTTTTTACTAGAGGCAGGGGTTCACCATGTTGGCCAGGATGGTCTCGATCTCTTGACCTCATGATCTGCCTGCCTTGGCCTCCCAAAGTGCTGGGATGTGAGCCACCGTGCCTGGCCTAATTTTTTGTATTTTTAGTAGAGATGGGGTTTCACCATGTTGTCCAGGCTGGTCTTAAACTCCTGACTTCAGGTGATCCGCCTGTCTAAGCCTCCCAACGTGCAGGTGTGAGCCACGATGCCCGACCAAAAATGTAGATTTTTTAATGTCTATCTGTCTAGCAATATATATAAACCCTTGGGTGAGCCTTGCTCAATAAGTTCATTCTTTTTTTTTTTTTTTTTTTTTTTTTAAGACGGAGTCTGGCTCTGTTGCCCAGGCTGGAGTACAGTGGCCGGATCTCAGCTCACTGCAAGCTCTGCCTCCCGGGTTTATGCCATTCTCCTACCTCAGCCTCCCGAGTAGCTGGGATTACAGACACCCGCCACCTCGCCTGGCTAGTTTTTTGTATTTTTTAGTAGAGACGGGGTTTCACCATGTTAGACAGGATGGTCTCGATCTCCTGACCTCGTGATCCGCCCGTCTCGGCCTCCCAAAGTGCTGGGATTACAGGCGTGAGCCACCACACCTGGCCTAATAAGTTCATTCTTAAAGTCATGAGAGGCTGTTTCAGTCATGAGAGGCTGTTTCAGTTTTGGTTTTTCTAGCCTTTCAGAATTATGTGCTTTGAAACAGCTCAACTTTATTTTGTGGGAAATCTTACTGTAAATTTTATTGTATTCTGTTTCTTTACCTGGGCTTGGTTTAGATGGTGATGAATGCATGTGCCAGCCTTTTCTTGGCGAGGTTAGTGAAATGCAGTGCTTGCATTCTCCACTTGGAGCTGCTGATCCAGCACCGAAAAGCCCGATTCGTGGCAGTGTTGATCTTTTAGTACTAAATTGTGGGGAAAAAATTGGATGCTGATTATCTTTGTTTTGGGAGGGTTGGGAGGGAGAATGGAGATGTTTGCCCAAAACTGATAATTATTCTAATTATCTTTGTTTTGGGGGGCTTGAGAGGGAAAATGAAATGTTTGCTTGATATTGATAATTATTCTAATAAGTAGCCCATTGTACTTAACAGTTTTCAGTTTATACTGTTCGAAAAGGCTTTAATATGGTGTACAGTAAATGTCCTATTTTAAGTTTGATGAATTGCAAATTTAATTGACACAATTAAAAAGTAACTTGGAGGAAGCAGAAAGGTGGGATAAGCACCTATAAGTAGTTCTGTAGTCGAGTGGAGATAGTAAAAGATGTTTTTAAAACTATGGGTTGGAAATAGGAAATCTGAAACTATGTTAACTCTTTTTACACTGACGTAAAAGTATGGAAAAGTTTTGTTACTGCTGACAAATTTTCTGATGACTGTTATGTCATGATCTATTATAATTTTCAGCTTGTTGGATAATTAACTTTCATAGTGGCTTTTTCTACCTTACGTTGTGAACGCCTTTTCCCGTTCTGAACTCTTTTTTATTTTTGTTTTTTTGAGACAGGGTCTCCCTCTGTCCCCCAGGCTGGAGTGCAGTGGCACGATCTGGGCTTACTGCAGGCTCCACCTCCGGAGTTCAGCCATTCTTCTGCCTCAGCCTCCTGAGTAGCTGGGACTACAGGCACCTGCCACCATGCCCAGCTAATTTTTTGTATTTTTAATAGAGACAGGGTTTCACCACATTAGCCAGGATGGTCTCAATCTCCTGACCTGTAATCCCAGCTCTTTGGGAGGCTGAGGCGGGCGGATCACAAGGTCAGGAGATCGAGACCATCCTGGCTAACCCAGTGAAACCCCATCTCTACTAAAAATACAAAAAATTAGCTGGGCGTGGTGGCGGGCACCTGTAGTCCTAGCTACTTGGGAGGTTGCGCCACTGCACTCTAGACTGGGAGACAGAGCGAGACTCCGTCTCAAAAAAAAAAAAAAAATATATATATATATATACACACACACACACACATATATATATCCATTAATTTGAATAAATGTCATATTTTATAGCCATACAACTAATGTGGAGAGTAATTTGTTCCAAGAAAAATTGAAGCTACTTTAGTAAAAGTTGCACATAGTGAGAGGAGATCTTTTAAATGTATACAAAAAAAGATAGACTGTTTTTGAAGAGTAAAGACGTGACAAAGATCCACAATGTATTTACCAAGTATTAGATGGCTTCAAACATAGACTTTGCCTAAGATGTTTAAAGCGTTAAAATTAAAGAGGAGTAAAGCAAGGTGACAGTATAGAGGAAAAGACCAGAGTCTCGGCCGGGCGCGGTGGCTCTTGCCTGTAATCCTGGCACTTTGGGAAGCCGAAGAGGACGGATCACCTGAGGTCGGGAGTTAGAGACCAGCCTGACTAACATGGAGAAACCTTGTTTCTACTAAAAATACATTAGCTGGGCATGGTGGCGCATGCCTGTGATCCCAGCTAATCTCTACCCGGGAGGTGGAGGTTGCGGTGGGCCAAGATTGGGCCATTGCGCTCCAACCTGGGCAACAAGAGTGAAACTCAGTCTCAAAAAAAAAAAAACCCCAAGAATAAAACCAGAGTCTCTGGTCCCAGCCCAGTGTCCAAGTGCTGGACTCTGAGTGGACAAAGAGATGCCCTCAGGTACTGACTGACTCTTGGGCAAGTTGCCAACCAGCAGTGTTTGGTTCATATTCAGTAAGTTATCATTGCAAGTCTATATATCTCATAGAATAGCAGGAAAATCTGTTTTCAAAGTAAAAATATAAGCACTATAAACTTTAAAAGCAAAAACCTTGGCCGGGTGTGGTGGCTCACGCCTGTAATCCCAGAGCTTCAGGAGGCTGAGGTGGGTGAACTGCTTGAAGCTAGGAGTTCGAGACCAACCTGGCCAACATGGTGAAACCCTGTCCCTACTAAAAATGCAAAAATTAGCTGGGCATGGTGGCGCATGCCTGTAATCCCAGCATCTTGGGAGGCTGAGACACGAGAATTGCCTGAGCCCAGGAGGCGGAGGTTGCAGTGAGCCGAGATTGCACACTGCACTGCACTCCGGGCTGGGTGACAGAGCGAGACTTATTTTAAGTATGTTAATAAATAAATAAATAAAATAGAAAATAAAAACCTTAGTAGCCAGTGATAAGCCATAGTTGCCATGTAATGTGCAGTTGGGATTCTGAAAGCATAGTCTGAAATACAGGGTATTCTTTCATTTTCTCGATAGGGCTTACACACTGTGTTTTTGTAAGACTGCTTTTGTCAACTGTAGCTTTTTTAGTAAAATATACCCATGGCTGTCACAGTTATTGGGAGGCCTGTAATTATAGGTGAGCTTAGTTTGTCATATGCTTTCTAGGATATAGGGAAAGCGTGCTTTAATAGTAACATTCTATTAAAAAGTCGTAGACTGTGGGCAGTTGTAGCATCAGCAACTTTTTTCTTTGAGGTTTTCTAAACTTCCTGAATTTTCCTATGACGTTGATTTCTAGAAAAATGAAATTTACAAGTACTGTAAAGTTGAATACTGTGCTGTTGCAGATGCTGTGTTCCAACTCTGCTTTGATTTTCTGTTGGTAGGTCAGAAGCGGACTCCTAGAAGAGGGGAGCAGCAAGGATGGAATGACAGCCGTGGGCCAGAGGGGATGCTTGAAAGAGCTGAGCGGAGACCCTACAGGGAGTACCGACCCTATGAGACCGAGAGGCAGGCGGACTTCACAGCTGAGAAGTTTCCAGATGAAAAGTACGTGCTGCAGTCCTTGGCAGGGCGGGTGGGGAACCAGAAAGGTGTTTAGAAAATGCTACTTTCTTTTTTTTTTTTTTTTTCTGAGACAGAGTTTCACCCTTGTCGCCTAGGCTGAAGTGCAATGGCGCAATCTCTGCTCACTGCAACGTCTGCTCCCAGGTTCAAGCGATTCTCCTGCCTCAGCCTCCTGAGTAGCTGGGATTACAGGCGCCCACCACCACGCCTGGCTAATTTTGTATTTTTAGTAGAGATGGGGTTTCTCCATATTGGTCAGGCTGGTCTTGAACTCCTAACCTCAGGTTCCGCCCGCCTTGGCCTTCCAAAGTGCTGGGATTACAGGAGTGGGCCACCATGCCTGGTCCAGAAAATGCTAGTTTCTACTGGCTACTGCTTTTTGTGTTATCAGTCCTGGGAATGTTTTACTAATTTATGTGCAATTCATATTACCTTAGATGATGAGAAGGATCTTCCTTTTTCCTTTACGCCTTGGTTCAGGAAATGATTTTACAATTAACAATGAATTGCTTATTGGTAACTGAAGAGCACTCTTAAAAAGAAATTACACAGGAGGGTGTTGAACTGGTAAAGTTTTGTTTTGAAGTTGTAGATTAGAGACACAATTTTGGGCTAGGGATATAATTATGGTTTTTGATTTCGCATTACCAATTTCGACTGCTCAATGGATTGAAGTCAGTTCCTAGCTCCACGGTCAGGTCAGTAGGCTGCCACGGTGAAATTTGAAGAAGACTCTGTTGTGATGTGTAATACCAGTTTCTGGCGGGCATGGCTGCTCTCGGAAGTCCCCTAACACGGACGGAAGTCGTGGGCTGGTGGAGTGTTGCGTGGCTGCTGAGTGATGCGGCAGTGTGGTGGCCGCCGCACTCCACCTGAACACGGGGAGGAGTTGTGTCTTATGCTTGGCACTAGCAGGGTGGGTACTTGCTGCTTAAAGCCTTTGTTTAATCATTTAACCTGTTTATGTTAAACAGAAACAACTAGTGAATCACATTTCAAGGAAAATTAAACAGGCTAAGGAAGGCTAGAATAGTGAACAGTGAAATGTCAAGGGAGCCATTTTTCCAAACTCTTTCTGCTTCTTGACTGCTAATTCCATTCCATTTAGGATTGTGGCTACAAGTTTTAACCAAAACATGTGGCTTTGTAAAACTATACTACAGGGCCTATTACAAACAAAACAAAACAACAGTCCAGCAGAGAGTAACTTAGCCTGGGTGGGCTGAGCAGGTGATGACTCACGCAGAACTGTTCACCTAGAAGTTACACATTCAAGACATTGAGATGGTCTGCAACCATGTTGGAGGGAGAAACTTACAGAAGGGCTTAATTTTGCCCCTTTTTTGGTGATTACTTCAGATCTGCTGTGTAGTAAGCACAGTCTACTTGCTTCTGCAAAGCTTCCGGGAGCAGAGCTGCTGATTTTCGGAAGCAGTTGGGTATTTATTTTCCCCTACTTCAGGGATTCTGTGGAAACGAAGAAATTATAGTTGACTTGCACAAACCCATGTTTCCCCCCTTTTTTCGTAGCAAGACTATGTAGTCTTTAAAAAGGATAAAATAGATCTTTATATGTGACATGAAAAGATAGCTATTAAGTGAAATAATACGTATATGGAAGAGTAAGGTGGGATATGGAATTATGGAGGGTTTTTTTTTTATTTAAATAAATTCAGAATTACAGAAGAGTTTTAAGAATTATACAAAGAATTTCCATCTGCCCTTCAAGACTCCCCACACACTATTTACCACATTTGCTTTATCATCCATGCCCCACCGCACCACACAGCCTTTTGAGAATACGGTGTAGGAATGTCTCCTTACTCCTAAATACTTTAAACGCATTTTCTTTTTTTTTTTTTTTGAGACGGAGTCTCGCTCTGTCGCCCAGCCCAGGCTGGAGTGCAGTGGTGCGATCTCGGCTCACTGCAAGCTCCGCCTCCCGGGTTCACGCCATTCTCCTGCCTCAGCCTCCCGAGTAGCTGGGACTACAGGCGCCCACAACCGCGCCCGGCTAATTTTTTGTAATTTTTAGTAGAGACGGGGTTTCACCGTGGTCTCGATCTCCTGACCTTGTGATCCGCCCGCCTCGGCCTCCCAAAGTGCTGGGATTACAGGCGTGAGCCACCGCGCCCGGCCTTTAAACGCATTTTCTAACAACATGATACAATTTTCAAACTCATTAAAATGAATACAATACTGTTATCTAATTGTCTAAATTACTAGTCTACAGACTTTACTCAGATTTTACCAATTGTCCCAGTGATGTAGAGAAAACATTTCTGGTTCAGGATCCACTCCAGGTAAATGCATCGTATTTAGTCATCTTTAATTACGAACAGCTCCTTAGCCTTCCTTGGTCTTTATGAATTTGGCATTTTGAAGAGCATGGGCCAGTTATTTTATAACATGTTTCAGATTTTGAGTTTTTCTGATGTCTCCTCATGGAACGAGATTGCGCACTTTTGGCAGGAATGCCACAGAAGTAACGTGTTCTCAGTGCGTCACAGTACAGATATGTAGGGAATTTTCATTTTCGAGGAAATTTGAATCTTGATATCAGAAAACATTTTCTTAGTTTCTTAAATAATACTCTTAATAAATAAAACATAGAAAGTTTTATGTCTGACAAACTCACAAGCAAAAGAAGGAAAATAACATTCGAGCCAAGCATCCTGCTTTATACAAAAACCCTGTGATTCACTGTCTTACAACAATCCTAGCAAGTAGACATGACACTTGTTTCACATGTGGGAAGCCTGGAGCCTGTGGAGTTACGGATGAGGAGTTCAGTTTGGATACCAAGTTTCATTTTGAAAACATAAAAAGTTCTGGAGAAGGATGGTGATGATAGTTGCACAACAATGTGAATGTACTTAATGCCACAGAACTGAACACTTAAAAATGATTAAAATGGTAAATGTTATGGTATGTATATTTTACCACAATTTGTTTAAAGCTTGTTAATAATGGGGGGAGGGTCAACATCTGAGGGATTTTTTTTTTCAGAACAGGAATTGATTTTAAATGACCAGTAAACTACAGACAGGAAGAGCCAGAATTCATCTAGACAGAGGCAGACTAATCTCCTAACAGTCTGTGTTCTAAGAGTTCAGTTAAGTTCATTTGGAGCCTAAGGAAAAATTCCTACTGCTATTAAAAAGAGTAGTTTACTGCCGGAATATGTGCTCCACATGATATAGCAGATCTCGGGGGCGGAGACATGCCCGTTAATCCCAGCACCGCTTATGACGTTGCTTCCTTGGGAAGAAAACACGCGCTCTGCCTAGGCAGAACAGAAGTCCATGTCAGCTGGCTGTGACAAGACTACTGCACACATTGCTGAAACTCTGGGTCTGTTTCCTCACTGAAAAATGGAGAGGGCTGATTTTAGATAATCTTTCGAGATTATGAAGATTCTATAATTCTGTCCAATAAACGTGTAGGTATCAAACTCAAGGTGACACCCTTTTTCACTCTCAGATAAGCAAATATCAAATTGTAATTCAGCATATTCAAGCTTGGGGAAAGTGCTCTAAGAGACGCTGTCGGTGATGCGGTGGCTCACGCCTGTAATCCTAGCACTTTGGGTAGGCTGAGGCAGGGAGAACACCTGAGGTCAGGAGTTCAAGACCAGCCTGGCCAACATAGTGAAACCCTGCCTCTATTAAAAATTCAAAAATTAAGGCCGGGCGCGGTGGCTCAAGCCTGTAATCCCAGCACTTTGGGAGGCCGAGGCGGGTGGATCACGAGGTCAGGAGATCGAGACTATCCTGGCTAACACGGTGAAACCCCGTCTCTACTAAAAATACAAAAAACTAGCCGGGCGTGGTGGCGGGCGCCTGTAGTCTCAGCTACTTGGGAGGCTGAGGCGGGAGAATGGCGTGAACCCGGGAGGCGGAGCTTGCAGTGAGCGGAGATCACGCCACTGCACTCCAGCCTGGGAGACACAGCGAGACTCCGTCTCAAAAAAAAAAAAAAAAAAATTCAAAAATTAGTGGGGTGCGCCTGTAATCCCAGTTACTCGGGAGGCTGAGGCAGGAGAATCGCTTGAACCCAGGAGGCAGAGGTTGCAGTGAACTGAGATCACACCACTGCACTCTAGCCTGTGTGACATAGCGAGATTCTGTCTCAAAAAAAAAAAAAAGAATTTATAGGTTGCGCACAGTGGCTTACACCTGAAATCCCAGCACTTTGGGAGACAGAGGCAGGCAGATCACCTGTGCTCAGGAATTCGATTCCAGCCTGGCCAACATGGTGAAACCATGTCTCTACTAAAAATACAAAATTAACTGGGTGTGGTAGCACACGCCTATAATCCCAGCTAGTCTGGAGGCTGAGGCAGGAGAATTGCTTAAACCCAGGAAGTGGAGGTTGCAGTGAGCCAAGATTACGCCATGTCACTCCAACCTGTGTGACAGGCGAGACTCTGTCTCTAAAAAAAAAAAAAAAAAAAAGTTTACTGTTGGCTGGGCACAGTGGCTCATACCCATAATCCTAGCACTTGGGAGGCCTAAGCAGGCGGATCTCTTGAACCCAGTAATTTTAGACCAGCCTGGGTGACATGGTGAAACCTGCATCTCTACAAAACGTACAAAAATTAGCTGAGTGTGGTGGCACACGCCTGTAGTCTCAGCTGCTTGGGGACTGACCTGGGAAGATTGAGCCCTGGAGGTCAAGGCTGCAGTGAGCAGTGATTGGGCCACTGTACTCCAGCTTGGACAACAGGGTGAGATACTGTCTTTAAAAAAAAAAAAAGAAAAAAAATTACTGTTACTTTTCTCTTGTTTGTTTTAGAGCCATACTTCAGATTTCTTTTTTTGAGGCAGGGTGTTGCTCTGTTTCCCAGGCTGGAGTGCAGTGGCAGGATCTCAGCTCACTGCACTCCTGGGCTCAAGTAATACTCCCACCTCAGCCTCCTGAGTAGCTGAGATTACAGGCATGCACCACCATGGCTGGCTAATTTTTACATTTTTTAGCAGAGATGGGGTTTTGCCGTGTTGCCCAAGGTGGTCTGGAACTCCTGGGCCCAAGTGATCCAACTGCGTTGGCCTCCCGAAGTGCTGGGATTACAGTCGTGAGCCACCACTCCCAGCCTGCTTTAGATTTTCTTTTTTTTCTGTTTTTTTTTTTTTTTTTTTTTAAGACAAGGTCTCGCTTTGTCGCCCGGGCTGGAGTGCAGTGGCGCCATCTCAGCTCACTGCAACCTCCGCCTCCCGGGTTCAAGCGATTCTCCTGCTGCAGCCCCCCAACTAGCTGGGATTACAGGTGTCCGCCACCAAGTCTGGCTAATTTTTGTATTTTTAGTAGAGTTGGGGTCTCACCATATTGGCCAGGCTGGTCTCAAACTCCTGACCTCAAGTGATCTGCCCGTCTTTGGCCTCCCAAAGTGCTGGGATTATAGGCGTGAGCCAACAGGCGTGAACCACCAAGACCAGCCTGCTTTAAATATTTGCTATAGTTTAGAATCAAGAGTCAGGTTTTGCAAAGATTTCTATTTTTGGTTAGAGGAGGTGGGAGACAGAAAAGCCAACTTGGAGAATGTGTTGAGGTTGGTGTTTCTTATAAGAGACTGGTATAACATTAATGATCAGTACTTCTGTATTTCTTTATTTTTTGAGTGAGGAAGATTGTGAGTTTTGTATTTTTTTTACCCACTATTGTGTAGCGGCTTTTTCCCCCCCCCCCCCAGATGGAGTCTTGCTCTGTCGCCCAGCCTGGAGTGCAGTGGTGCGATCTCGGCTCACTGCAAGCTCCGCCTCCCAGGTTCACGCCATTCTGCCTCAGCCTCCCAAGGAGCTGGGACTACAGGCGCCCGCCACCACGTGCGGCTAATTTTTTGTATTTTTAGTAGAAACGGGGTTTCACCGTGTTGGCCAGGATGGTCTCAATCTGCTGACCTCATGATCCACCTGCCTCGGCCTTCCAAAGTGCTGGGATTACAGGCGTGAGCCACTGCGCCTGGCCTAGCGGCTTCTTAATGTAACACTTTAGCCATAAAAGTAGGTTGTAACATACCTCTAGTGCTGGTGTTCGAGCCACTAATGCCACTAGGTTTCTTGATGCCAGGACGTCTATTAAATAAGTAATTTCTTGTGATTTTAAATGTTTTTAAAAGCCTTGCCAAATTAGAAAACATTTCTCTTATTAAACCAGTGTTACAATGGTGAAAAAGAGCTTAGAGCTTAGTGAAGGAGAGACGAGTCCTCAGAAAGAGTGATGGTGACCAGCAACGGTGCAGGGAGGAGTGGGTGAGCAATCAGGTCCTGGCTCCAGGCTCTGATGTGGCAGAGGAAGAAGAGGGAGGGGTGGCTTGGACTCTTGCTCATGTTGTGAGTTGGGGGTCACAGGAGGAATAAGGGCTCCATGTTGGGCATGTGTGTGCCTGACATGGGGATGTCCAGGTGGAGATGTCTAGGAAGTAACTGGCTTCATGTCCTGCAATCAGATGAGAGACACAGGGCCAGTTAGCATTAGCATGGAGGCCAGGTGATGTGGCGTGAGCCGAGATCCTGCCTCAAAGAAAGAAATGTAAAGTAGGGTTCTCATAAAACAGACAAAAGGAAAGTGGGAGGCCAACAAGGATGAGGACAGATGGGTATCCGTGTAGAGCACCAAGACAAATGGTTAGGCACGAGAGGCAGGCGGAGAGCTTTTCTGTTCTCTGCATCTTGAATTGGCTGCCTCTGAGAAGGGGGATTGCGTGGCTGAGGAACAGTGTGGGTTTTGTACCATGTTTGGGTATTACCTATTCTAAAAATAATTTTCTAAGGGCAGGCAGAAAACAGAAGCCAGAAAAGTCAGGAAGATTGGTGGCCAGCAGCGTCACATGACACTGGGGTCAAATCACACGAAGACAAAAGTTGCTCTTGGGCTTAACAAAGTGGTCTTCAGCTGCCCTTCGCCGTTTTTCCGGAGTGAGGAGGTGGGAGGCAGGTTGAGGCTTTCACAGTTCCAGTACCGGCTGGTTGTGTGTTTAGGAGGGAGATTTGGGAAGGGGCATAATTTGAAGTTTAACCATTTTTCTTATACAAAACATTCCAAATTTAACTTAAAGATTTAGTATTAGGACAGGAATGGACTTTAGAGTTTATTTGTCTAACATCCTTATTTTTTTTTGTTTTTTGTTTTTTTTTTTTTTTTGAGACGGAGTCTCGCTCTGCCGCCCAGGCTGGAGTGCAGTGGCCGCATCTCAGCTCACTGCAAGCTCCGCCTCCCGGGTCTATGCCATTCTCCTGCCTCAGCCTCCCAAGTAGCTGGGACTACAGGCGCCCGCCACCGCGCCCGGCTAGTTTTTTGTATTTTTTAGTAGAGACGGGGTTTCACCGTATTTAGCCAGGCTGGTCTCGATCTCCTGACCTTGTGATCCGCCCGTCTCGGCCTCCCAAAGTGCTGGGATTACAGGCTTGAGCCACCGCGCCCGGCCTAACATCCTTATTTTTTGAGTAAGGAAACTAGATCCAGAGAAAGGAATGCCCCACTCGGATTAGTACTGGGGCCTGTCTAGCACCTGCCTCTCATGGGCTGGCCTAACCACTTAGCCTACTCTGTGCTTCCGTTTCCTCCTCTGTAGGCAATAATTGTATATGAAAGATTTGTCTGCGAGCATCCGGTTACTATATGTAAAGTGCTCAGAACAATGCCGGTATATAGTCTACAGTGTGTGCTCACTAAAGGTTCCCTATCAATTTATGATTCGAGCCACCATTCTTTCCAGTCTATTATAACCGTGATTTTCTTTTAGAATTTTCTTTCCGGAGGAGACTTAGACCTTTAATTTACCAGTTTTTATTATATCCATTTCTTCCTAGACCAGGTGATAGGTTTGATCGAGACAGACCGCTGAGAGGACGTGGAGGCCCGAGAGGGGGCATGCGCGGCAGAGGCAGAGGTGGCCCCGGCAACAGAGTTTTTGACGCTTTTGACCAGAGAGGAAAGCGAGAATTTGAAAGATACAGTGGGAATGACAAAATGTAAGTGACTTTGTAAATGCTGTTTTCACTTGAAGATGTTGGCAGCACATGGTATGAATCTATTCTGCGTTAATATTCAGTTAACTTTCTCGTACTGTGCTGTTATTCCTGTGAGAAGCTGATCCTGGGATTTTCATGAACCACTCTTTCTGATGTGGAGATCGACCGGAGACCAGCTTCTGGTTTACGGGACTTTTCTTTCTTTCCGTAGAGCAGTCAGAACTGAAGACAACATGGGTGGATGTGGAGTTCGAACCTGGGGATCAGGCAAAGATACCAGGTATGGTGTAAGTGTGTGCCCTCTGAGAACCCGCAGTTCAGTGGAAATCTCTGCATCTTTGCTTTTCTTGAAAATGATGTCTTCCGTGTTGTGCTTTATTCCTCTGTGCCCCTAACTAGAGACTGACTTTAGGCTTTTGTTTAGTGAGGTAACTTTTTAAAACAGGTTTGCTATGTTGCAGTTAGATTTAAACTGCTTTTAAAATTCTGTAGCCAAACATATTTGTGACAGATGACCATGTATTTGCTGATGCCTCAAACATACGGCACTGTACATTTGCACATGCCTCAAAATACTTTTTGTTGGCTGCACACGGTGGCTCACGCCTGTAATCCCAGTTCTTTGGGAGGCAAAGGCGGGTGGATCACTTGAGGTTGGGCGTTTGAGACCAGCCTGGAGAACGTGGTGAAACCCCATTTCTACTAAAAATACAAAAACTAGCTGAGCATGGTGGTGGGTGCCTGTAGTCCCAGCTACCCAGGAGGCTGAGGTGGGAGAGTTGCTTCTGGGAGGCGGAGGTTGCAGTGCGCCGAGATGGCACCACTGCTTTCCAGCCCCGATGACGGAGCGAGACTCAGCATCTCAAAAAAACAAAAAAAAGGTTTTTTGTTTTGTTTAATTTTATTATTTTTTTAAATAGAGACAGGATCTCACTATGTTGCCCACGCTGGTCTGGAACTCCTGGGCTCAGTCCTCCTGCCTCAGCCTCCCAAAGTGCTAGGATTACAGGCATGAGCCACCACATCCGGCCTGAAATGCTTTTTAAATTCCTGGATATTCTATATGTTTTTACCTTTCAAAGTTCATGTGGATCCTTGACACATCTTCATTTTATAAAATCATTTGTAGATTGAAGCTTAGTGACAGGTTTCACCTGAGGCTCAAGTTGGACATTTCTCTGAGGCTTCATGGTGCCTTCGATGTGTGCCAGTCCTGCTAGTTCGAGTGGATACATGGTTCTGCTCTGTTTTATTTCACAGCTGGAGGGATGATGCCTTCCTGGTATCTGCAGAAGAAGAGGTAGGGCACGCGGCAGGCAGGGCAGTGTGAGCAGTGCTACAGGGCAGGCTGCCCGCTAGCGCAAAGGCTTGAGGGGATCCAGGCTTCCACTTTTCAGGCTTCCACTTGGAAGAATATAATCTTTTTTTTGAGACGGAGTCTTGCTCTGTCACCCAGGCTGGAGTGCAATGGCGTGATCTCGGCTCACTGCAACCTCCACCGCCCAGGTTCAAGCAATTCTCCTGCCTCAGCCTCCCAGGGAGCTGGGACTACAGGTGCATGCCACCATGCCCGGCTAATTTTTGTGTTTTTAGTAAAGAGTGGGTTTCACAACATTGGTCAGGCTGGTCTCGAACTCCTGACCTCAGGTAATCCGCCCGCCTTGGCCTCCCAGAGTGCTGGGATTACAGGCGTGAACCACCATGCCTGGCCAGAATATAAGCTTTTTACATGAACTTATTTTTCTTAAATTGTTGTCCTTAAAGACAAATGTATAAACTAATACCAAATGTAACAATGTTAGATTTACTACCATTGCTCATTTGTGTTCTCCTTGAAAAGAAGAGAAACTTGTTGAGTGTTTCTCTATCTGGGGTTCTGCAGGATCTTGATGACAGATCTTTTCATTTTGTTTTATTTTACTTTGATAATATATTTTAAAAAGTAATATAGGCACCACCTTCTTTCTTTTTCTTTTTCTTTTTTTTTTTTTTTTGAGATGGAGTCTCGCTCTGTCGCCCAGGCTGGAGTGCAGTGGCCGGATCTCCGCTCACTGCAAGCTCCGCCTCCTGGGTTTACGCCATTCTCCTGCCTCGGCCTCCCAAATAGCTGGGACTACAGGCGCCCGCCACCTCACCTGGCCAACTTTTTGTATATTTTAGTAGAGACGGGGTTTCACCGGGTTGGCCAGGATGGTCTCGATCTCCTGACCTCGTGATCCGCCCGTCTCGGCCTCCCAAAGTGCTGGGATTACAGGCTTGAGCCACCGCGCCCGGCTTTTTTTTTTTTTTTTGAGACAGAGTCTCATTCTGTCACCCAGGCTGGAGTGCAGTGGTGTGATCTCGGCTCACTGCAACTTCCACCTCCCAGGTTCAAGCAATTCTCCTGCCTTAGCTTCCCGAATAGCTGGGATTATAGGTGCCCGCCACTACGCCTGGTTACTTTTTGTATTTTTAGTAGAGATGCAGTTTCACCATGTTGGCCAGGCTGGTCTCAAACTCCTGACCTCAGGTGATCCACCTGCCTCGGCCTTCCAAAGTGCTGGGATTATAGGCATGAGCTACCATGCCTGGCTTGGGCACCTTCTTTCTTAATCATCAGATTTACCACCTTATCCAATACCACCACTTCATTTCCGTTTGCCTTTGAACTTAAAATCATTTTGGCTCTAAGTGGTTACTTATCCTGGAGCGCCAGCCTTGGCCTTGTAATGTTAAGAGGTGACCACTTGTGCCCCTGGCAGGCTGGCATGTCTCATTGTTAAAATGACATGTGCCCCATGGCACTCATTTTGGATTGGTTTGTGAGTTAGAAAGTCAAAGCTCTTTTTTTTTCCCCCCCTCTCTCTCAGACAGGGTCTGACTCTGTTGCCTATGCTGGAGGATGGTGGCTCAGTCTTGGCTTACCATAACCTTGAAACCCCAGGCTCAGTTGATTTCTTCCACCTCAGCTTCCCGAGTAGCTGGGACTACAGGCGCTTTTTTTTTTTTTTTGAGACAGAGTCTCACTCTGTTGCCCAGGATGGAGTGCAGTGGCATGATCTCGGCTCACTGCAACCTCTCCCTCCCGGGTTCAAGTGATTCTCCTGCCTCAGCTTCCCTAGTAGCTGGGACTACAGGTGCATGCAAATATACCCGGCTAATTTTTTTTTTTTTTTTGTATTTTTGGTAGAGATGGGCTTTCACCGTGTTAGCCAGGATGGTCTTAATCTCCTGACCTCATGATCCGCCTGCCTCAGCCTCCCAAAGTGCTGGGATTACAGACATGAGCCACCGCGCCCGGCCTTTTTTGTATTTTTAGTAGAGATGCAGGTCTGCCATGTTTCCCAGGCTGGTGTCAAACTTCTGGGCTCAAGCAGTTCACCTGCCTTGGCTCCCAAAGAGCTAAGACTACAGGCGTAAGCCACCACACCCAGCTAGTCAAAGCTCTTAGGTGGTTAGAATTTGTAATGGAAAGCTTTTCTTAGGATAAAACTAATTTCTTAATAAATAGAGATAAATTTTATTTATTTATACATTTACTTCGTACATTTCTTAATAAATGGAGTAAGAAATTTATTTCTTAATAAATCAGCTTGAGGTCATGAAAATGATGCAGTGCGAAGGAGTTATGTGCTACTTTAGATTAGTGAGAAGAAAGTGGAGGTGAGCCTGACACAGTAAGTAATGGTTTGTGGCTGGCAAAGCCCAAGTGCTTCGCCGTGTATTAAAGGTGTAAGGGCTTTGCGGTAGTTTAGTATTCCTATTTGAAGACACTGACAGCAATAACTGGGTTTAAGGACAAAATGCCTTCAAACTGGTATGACTGCGCCATTTCAGTAATAATGCTTTTCTTCAACAGTTTGACAGCGCTAAAATAGAATTTTTTCTATTTATCTGTGCTGGAATAGAATTTTTCCATCTGCAATAATTTAAAAAGTGTATCAGATATTATTGTTAAAATGGGAATAGACACCCATGAATGCAGTTTTCAGTAATGCTGCCTTTCAACTTTTATTGTGAAGAGCAAGACAGTTTTATTTGTTCTCAAAGCAACATTTGATGAAAATCTGTTTGTTGTCAGAGATTTGATTAAGTGTGAGGTCTGATTAAATTTGAACTAGGTAACAAAGCCTTGAAATGTGTAACATCATTTTATGGAACATACGTGCACAACTAGGGATTTTCTGCACCAGCACAACTGAAGTCAAAATATAGACATGGGCCTTGGGGTTATATCTTTCTTCTGATAAATCCAACATTGGTGATTTACCTTTTTTTTTTTTTGAGACAGAGTCTCACTCTGTTGCCAGGCTGGAGTGCAGTGGCACGATCTCAGCTCCCTGCAACCTCCGCCTCCCGGGTTCAAACGATTTTCCTGCCTCAGCCTCCCAAGTAGCTGGGACTACAGGCACGTGTTACCACGCCCAGCTAATTTTTGTATTTTTAGTAGAGATGGAGTTTCATCATGTTGGCCAGGATGGTCTCAATCCCCTGACCTCGTGATCTGCCCGCCTCGGCCTCCCAAAGTGCTGAGATTACAGGTATGAGCCACCGTGCCTGGCTGATTTACTTTCAACAAAATAGCAGAACCTGCCAAATTGAATTGTGGCTAATTTTGAAACTTAATTGTCTTTCAGTTTTGATCATAGGGTTCTATAAGAGCTGTAGGCACAATATTTTATATTCATTTATAAAATAATTTAGGTCATCATCGGGGGGGACATCTGTGATTTTTCTTTTCTGTAAAATCAGCTAATTGCTGAAGTTTAAGAAATACTCAGTTTTTTTGTGGTTCATGCCTGTAATCCTAGCACTTAGGGAGGCTGAGGCGGGTGGATCACTGGAGTCCAGGAGTTCAAAACCAGCCTGAGGAACAAAGTGAAATCCCATCTCTACAAAAAATACAAAAAATTAGCCAGACATGGTGGTGTGTGCCTGTAGTCCCAGCTACTCCAGAGGCTGAGGTGGGAAGTTCCCTTGAGCCCGGGAGGTCGAGAGCACAGTGAGCTGTGATGGTGCCACTGCACTCCTGCTACCATGCCTGGCTACTTTTTGTATTTTTAGTAGAGATGGGGTTTCACCATGTTGGCCAGGCTGGTGTCAAACTCCTGGCCTTAAGTGACCCACCCTCCTTGGCCTCCCAATGTGCTAGGATCCCAGGCGAGAGCCACCCTGCCGGCCTGGAACCTTCATTTTAAAAAATAAAAGTTAATTATTCAAGTTTTGTTTTAAAGAGTGAGTTTTTAAAAAATTGATTACAGAAGCTTGGAGTTGAGAATTTAATAATTATTTAAATTGTAAAAGTCTTTTCTGTTATTGTAGTTCAATTTATGGTTACTTTTTTTTTTTTTTAAAAACTTACTTTTAAAGCCCTCAATAGGCCAGGCACGGCGGCTCACACCTGTAATCCCAGCACTTTGGGAGGTCGAGGTGGGTGGATCACTTGAGGTCAGGAGTTTGAAACCAGCCTGGCCAACATGGCGAAACCCTGTCTCTACCAAAAACACACAAAAAAATTAGCTGGGCGTGGTGGTGGACACCTGTAATCCCAGCTACTCAGGAGACTGAGGGAGGAGAATCTCTTGAACCTGGGAGGGCGGTTGCAGTGAGCTGAGATTGTACCACTGCACTCCAGCCTAGGTGACAGAATGAGACTCAGTCTCAAACAAACAAACAAACAAACCAAACCAAAACAGAAAACAATGTTTTCTCCATCTTAAACATGCAGACGCATTGGTGTGAACGTATTTGTGTGACTAGAGAGGGTCTTTCTGTTTTTCAGTGACGTGGAGCCGACTGCACTGATGGAGGAACCCACAGTGGTGGAGGAGGCCCAGGGCGCCCCGGAAGAGGAGTCTCCAGCCAAGTAGGGCGTTTCATTCATTCCCTATTGTGGTGTTGGTTCTCTTCTTAATGATTTCCTTATTTTTTTTTGAGATGGAATCTCGCTCTGTCGCCCAGGCTGGAGTGCAATGGCACGATCTTGGCTCACTGCAACCTCCACTTCCTGGGTTCAAGCGATTCTCCTGTCTCAGCCTCCTGAGTAGTTGGGACTATAGGCGTGTGCCACCACACCCGGCTAATTTTTGCATTTTTAGTAGAAATGGGGTTTTACCATGTTGGCCAGGCTGGTCTCGAACTCCTGACCTCAAGTGATCCACCCTCTTCAACCTCCCAAAGTGCTGGGATTACAGGTGAGCCATCACACCTGGCCTTTCTTGATGATTTCTAAGAGCTCTTCACAGACTAGGAATCTCAACCCCTTATCCTATCACGGAGGGCTGACCTTAATGTATTAATGACTGGTGATCAAACTAATTAATAATTAGTTCAAATAACCTAATGAATATCAGTGATAATTGGTGAAAGTTAGGCGTTCTGTCCTCTGCCTACAAACTCTTTTCCAGCAGCTTGTTAAACTCCTTGACTTGGAGTAGCCTGACTCTCAGATGGACCTCTAGTGCCTTGTCCCCTCTGCGCTCTCCCAGTCCACCCTCCCTCTCTCTTCATTATGTAGCTTAGATCCTGGCTCACTGCAACCTCCGCCTCCCAGGTTCAAGCAATTCTTCTCCTCAGCCTCCTGAGTAGCTGGGATTACAGGCATGTGCCACCACGCCCAGCTAACTTTGTATTTTTAATAGAGATGGGGTTTCTCCATGTTGACCAGGCTGGTCTCGAACTCCCAACCTCTGGTGATCCGCCCATCTCAGCCTCCCAAAGTGCTGGGATTACAGGCATGAGCCACTGCGCCTGGCCTCCAAGTTCTTAAATACCCATGCACCTTCAACTCTTTGGCCCTTTGGACTTTCTGCTGTAACTTGCTAGCAAAGCCCCTCCTGGGTGACTCCACTATCTGCCTTCTCTCTGCGCGTTCCACAAGCTAAGCAATACAAGTCACATCGCGGGCCCGGTTAGAACCCCGTAAATTCCCGGTCACTGAGATTCTGAAGCCAGGCCTGGGCGATCCCGGTTCTTGGGTTCACTCTCCCACCTTCTCTAATGACTGTTTTAATTTCTCCTCAAAACCCTGGCACTGCCTCCCACTGTACCCTTCCCCCATCGTCCTCTTTCATTTTTTGGATGCAACGTTTCCTTCTATGTCACAGAGTGATTAGGAGCCATCAGGTGGGAACTTCCTCATCCTCCCACTCCCAAAGATACAAGACTGCTACACCTGCACACCTCCTGGGCTCCTTCCCTCATGGTAACCATCGGGGTGCCATCCCCCCCGACCTCTTCACGCTTCGGATCCTCTCTCCTACTGACTTCATGAAAACTTCACACTGTCAGTTAGCTCCTTCCTTTTTTGGTATATTCATCTCCTTCCTGACTAGTCTTCCAGTCAGCATCTAAACATGCTCAGTTTCTCCTGTGTAAGTGTCCTCTGGACCCCACATTCTCCGTCAGCCGCCTCTTTCAGAGTTGTGTGTGGCCTTCTTCACTTCCTCCCCTCCACTTCTTCCTCACTTTAGCCCAGGCCTGGCTTCTGTCCTCATTGCCCTTCTGAAACAGTCACCATGTCTCCGGATCTAATGGATGCTGCGGTCTGCGTCTTTCTTGACCTCTCAGAAGCATTTGACTTTATTGATTTCTTCGTAAACGTGCTCTCCTGTTGGTTTCTGTGATCACTCTGCTCTTCTGGTTTTCCTTCTGCCTCTCAGCATCTCCTTTGCAGGCTCATCCTTGTCTTTCTGGTTTTTTAAAACGTTAAGTCCTTCAGGGCCCTGCCTTAGGCCTTCTCTTTCTATAGAGTTTCTTTATAGGATCTTATGCACTTCTGTGGCTTAAATTGTCATTTACATGCTAACTCTGGAATATGTGTCTCTGGCTCCAACCTTCAACGTGGGCTCCAGGCCTGTGGGTCCATCTGCCTGCTGGACGCTTCCCCTGGGACATTCCAGATGCTGCTGTGCCCAGCCTGACCGAGACTGAGCTGACCGCCCCCCCATACCTCTGGTCCTCACTTGGTGTTTCCATCCAGCTGTACAAACCAGAAACCTACGAGTCATCCTTGGAACTTCTGTCTTCTTGACCCTCCTCTTTCCAAAACCCAGTCCTTCCCTCTGCTCTGGCGATTGTACCCCTAGAAACTGAGCATCACCGCTCACCAGCATCGTCTAAGCCATTGTTATCTGGACCACCGCTGGAGCCCCTCACAGGGCTCTCTGTATCCTCACCTTCTACGCCAAAGTGGTGTTCACACTGCATTCAGATTGTCATGCCCCCACCCCTTGCGTAAGACCCCCCGATGTCTTCCTGTCCTTTTTCTGTCCCCTGTCCTGACCTGCCGAGTCCTGTGTGGTCTGGCCCCTGCAAAACCCTCAAGTTCAGATATTCCTGTGCCTTCTCTAGGTTCACCATGAGGCCTTTATTTCATGTTCTCAAACATACTTTTATCCTGCCCCTGCCCTCACACTTGCCGTACAGCTTTCACAACTGTTGTTGCTTTGTTTTCCCAAACCCCCTTTACTCTTTACCTGTCTATCTCTTACTCATCCTTCAGCTGCCAAAAGGCAGGGTGTCTAGTGGTTAAAGGCACAGACATTGAACCGGTGTGATGAGTTGAAATCCCAGCTCTGCCCCTTACTAGTTGGGCAAGTTATTTAATTTCTCTTTTTCCGTGGCTCAGTTTTCTTCATCTGTAAAATGGGAATAATAACATCCCTACATTATAGGGTTCTTGTAAAGATTGTGTGTGCGTGTGTATGTGTGTGTGTGTGTCTCCGCGTCCTAGAGTGATGCCTGGCATGTAGCTAGTGCTTTATTAATATCATCTGCTGTTTTTATTGTTACTTATTGCAAGAGCGAAAGGCCACAGTGATTGATGATTGTGAAAGCTGTTAATTTATGATTCAAAACAATTTCAATGTATTATTCAAAACGAGAAATGTGTTTCATTAAAGAAATAGGATTGGCCGGGCGCGGTGGCTCAAGCCTGTAATCCCAGCACTTTGGGAGGCCGAGACGGGTGGATCACGAGGTCAGGAGATCGAGACCATCCTGGCTAACACGGTGAAACCCCGTCTCTACTAAAAATACAAAAAAACTAGCCGGGCGAGGTGGCGGGCGCCTGTAGTCCCAGCTACTCGGGAGGCTGAGGCAGGAGAATGGCGTAAACCCGGGAGGCGGAGCTTGCAGTGAGCTGAGATCCGGCCACTGCACTCCAGCCCGGTCTACAGAGCAAGACTCCGTCTCAAAAAAAAAAAAAAAAAAAGAAATAGGATTAACAGTTAATATGAATATTTAGACAGTGAGCTAACTAAGGAACTCGTTTAACAGTTCATATGAATGTTGAGAAAGTTAACTGGATACCTTCAGGAGAACATTATATCCTTTTTGAGCCAATAAACATTTATACAAATTCAGGTAATATAAGGCAGAATAATAGAGAGTAAATTATAGTATTGTTCTAATCTACAGAATTGATTGAGATACTCTAGCATTCATAATATTAGACAAAAATATTTAGTCACTCTGAAAGAAAATAAAGCTTGTTGACTTTCTGTCTGCAATATCCCAGGAGAGCCAGCTGGAAAATCTTTCTCTGTCTTTTCTGCTGACTGGGGGGAAAGTGAGCCTCTATTTGGGATTGCAAGTGCAGTGCAGGTGTTGGGTGACTGTGCGGAGACATTCTTTTTTCTGCATTGCCTTGTCAAATTTTAACATTATTACTAAAATTTCTAATAATACAGTTATAATTTTTTGAGACTCTAAAAGTTGGGCTGGTATCCGAGGAACACATTGAGTGACAGCGATGTTCTCTGGTCTCAGCCCTGTTTGAGTGTTGGTTTTGCACTCTGGCTTCTGGCATTTAGCCTGAATGTACGTTCAGTGTACCTCTCAGTTCTAGAACGTCTTGGTAGATGAATCTGATGGACTCTCACTTATGTTCAAACACACAACCTAAAGTGTACTTCCATTTTCCTCAAATAGGATGTATGTTACTGATAATTATATGTGCAGTGCCCTTCCATCCTTCCGTCTTCTTCCTTTCATTACAGAAGTACTAACTGTTCCTTGTCGCATGGTGTTCTAGTGTCCGACGATACCTGTGATGACTCCTTGTATTTTAAGAATAACTCTAACATTGACCAGGTGCGGTGGCTCACACCTGTAATCCCAGCACTTTGGGAGGCCGAGGCGGGCGGATCATGAGGTCAGGAGATTGAGACCATCCTGGCTAACACGGTGAAACCCCGTCTGTACTAAAAATAGAAAAAATTAGCTGGGCGTGGTGGCGGGCACCTGTAGTCCCAGCTACTTGGGAGGCTGAGGCAGTAGAATGGCATGAACTCAGAAGGTGGAGCTTGCAGTGAGCCAAGATGGTGCCACTGCACTCCAGCCTGGGCTACAGAGTGAGACTCCGTCTCAAAAAAAAAAAAAAAAAAGAAAAAGAATAACTCTAACATTTTTAGAGCATTTGCTGTGTGCCAAGAACTGCTGTAAATGCTTCCATGTCTTAATGCGTTCAGTTCTTTGCCACTCCATGAAGGAGGAGCTACTGTTATTCTGACACTGGGACAGAGGCTCAATACCTGTCACCTGGCTCACGTGCAGAGCCGGAATGTGAACCGGGCAGATGCATAGGCATTCGTGCTCCTCTAGCGAGTGGTAGGAACAGCAAAAAGTGCTGTTCAGAATACCTGCTGGGAACTCGGGAGAGGGGAAGGGAAGAGCTGCCGGGATCTCTGAGCGTTTCCCGACTCAGGAATATGGAGCATCACCTCCCATCCTTCCTGAAAAATACTTTGTTCAAAGAAACTGTGAGGAAGCAGTAATACAAACTATCTGCAACAAATTTTTTATTGTAATCAGTTTCCTAGCGTATTTGCTTAAACAATGAAGATTTTCTTACTTTTTAGGTTAAATTCACTTGTCCCAGTTAAATATCCAACTAGTAAAGCTTTATTTCTGGAACCTGCTTTCTGTGATTCACTGCACTCTTTCAGATATTCAGGTGAAAAGGTATTGCATGGATGGAAACGTGGACATTTGAATCGATGTTTTGTATCTTTCCTCTGTGCCTATCATGACTGTTTTCCATCTAGGTATATTTCTCTGCTCCCTTATTCCCTGCATCTCGGTGGAGCACAGAGGTTGAGTGTGGGCTTTGGAAACGCAATGACAGGATTGGAACTTGCCTCTTCTGTTTGTGTGCTTGCTATGTGGCCTCTCTCTGCCTCGGTATTCTTATCTGTAAAATGGGATATTAATTATATCTAACTATTGATGTCATGAAATAATTAATATAAAGCATTTTGAATAGCATCGGCACATGGTGAGTGTACAGTGTCAGCTAGTCTCATTCATTTCTAAATAAAGGGAACTGTGGTTAAAGCAGTGTGATTTCTATAGTTTCACATGTTGAGAAACAAATATATAACTATCAAATTTGTATATAGCATTATTCACATTACCATAGATTTGACCACCTTATATCCATAAGTCACTTTCATAGAAAATTCCCTCCCAAAAGTTTTGTATAATAAACCAAGGATTGTGAAGGTCTTCGAATTACTCAAAAATGGGGGTGTTAAAACAATAGCAGTTATGAGGCTCTTAGTTGTTAGAAATATACCCGCATGAGCCCTTCCTAGAATCGAAGGATACATCTCTTCCTGTTGAATATTTAGTCATTGCTAAAACTGCCAGTAAAACTGTACTCAGAACCAATCAAATGGGAAATGGGGTATGTGTCACAGGATTGTCACCATGTGTGTTTGCTCATAACTTTTAGTGGGTAGGAAATCAGGTTAAGGAGCCTGTCCTTGGTGATATTATGCTGCTTTCGATGTGGCTTGTTGAAACTGCAGCTGATAAGCAGGGAGGGATATGGGGCATCCATGCCTGTATTCTTGAATGAGGTGCATTCCAGTCAAGAGCTTCAGGCTGATACTGCTGAAGGAGGCTGTAACTTGTAACTAATCTGAATTTCACTATATGCTTTATGTGTCTACACACAATTTCAAGCTTGCATTTAATATATAACTTGTACTAGTTCTTTGTTTAGATATGATGTCCTTTAAAATAAGCGAAGTGTGTTAATAACAAGTACTTCTGTGGCCTTAATGTAAAATCTATTCTTTCTAGAATTGAATTTTCTGGAATTTATGAAGTTTTATTAGGTCATCTTAAGTATGAAAGAATTACCAAATTTATAGCATTCAGTTCTGTTGATTTTTAAAATTTTGTCAAACGTAGGTTAAAGAAGATTATGATTCCTTAATATTTATTTTTAGCTCTGTATTAAAAATTTATATTATGGAAAATTATACAAATTTAGTAGTATAAAGAACTTGTAAGTAAGTTGTTCAGCTTAAACTGTTACCAAACCACGGCCATCCCTGTTTCATGCATATTTCTGCTAACTTCTGCCTCCCCCAGGGTATCATCTGCCACTCATAAATGTTTCGCAGTGTTATACCTACTACTCTTTTTAAATAACATAACTGGAATACTATTACTCCATTAAAATTTTTTTAATATCCTTGATATCATTAATACCAAGACACTTCTTCAGTTTCCGATTGTCTCAAAACTTTTTTTAGAAAGATAATTCGTTTGAAACAATATTGAAATATACATGTCAATTGGTTAGTCTCTTGTCTGTTTTTAAAACAGCTTTGAGATATAGTTCACATCCAATAAATGGCACATATTTAGCATGTACAGTTTTACAAGCTCTGATATATGTGTACACTTGTGAAAGTATCACCATGGGCAAAATCATGAGCACAGCCATCGCCCCACAACATTTCCTAGCGTTCTTTTGTAGGCCCTCTCTCTCGCCCCATTTCCCCTCGGCAACCAGTGATCTACTTTCTGTCACTACAGATTTCTTTGCAGTTGCTATAATTTTATATGAATGGAATCATGCAGCTTGTGTTCTTTTTTGGTCTGTGTTCTTTTTCTGAGCATACTTACTGTGTGATTTGTATCAGTTCATTCCTTTTCATTGCGGAGTAGTAGTCTGGTAGTCTGTTACACAGGTAGACCACCATTTATCTGTTTACCTGGTGGTGATCATTGGGTGGTCTCCAGTTTTTGCTATAAAGCTGCTATGAACTTTTTTTCTTTGAGACAGAGTCTCACTCTGACCCCTGGCTGGAGTGCAGTGGTGCGATCTCGGCTCGCTGCAAGCTCTGCCTCCCAGGTTCAAGTGATTCTCCTGCCTCAGCCTCCCGAGTAGCTGGGATTACAGGCGCCCACCACTACACCCAGCTAATTTTTTGTATTTTTAGTAGAGACGGGGTTTCACCACGTTGGCCAGGCTGGTCTCGAACTCCTGACCTTGTGATTCGCCCTCCTCGCCCTCCCAAAGTGCTGGGATTACAGGCGTGAGCCACCGTGCCCGGCCTGAACATTTTAATATACAAGTGTTTATATGAATATACATTTCCATTTCTCCTGGGTAAATACCTAGGAGTGGAATGGTTGGACCAAATGGTATGCGTATATTTCACTTTGTAAGAAGCTGCTGAACTCTTTTCCAAAAGGGTTGTACTGTTGTTACTTTCTCACCAACAATAAGTGAGAGTTTACTTCTACATCCTTGCCAGTATGTGGTATGGTCAGTTTTTACAACTTCCAGTCATTTTAATAGGTACATAGCTCATTATGGGTTTTTGTTTTCATCATTTGTTTTTTTCTTTTTTTTTAGAGACAAGGTCTTGCTCTGTCACCCAGGCTAGAGTACAGTGGTGTGATCACAGCTCACTGTAACCTCGAATTCCTGGGCTCAAATGATCCTCCCATCTCAGCCTCCTGAGTAGCAAGCGCCACCATGCCCAGCTAATTTTTTACTTTTTTGTAGAGATGGGGTCTCGCTTTGGTACCCAGGCTAGTCTCCAACTCCTGGCCTCAAGTGCCGCCTCGGCCTCCTGGAGTGCTGAAATTACAGATGTGGGCCACTGTGTCTAGCCTCATTGTGGTTTTAATTTGCATTTCCCTAATGACTAACAATGTTGAACATTTTTTGCGTGGTATTTCCCGTCTGTATTTCTTCTTTAGTAAAGCTACTTTGATAAAGAACCACTGCCACCAGGTACTTGTTTCCAGGGCATTTGGGTGGACAGAGCTGGGAAACACACACACACACACATTAGAAGATAAAATATGAGTTCATTCAATATTTCCAATTCAAAGTTGCAATACGAGATTTTTACCTAGACTACTTGTTTCTCCTTTTCTTACATACTGAAAATTCTAGTTCTGAGTAACATTGTGCTTTTAATCATTCGTTGCACATAAAACAGTCACAGCATTACCAACACTACCTTCAGTAACACAGTTACTGAAAAGCTATGTCGAGGAGGGAGATGAGTAACCAAATTTGTATTTCAAAATCATTTGAAATAGTTTCTCTTGATGGTTATATCACCAGTTTCATAAACATTTAGGTTACTTTGATTCATTTTACTTTCAAATTTTAGAGATTGAATTTTAATTTAAATCTGTTTTATAATTATGTAAAATATTTACATGTTTCCAAAGTTCAGTCTGAAAAACATGATTTTTTTTTTTTTTCTTTTTGAAATGGAGTTTCACTCTTGCTCGGGCTGGAGTGCAATGGTGCAATCTCAGTTCACTGCAACCTCTGCCTCCCGGGTTCAAGCGATTCTCCTGCCTCAGCTTCCTGAGTAGCTGGGATTACAGGTGTCTGCCACCATGCCCAGCTAATTTTTGCATTTTTAGGAGAGACAGGATTTCACCATGTTGGCCAGGCCTGTGTCGAATTCCTCACCTCAAGTGATCAACTGGCCTCGGCCTCCCAAAGTGCTGGGATTACAGACATGAGCCACCATGCCCAACCAAAACATGATATTTTCAAATAGCTTTTATCCCTGTTCTTTTCCTGGCTTACATTCCAATTTAAAAAAAATGGCCCAGTGTGGTGGCTCATGCCTGTAATCCCAGCACTGTGGGAGGCCAAGGTGGGTGAATTGCTTGAGCTTAGTTTGAAACCAGCCTAGGCAACCGGTGAGACCCTCCCCCACCCCATCTCTACAAAAAATACAAAAATTAGCTGGGTATGGTGGTGCATGCCTGTAGTAGTCCCAGCTACTCTGAGGGCTGAAGTGAGAGGATCCCTTGAGCCCAGGAGGTGGAGGTTGCAGTGAGCAGAGATCACGCCACCGCACTCCAGCCTGGGTGACAGAGTGAGACCCTGTCTCAAAAACAAACAACAAAAAAACCCTCTCTATCTCCGTCTGTGCTATCCGTATGTATTTGTGTGGTCTCCAAGGTACCGCACACCCCTCCTTGCTTTTCTCATTCACTCTGGAAGGCGCTCCATGGCAGTGTATGGAGGTAGTCCTCATTCCTTTCTTAGCTGCTATACTAGAATTTTTCACCAAGTTCTTCTGGATCGGTTTGGGTGGCTCCATTGATTTGCTGTTCCGGCGTCTTAGTATCTTTCAATATTTTTGCCAATATCTATTTGAGATCTCTGTTTTGATATTGGTATTTTTCCAGTATTTTATTCTGAAAATTTCAAAACACAGCAAAGTTTAAAGAATTTTATAGCGAACATCTATACTTACCACTACCTAAATACTACCATTTATATCTTATATATTCATTTTATGTAAGTATTCATCATTAATCCACCATGTTTTTTGACACATTTCATAATAAATTGTAGACATCTATATACTTCCCCCTAAATAGTTCAACATGCATATCACTAAATAGAACTTAATATTTGTTTACAGTTTCTTCTTCTGATATAAAATGTATATACTGTGAAATGTATAAATCTTAAGTGTAATTCACTGTTTTGATAAATGCATGTACTTGTGGAATCCAAACTCCTGTCAATATACAGAACATTATCAATCACGCCAGAAAGTTCCTTCATATTCCTTCATGTTACTTTTTCTTTGATGTTTTTTCTGCCATCGGCCTGGTATTGTAAAGTCACTGCAAATTTGTCTCTTTGGATGCTCTGTGGTTAGGCTTCTCTACTGATTTTGCTTATATTTTTCATAACATTGATCTGTGTATTTCTATAACAGAACCTTAAATTACATCAGCTCTTCAGTGAAGATACAGATTTCATTCTCTCCCCACTCTCCACCTACTGTTTTTTTTTGTTTGGTTTTGGAGACAGAGTCTCGTTCTGTCACCCAGGCTGGAGTACAGTGGCGCCATCTCGGCTCACTGCAACCTCCGCCTCCCGGGTTCAAGTGATTCTCCTGCCTCAGCCTCCTGAGTAGCTGGGATTACAGGCATGCACCACCATGCCCAGCTAATTTTGTATTTTTAGTAGAGATGGGGTTTCTACATGTTAGGCTGGTCTCGAACACCTGACCTTGTGATCCACCCGCCTTGGCCTCCCAAAGTGTTGGGATTACAGGCGTAAGCCACCGCGCCTGGCCTGTTTTTTTCCTTTAAACACCTTCGAGATATAATTACCATATTATAGCACTCAAATCTCTAAGTATATAGGCCAGGTGCGGTTGTTCAGACCTGTAATCCCAACACTTCAGGAGGCAGAGGCAGGAGGATCACTTGAGGCCAGGAATTCAAGACCAGCCTGGACTACATGGCGAGACCCTGTCTCTACAAAATTGTAAAAATTAGCTGGGCCTGATGGCTTATGCCTGTGGTCCCATCTGCTCTCAGGAAGCTGAGGTGGGAGGATCCTTGGACTCAGGAGGTTGAAAGTACGGTGAGCCATCATCATGCCACTGCACTCCAGCCTGGCCAACAGAGTGAAACCCCGTCTCAGACAAATAAATGAATAAACGAATGAATGCATGGGTGAATGGTTTGGGGTATGTTACATTATTAATTTTTTTAAATTGCAGTAAAAATAAATAACATAAAAATTGCCATTTTTACTATTTTAACATATACAATTTAGTGGAAAATATACAGTTTAGTGGCCTCAGTAACATTCACATTGTGTGTAACCATCACCACCATCCATCTCTGGAACTTTTTTTTTTTTTGAGACAGAGTCTTGCTCTGTTGCCCAGGCTGGAGAGCAGTGGTTCGATCTAGGATCACTGCAGCCTCCACCTCCCAGGTTCAAGCGATTCTCCTGCCTCAGCCTCCTGAGTAGCTGAGACTACAGGCACCCACCACCACGCCCGGCTAATTTTTTTGGTATTTTTTAGTAGAGACAGGGTTTCATCATATTGGCCAGGCTGGTCTCAAACTCCTGACCTTGTGATCCGCCCGCCTCGGCCTCCCAAGTGCTGGGATTACAGGCGTGAGCCACCACGCCCGGCCTTGTAGAACTTTTTCATCACAAACAGAAACTCTATATCCATTCAGCACTAACTCCCCATTTCCCCTCAGCATGTAGTAACCTCTATTTTACTTGTACTTATGAATGTGCCTATTCTAGGTGCCTCATCTAAGTGGAATCGTTCAATGTTCCTTTTGTGCCTGGCTTATTTTAACTGTTAGCATCAGGTTTTCAGTTTCATCCGTGTTGTAGCATGTGCCAGTCTTCATTTCCTTTTTTTTTTTTTTTTTTTTTTGCGTATTTTTTGGTGATTTTCAAATCTACAATTTAATCCTTTTGAAGTGTACAATTCAGTGGCATTTAGTACATTCAGAGTGTTATGCAACCATCACCATGATCTGGCTCCAGAACGCTGTCATCATCCCAAAAGGAAACCTCGTGCCCATTCAGCATCACGCCCTATCCTCCCTCCCTGCAGCCCTGGCCGCCGCTCATCTGCTTCCTGTCTGTGAACCTGGCTCCTCTGAATAGTTCATGTAAATGGAATCATACACAGAAGTCTTTTCTGCCTGGCTTATTTCACTTGCATCATTTTTTCAAGGTTTGTTCAGGTTGTAATGTGTATTAATACTTTGTTTCTTTTTATTGCCAGATAATATTCCAAAAAGTCTGCCATATTTGGTTTATCCACTCATTAGTTAATAGACATTTAGGTTGTGTCCACTTTTTGGCTATTATGAATAGCGCTGCAGTGAACACTTGGGTTTAAGTTTGCATGTGGATGTATGTTTTCATTTCTCTTGGGTATAAACCTAGGAGTGAAATTTCTGGGTCAGAGGCTAACTCAGCTTAGATTTTTGAAGAACCACCAGACTGCTTTCCGAAGTGGCTACACCATTTCACATTCCCACTGGCAGTGTATGTGGGTTCCAGTTTCTCCATGTCCTCCCCAACGCTTGTCAAATGTCTTTTTGATTCTAACCATCCCACTGGGTGTGGAATGGTGCAGCTCTGTGGTTTTGACTTGTCTTTCTCTAATAGCTAATGATGTGCAACATCTTACTGCCTATTTGTATATCTTCTCTGGAAAAATGTTTATTCGGATCCTTGCCTTTTTTGAGGGGAGGGTGTTCATTTGTCTTAATTAAAGACAACTTGTATCTAGAATTCCTAAAGCATTCTTTTTTTTTTTTTTTTTAAAAGAGACAGTGTCTCACTGTGTTGCCTGGGCTGGAACACAGCGGCCATTCACACATGTGATCACAGCTCACTGCGCCTGGAACATCTGGCCTCAAGCAATCCTCCTACCTCAGCCCCCTGAGTAGCTAGGACTATGGGCATGAGCCACCACGCCTGGCTCTTCATAAAGGATTCTTTATGTATTCCAGATACAAGTCCCTTATGAGATATATCATTTGTAAATATTTTCTCCCATTTTGTGGACTGTCTTTTTACTTTCTCGATGGTGTCCTTTGTCGTATAAAAGTGTCTGCTGATGTTCGACGTATGTACTCTTGTTGCTTGTGCTTTTGGTGTCGTGGAAGAAACCATTGCAGAATCCAGGGTTAAGAAGGTTTCTGCCTAGGTTTTCTGCTAAGAGTTTTCTATTTTAGCTCTTGTATTTATGGTGTGAAGGAGGTCTAGCTTCTTTCTTTTGGTGTGGATATCCAGTTGTCCCAGCATCATTTGTTGAAAATACTTTTCATTCCCCATTGAATTGTCTTTGGCACCACGGTTGGAAAAAAAAATCAATGGACCATAAATGTGAGGGTTTATTTCTGGACTCTGAATTATTTTCTCTCGATCTATATTTCTGTCTTTTGTTTTCTTTTTAAAATTCATTAAAGAGGATATTTACAAAAGTATGCATTTATGAGCCACTGCTTTAAAACTTCTGTTTATGGTTTCCTGTATTTTATTTCAGCTCGTTTTCCATAATTACCTCGTTTTGTCTGTCATGGAGTGGTGAAGTGTAACGTTAATGTCATCAGGATGGTGATGTTCCCATTTTTCAAAGATTGCTTTGAACACAGATAGGAAGTATTTTCTGTTGGCAGTGATAACATAAAATGTTGAAAATGAAATATGGAAGTTTGTGAGTCAAAGATTTTCTTACCTTACTTGCATTTGAAATGCAGTACCACAAAAATATGCAGAATAAATGGTTATAACTTTTTCTTTAATAACGTAGACATTTTTATACCATCAAAAATTATTCTTTACGATTATACATCTCTTTATAGAATTCCTGAGTTGGAGGTAGAAGAAGAAACCCAAGTTCAAGAGATGACTTTAGATGAATGGAAAAATCTTCAAGAACAGACCAGACCAAAGCCTGAGTTTAACATCCGGAAACCAGAATCCACTGTTCCTTCCAAAGCAGTGGTGATTCACAAGTCAAAATATAGAGATGATGTAAGCATTACATTTCGTATGTAGAGGTAATATTTACTTTTACCTTATTGGAAGTGAAATGGACCTTTCCACTTCTATCTTGAAAATGAAACGTTAGTAATTGGCGCTTTTGTTTCTAATCAGAGATGATCTATGCCTAATTTTACTGTATCTTTATTGTTCATTAAGAAAAGGAATTGAAACTTGATGTATTGAGAGCAGCTCAGAGCAGTTAGAGGAACAGTGTGTCTTCTACTCCCCCTAGGGCTGTGCTGGGACTGTACACATACTGTGTGTTCCTTGTATTTCATTTTTCTCAAGCGAGAGTTACAGATTGTGTCTTGTACAGTTCAAAGTTATTCAAAGGATAACTACACTCTGTTTTCCCTGATCAGTTTACTTGACTTTCAACTCTGATTTTTGATGAGAGCGTTTCACTATGAGTAGTTGATGACGTTTTAAACTGTGGTTGAGGTTCCATGCTCTTCTGACGCCTTTCCCGTGTTGGCTCAGCAGCGATGCGCCCCTTGCCTAACTGCAGAGGTGGCGGGAAATGAGGCCCCGAACTGCCTGGCTGCTTGGTCAGGCGACAGCGGCCAGTGTGCTGCGGGGGTTGCAGGGAGCTCCTCCGTGTTGTGAGGCCTCATTGCTCACGGCTTCCATCCGGCTCTTCTCAGAAGCTTCAGTTTTGCAGGGAGAGGTGTCGGGGAAACATCCAGCAGCATGTGTTGATAGGGATGCCACTGGGTCATTGAGTCTCCTACTTAAGTTATTGAACTTAAGGCAAGGTCCACTGAAGCGTTCTCATTATGGGATTTGAATCTGGATCGTTCCGTTACAGCTTGATACCAGTCGCTGTGTCGAGGTGGGAGTGAGCGGGTTCTTCCTCTGTGGGGTATTAGTCATTGATTTTCATGTGGAATCTCAGGAATGTGATCCTGTTGTAGAGTTGTCATTTACACTTTGGTTAGTTTCATTTTCTGAGTGAATACTTTGATTAGGGGATCATTTAAGTTACAGGGTTCTTGGGAAGCCAAGGCAGGTGGATCACCTGAGGTTAGGAGTTTGAGACCCTCCTGGCCAACATGGTGAAACCCTGTCTCTACTTAAAATACAAAAAATAGCCGGGCGTGGTGGCGGGCGCCTGTAGTCCCAGCTACTCAGGAACGGTGTGAACCCGGGAGGCAGAGCTTGCAGTGAGCCCAGATCACGCCACTGCACTCCAGCCTGGGCGACAGAGTGAGACTCCATCTCAAAAAAAAAAAAAAAAAAAGATACAGGATTCTCTCCCATCCTCTTGTTTTGGTCAGTCCAAGCTGTAGGAGGCCTTACTAGTAAGTTTTGAGCTGTTCCACAAGAAATGGCTTTTTGTAGACATAGGTGGCCAGAGCTTTATTTCCTTGGCAATCTCCGGGAGGTGTTTTCTAATTCCATTAGCTAGCTGGGTTGGTTCTTTACCTGTCCACTTCCTTTGTTCTTTTTTGTTCTAGGCATTGTAAGTAAAATTTTCTCAAAAACAAATGTGCTGTCAGGATTGAAATGTGCAGCTGACATGTTAGGTAAAAATAGAAGCTGCTCTTTCTTAATCCACACCAGATTCGTCCTCCCTGGCTCCAGAGGTCTCCCAGAATATTTGAAGCAAGTGGGTTAGCTGAGTCATCGAGCTTGGTCTCAGTGAAGCACACATCTTGGTCCTTGTTAATCTTAAAGGATTGAAGCTTTTAGCTAGGAATTGTTCTTAAAGCAACACAAGCCTGATCTTGGGTTCATCAGTTTACTTTGTTCTGGACACGCGAAGAGACAAAAGCACTAGAATACCTAGCAAAGTTCGGACCTAGTCACAACCCGGTGTAAGGCACTGGGCAGTTAAAGCACTTTGGCCAGGGCCAGCTGGAGCTGCGAGTGGAGCCCAAGCCTTCGTATGTCCTTAGACTGTGTGTCCACTCCCTGCTCCACTCTCCCGAGGCCCTTCCTGCCCCTTCCTGCAGTGGGAGGCGGCTCAAAGCAGAGCCCCCAGGAGACCTTCCCAGGGCTTCCCTGCTGAGTGCCAAACGAGGCAAGAGTTGATGATTCTGCCTGTCACTATTTTTTGTGTGTTTCTTTTTACAGAGTGCCAGTGCTCCTGGATTGTTTTTCTTCACCTTTTTAGCACTAAGCATCCAACTACCTAAAGCCTCTGCTTTATTTTAACCTGAGACCTTAAAGGGGACACAAATGTTAAGCGTGAAGGCTGCCATGAGCCTATGGCCTAAAGGTGTGGATGTGCTTGTGGAAACTTGGTTCCATTTCCTGGTTGTAGTAATGTTTAATGTTGTGGCACTTTGGAGATTCTCATCTGAGATCACTGACATATTTTCTTTTCTGTAGGTTTTTATTTTACTTAAAGTGGGTTTTTTTGTGTGTGTGTGTTTGTGTGTGTGTTATCCATTATTATGAGTTGAAGCCAAATCAAATTTGGATCAGATTTAATTAATTAATATAGTTGTCACAAGATAGAGAATTTTAATGAAAGCAGTTCTTAAAAAGCAGCTTGACTTTGTGCAGTGTTGGTAGAACACTCAGGTAACCATCCTCTGTTGTTTTTATAAAATTTCTCTATTTTGAGTGAGAATTGTTTATTATAAATCATGTGATTTCTAGCACATGGTATTTAGAGCCAGCACCCATGCTGAAAGGGATTTCTCTATTAAATTCTGGGACGGAGATATTTCCTTATTTATCAAAGCATTTGTGAACAGATAAGACAGAAAATAAGCAAAAATGAAAACTTTTTTATCTCAGCAAAATAGATATAAAACATGTATATTGTTTGCTATTATTAGTCATGCCGAATCTTACATCTTAACCTGCTCAGGTGACAGAAATTTGATCCCACTTGAGGCCGGGCGCGGTGGCTCACGCCTGTAACCCCAGCACTTTGGGAGGCCGAGACGGGCGGATCACGAGGTCAGGAGATCGAGACCATCCTGGCTAACGCGGTGAAACCCCGTCTCTACTAAAAAATACAAAAAACTAGCCGGGCGCGGTGGCGGCGCCTGAAGTCCCAGCTACTCGGGAGGCTGAGGCAGGAGAATGGCGTGAACCCGGGAGGCGGAGCTTGCAGTGAGCTGAGATCCGGCCACTGCACTCCAGCCTGGGCGACAGAGCGAGACTCTGTCTCAAAAAAAAAAAAGAAATTTTGTCCCACTTGAAATCCTAAGTTCTAAGATGTTTGGATTAAGATTGTAATTGCAAGAATGTGGGACTGCAAACACACGGAACTCACTGTCTTGGAACTGGAACAGCAGGTGCCGTCCTCCTGTGTCCAGCTCTGCAGCCCAGGGCCAGAGACGCTTCCGGAGCGTGGCCCTGTCTAGCCCCTGACGGTGCTTTAGCTCCTGTGCAGCACATGGCAGCCACTAAGCCAGATGAGTGTGGGGATGGCTATGGACTTGTGCATGTTGGATGCTGTAACTGTGTTTCAGATGGTAAAAGATGACTATGAGGACGATTCCCATGTTTTCCGGAAACCCGCCAATGACATCACATCCCAGCTGGAGATTAATTTTGGCAACCTCCCTCGTCCCGGGCGCGGAGCCAGAGGAGGCACCCGGGGAGGCCGGGGAAGGATCAGGAGGGCAGAGAACTACGGACCCAGAGCAGAAGTGGTGGTAGGTGTCTGCATTATCAATCCCGAATGGTTTGCTGAAGGAAGTGAATCAGGACAGTGTCCCGGCCCAGGATGGTCTAGTTCAGAGGGTCATCGGCTTCTGCAGTGACTTTTCCTGTAGCTAGCGTGGGCCTGAGGTTGGGGATTTGGACGGTGTTGCAGCATCATGGACATCTTGGCTAGAGACCATTCTGGAGCCCTGGCTTCCAGGGTCTGCTGTGAGGGCACTCCCGGGATCCGAGAAAAACTCCCTCTCATCTGCATTAGACAAGATCCCCAGGCTTGGGACTGAACTGGAGCACCTGACATCTTGCTTACTGTGGCCTGATTGTATACCTTGGGCTCAAGTGATGCTGTCAGAGTGAACAGAATCCTTCCTAAGATCTCAAGCCCTTTGTGAGGGGACCTTCCTCAACCCCTCCCCAGCTCACTGGCCTCACACCGTCCTCAGCCAAGGCTGCCTGCTTCTAGCTCTCGACACAGCATGCCCCTTACCCCTGGCCTCTGCCTGCGGCCTCCGTTCATCCTTCCAACCTCACTTCCTCACAGGTTTCTTTGATCACATCTCCTAGACCGGTCAAGGTCTCGGAGCAAAGGAGTTTCTTTTCATTGAAGCCTGATCTCCGTGTGTGACTGTATTCCCACTGGTGTGGCTATTAGTCAGCGGCTGCTTTTGCTCATTATCAGTTTATGCAGTGCCATGCAGTGCCTGGCATGCAGTAGGTGCTTCCTAATGTGCTAGTGACACTTGTTCATCGGAAGTCAGCCCTGAGGCCCTGTGGCACAGACCCCTTGTCTGTGGCTGGTCTTGGCAGTGCTCCTCTGGCTGCCCAGTTCCCTCGCTCTAGGGAGCAGCCCCTGGAAGCGGTATCTGTGGTTTGGTTTTGCTTAAGCAGGAGCAAAAACACAATTTTTGGGGGGTGGGGGTGGGGGTGTATTTGGGGCCAGGCTGGAAACAGGGTCTATTCTGAGATAGGAAGCACATCCTCACGCCTCTCCTGTCGCGGACTCTGGCCCCTGCAGCACTCCGGGGCGTGTGCTGGGAACCGCTCTGAGACCCAGCGCCACCCGCCTCTTCACTGGCATCTGTCCCCACCTCCACAAGCTGTGTACCCCCCACCTCAGAAGAGCCCTCAGGGCCACCCCTGCCCCCATCAGGCCACACTGTTTCCCAGTCCGGGTCCTTGTTCCCTTTGCTTATCCATTGAGGTTCATCCCAGGGAGAACCTTCTCTTCCCACAAAACCTTGCCTGACCTTGGCGTCCACTTCGCCATCAAATTGCACTGGACGGCCCTCCTGTGGCCCCTCCCTCCCAGGACGTGTTAGTGAAGCTCCTGACTCGATGGTCCGTTTCTCCAGAGCCATGAGCTCCCCGAGGACAGGCACTGTCTGTGCCCCTCCTCCTCCCTCCAGTGCCTGGCACGCAGTAACCGTTCCATTTACTCGATGCAGGACGTGCCCGTGCAGAGCCCCCCAGTAAGAGCTTGCAGGACATAGGAAGGGAGGCAGCTCCTTTTTCGAGGAGACCAGAGGCCTGTGTGGGAGGGGAGCTGTGCTTTCCTGGGTTAGCAGTGACCTGTGTCTCTCCCCTTCCCACTGTGGATCCTGCCTCTAATGCAGGCCCCTCAGCGTTGGTGCCAGGCCCTTGTTATCCCACTGGGACCCTGGGAATGGATGAAGGGGCAGTGGATTTCAAAGCATGTCTTTTCTTCTTTAGATGCAAGATGTCGCCCCCAACCCGGATGACCCTGAAGACTTCCCTGCGTTGTCTTGAAAGCGCCCGTATCGCGGCACCGCGGAGCTGCACCCGTGGAGACTTTTCCAGCTGGGCCGAGAGAGTCAGAGTCTGAGAACAATAGATGTTGCTTTTCCCATGTTGTGTGAATTTGTCGCACTTTTTCGGGCTGGGCTGTTAGAGGGGCTTCTCCAGAGGCTTGAGAGCAGGCCCTTTCCCCAGCAGGTGAAGAATGGTGACTGTGTTTACTGAAGGAATTTCAGATGAAGTCCAGGAATAATGTTTACACTGTGCACATAAGAGATAGTATAGACCCCTCGGCGCGAGCGCGGAGGCAAAGGAGGTCGGCAGACAGACTCTGTGCAGACTCTTAGGAAGCCGTAGATTCCCGGAGGCTGTGCCTTTAGCGTTAGAGGAAACACATAGGACCGGAACTGTTCATGGAAAGCAGTCACAGCTGAGATTTCAGAGACCAAGAAATTAAACTACAATTGTACTTACTGTTTACTGGTAAATGTTATCTACTCTCCTGGGATATTTTCCTTTCTGGTTTTCACTTAACCAGTCATTTAAAAATCGCTATCGTGTAGCCACTGGCCACCACTCTGTGACACAGAATCCGAGAACGTGTTGATTTTTCATTGTGATTTAAACTACCTCCTGGTTTCTGTGTGTGCGCACACACAGCTAGTGTTTGGGTGGTTTCTAGGAAGAAGATTAAGTCTATGACTTTAAAAACCATGTTATTCAACCTGCCAGTCAAATGGAAAGGGATCGTGGCAAAAGCAAATATCGCATCCTTTTCTTCCGCAGAAGCAGAGTCAGGTCGGCAGCTGTGTGCAAAGGCCTCCGCCTTCGGCTCGGGCACTGTTGTAGATAACTGGTATTTATTAAGCACTGTGAGCAGTTTTCCTCAGTCCTGGCCCCAGTCCTAGAGCTCCTCTTTATGACTTTTGGTGAAAGTTTGGGGTTGGGGGTACACCTCAGAGGTTCAGTAGTTCACCCACCTGAAGTCCCACGCTGAACAGAGCTGGACCCAGAGCCACACGCCCAAAAGCACACACTGTGCTGGGGAGGAAGGAGGCCTAGGAGGGCCTGCAGGTCCAGGCAGCTGTAGAGCTGCTAGAAGCTGGGGTGTTGCTCTCCCTGCTTTCTCATAGACACCACAGGTACTGTCTGCCTGTTGTCACACAGTTCATATGCTTGCTTGAGATGGAATCTGAACCTCGGTCCCAGGATCTGTGCTTTTTCTCACTTTGCGACACTATCTAAGGTGGCTTTGAACTGGAAGCCAAGTGCAAATAAAGGTTGGTATTCACTCCTGACTTTGTGTAGAGAAAACAGTCCTTTGGTTACTCTCAGGCCACAGCAGTCAGTCAGGATTTTGTTGAGTAATCAAAGCTGAATCCGTACACGGTAGGGTCAGTTAAGGATGTTTGCTTTGGGTGACAGCCTACTTTTGGTCTCTTATTAAATTATTATCTGAGTACTAAGGTTTATCAACTGTTTTCTTCCTTTTCCTGGAAAAGGCAATGGATGCAAGCGCCCTGATTTCCAAAATCTGAACCTAGCTGGTACAACATCAGGGCTGGGTCATGACTCAGTGGCTTTGAAGCTGTCACACTGTCATTTTGCCTAACCGTGGCTTTGAAGATTAGCCAGAGCTCGCTTTGAAGAAACTTTCCGTCAGTGTTGTGAATACTACTTGAAAAGCCCATAGCATTTGGTTTAATGTTGCAGTTGCAAAAACACTGACAGTTCCTATCGAATAGAGCTGTTGAGTCATGTGACTGAAGACGGTTTTGGGGAACCCGGTGCATGTTCTGAACCTGTAATGGGCAGTGTTTGCTCACCAGGGCTAGCTCTTGCTGACTTGGTCCTGTGCCCGGATGTAGGGGTTTTGTTTGCGCTCTTTCTGGATTGTGCCAGGTTGTACATAGCCCCAGGTGCCCCAGAGAAGCCAGGGCAGACAGAAGCGAAGGGCAGGGGGTGTAACCGGCATGCCGTAGGCACAGTCAGATGGGCAGGGGGTGTCACCAGCATGCCGTAGGCACAGTCAGATGGGCAGGGGGTGTCAGCAGCATGCCGTAGGCACAGTCAGATGGGCAGGGGGTGTCAGCAGCATGCCGTAGGCACAGTCAGATGGGCAGGGGGTGTCAGCAGCATGCCGTAGGCACAGTCAGATGGGCAGGGGGTGTCAGCAGCATGCCGTAGGCACAGTCAGATGGGCAGGGGGTGTCACCAGCATGCCGTAGGCACAGTCAGATGGGCAGGGGGTGTCACCAGCATGCCGTAGGCACAGTCAGATGGGCAGGGGGTGTCACCAGCATGCCGTAGGCACAGTCAGATGCAGAGGTGGCAGGACCTTTTGGACCACAGTGCCGCGGCAGACCCCTCCGTCAGAGGAGCTTGTGACGTGGGCGTGGACATGTCCTGGGGCAGCGCACCCTGGGCACCACGTTTCTGGCGACTTAGACTCAAGCAGATTAACCCCATGAAGGACGCCCATGAGGGTTGTCGTCCCCAAGTCTTCTGAAAAGTGGAGGTCAAGCAAGTTTGAGTTGGTTAGCCAGGCCCAGGCCGGACTGGATCATGTCTGAACCAGGAGTTGACTGCTGGGCCTCAGGGGTGTCTGAGTTGTGCCGCCAGGGCAGCTCCTGAAGACTTAGCTCAGGGGGAGGTCCTGGAGCTGCTGCGCACAGCCTGGCACCAGGCCGGGAAAGCCGCCCCGCAGTAACTGGGCTGAGGAACCAGATCCTCTAGAGATGGGGGTGCTTGGCTGGGCGGGTAGGTCACGCCTGTAATCCCAGCACTTTGGGAGGCCAAGGCAGGCAGATCA
The DNA here is from genome assembly GCF_049350105.2 of Macaca mulatta. Lineage (NCBI taxonomy): Eukaryota > Metazoa > Chordata > Mammalia > Primates > Cercopithecidae > Macaca > Macaca mulatta. The sequence continues at coordinate 126,990,066 of NC_133420.1, read as the reverse complement.
CTTGAGGTCAGGAGTTCAAGACCAGGCTGGCCAACATGGTGAAACCCCGTCTCTACTAAAAATACAGAAATTAGCCGGGCGTGGTGGCGGGTGCCTGTAATCCCAGCTCCTCAGGAGGCTGAGGCAGGAGAATTGCTTGAACCCGGGAGATGGAGGTTGCAGTGAGCCGAGATCGTGCCACTGCACTCCAGTGTGGGCAACAAGAGTGAGACTCTGTCTTTGGAAGAAAAAAAAAAATAAAAAGGGAGGTGCTGCCCGAGAGGGAGGGGATCAGTACTCGACTTGGGATGAAAGCCTAAGCTGCCTGTCTGACAAGTCTGGGAAGAGGCAGCTGGACACACTGCTGCCAGTTGGGAATGCCTCCGAAGTCAGATTTGGATGCTTTGAACAAGAGCCCGCTAGCCTAATGTTGCTCATGAGCCTTTGGCATTTTCATTCCACGCAAGGCGGGCCCCTCTGAGCCAGCCACCCTCCTTCCCTGTGCTGGTCAGACCAGACCATCTCCTTCCGTTATCAGCAAGTCCACGCCATCCCAGTGCACGCGAGCTTCATGGGAAAGACGTTGCCATCCTCTGAAACTGCACTGCACGGTGCTGGCAGGTGCTTTGGAGCAGCTGGGCCTGTGTCTCCGAAGCTGGGAAAGGCAGCACGGGAGCTGCCTGTGCCCGCCCTGTTCTCAGCAGCACTGGGCCTGTCTGCCCTCCACGCTGCGGCCTCTGCTGTAGATGCGGAACATAGATTTGCTCGTTTCCTTTGGCTGCTGCTGTCTCCTCTCCGCCTTCTGCAAGGATCATGGCCCATGTGAACAGCTTCCCTGAACCCCCCGGACACTCATGGGTGCTTCAGACAACCTGGGGTGGGCTGAGGGCATGGGAGGCTTTGGCCTGGCTGTGTCCCACAGGGGCCTGTGTTGTGGAGGATGAGGAGGTGTGGAGAAGGGAACGAGGAAGGAAAAACACAGGAATATTTTAAAACCTTGTTATTATCAAATAGGATACAGATAAAAGTCCAAAACTAGATTGGGCATGGTGGCCCACGCCTGGAATACTTTGGGAGGCTGAGGTGGAAGGATTGCTTGAGGCCAGGAGTTCAAGACCAGCCTGAGCAACACAGTAAGACCGTGTCTCTACCATAAATTTTAAAATTAGGTGGGTGGCACACACCTGTAGTCATAGCTACTCTGGGAAGGGGCCGAGAAGGTGAGGCAGGAGGATGGCTTGAGCCCAGGAGTTTGAGGCTACAGTGAGCTACGATCATGCCACTGCACTCCAGCCTGGGAGACAGAGAAAAACCTCATCTCTTAAAGTGCAGAACTGCCTTGTAACCATGTTTTCCTCCAAAGCCTGGTCACGTGGGCCATGCTGATCACCACTTCATCCCACCACCTCATCGCTGTCCCCAGTCACTTCCCCCCCACGACCCCAGGTGCTCCCCTCCACGCCAGTGCTGCCTTTTGAAAGAAAAGTCTTCTGAAGGATGCTCCTCCACCCACCCGCTTTCCCCCGGCACCTACAGCAAAGCCTGGTGACCGAACCCACCCGCTTTCTCCCGGCACCTACGACAAAGCCTGGTGACCGAACCCACCCGCTTTCCCCCGGCACCTACAGCAAAGCCTGGTGACCGAACCCACCCGCTTTCCCGCGGCACCTACGGCAAAGCCTGGTTACCAAACCCACCCGCTTTCCCCCGGCACCTACCGCAAAGCCTGGTTACCAAACCCACCCGCTCCCCCCCAGCACCTACGGCAAAGCCTGGTGACCGAACCCACCCGCTTTCCCGCGGCACCTACAGCAAAGCCTGGTTACCAAACCCACCCGCTCCCCCCCAGCACCTACGGCAAAGCCTGGTGACCGAACCCACCCGCTCCCCCCCAGCACCTACCGCAAAGCCTGGTGACCGAACCCACCCGCTTTCCCCCGGCACCTACAGCAAAGCCTGGTGACCGAACCCACCCGCTTTCCCCCGGCACCTACAGCAAAGCCTGGTGACCGAACCCACCCGCTTTCCCGCGGCACCTACCGCAAAGCCTGGTGACCGAACCCACCCGCTTTCCCGCGGCACCTACGACAAAGCCTGGTGACCGAACCCACCCGCTCCCCCCCAGCACCTACCGCAAAGCCTGGTGACCGAACCCACCCGCTTTCCCCCGGCACCTACAGCAAAGCCTGGTTACCAAACCCACCCGCTTTCTCCCGGCACCTATGGCAAAGCCTGGTTACCAAACCCACCCGCTTTCCCCCAGCACCTACGGCAAAGCCTGGTTACCAAACCCACCCGCTTTCCCCCGGCACCTACAGCAAAGCCTGGTTACCAAACCCACCCGCTTTCTCCCGGCACCTATGGCAAAGCCTGGTTACCGAAGGGGCAGAGCATTTGCTTGACAGCCTGGGAGTTCTGTCTTGTCATGCCTTGTCATTTTATAGTCAGGCAAGGACGCTGTCTTCCTTGCTGCCTGGCTACTATTTAGGGCAGGTAGAAGCTGAAACGAGATTCAGTCCCTGAGCCCCACGTCCTTTCTACACACTCCTGAAATTTCCAGTGAAAGGACCAGTCCCTTGGGCAAAGCTGTTAGGAGAGGGGACAGGAAAAGGGACGCCTGTACCTCAGCAGGGGATGAAAGGAGATGTGGAGTGTTTGCCGTGTGCCTCTGTGCTCAGTCACTTTCCGAGCCATGTGGAGATGGCCATGGTGCCTAGCAGGGTACTGCACACCACAGCAGTGCAGAGGGGCCCCCCTCAGGTATTCTCCATGCAAACGGGATGGGACTAAAACTTGGCTCCTTAGGCCTAAGGGCCTAGCGGCTCCTGCCTGCTTTGCCCAGTCCAGCTTTTCTGCACATCTCCTGTTGCTCCTGGAAAGCCTCTGCCTGGGCCACAAAGTTTCCTTGGACTCCAGATGACAAGAATTTCTCTAACCAGATTGCAAAAGGTTCTCGCACCCCTCACAGCTACACCTGGGCCAATCAGGCCTCTGTGGGGAGCAGCAGGGAACCACTGCCGTCTGAGCACTGTTTCTTTCTTCCTTTCCTTCCCTTCCTTTTCTTTTTTCTTTTTTTTTTTTTTGAGACGGAGTCTTGCTGTGTCGCCCAGGCTAGAGTGCAGTGGCCGGATCTCAGCTTACTGCAAGCTCTGCCTCCCAGGTTCATGCCATTCTCCTGCCTCAGTCTCCCAAGTAGCTGGGACTACAGGTGCCCACCACCTCGCCCGGCTAGTTTTTTTTGTATTTTTTTTTAGTAGAGACGGGGTTTCACCGTGTTAGCCAGGATGGTCTCGATCTCCTGACCTTGTGATCCGCCCGTCTCGGCCTCCCAAAGTGCTGGGATTACAGGCTTGAGCCACTGCGCCCGGCCCCTTCCTTCCTTCCTTTTCTTTCTTTCTCTTTCCCTTCCTCCCTCCCAGGTTCACGTCACTGTCCTGCCTCAGCCTCCCAAGTAGCTGGGACTACAGGCGCCTGCCACCTCGCCCGGCTAATTGTTTGTATTTTTAGTAGAGACGGGGTTTCACTGTGTTAGCCAGAATGGTCTCAATCTCCTGACCTCATGTTCCACCTGCCTCAGCCTCCCAAAGTGCTGGGATTATAGGCGTGAGCCACCGCACCCGGCCTGAGCAGTGTTTCTTTACAAACCTGTGCCCAATCCCAGAGGGCGGAATTAGATAACTCTGGGAGCTCAAAGCCATTTGTAAGGTAAGGAGTGCCTGTCGTGTGGCATCAACTTGTACGTAAACCCCACAGGGCTTCTGAGAGTCTCAAATGTTCTCAGACACTGAGGTAGGGTAAGACGTTTCTCCTCAAGAACCACCACCGTGCAAAGGGACTGACGGCACCTCCAGCAAGGCTGCCCTATCTGGGCACCCGTGTTGTGTGCTGCCCACCCCCCAGGAGCTGACTCACATTGACTTCAGTGTGCCTGGCACTCAAGTTGTGCGATGAACAACCTGCACAACTGTCCTGGCGGCCCACATGGATACCGGCCACTGGTCTTGCGGCAGAGCAACAGTGAGGAAAACAAAAGTATCCGAGGCAAGTTCTAAGTGAACTGACCACAACTTGCATGTTTTGCTGGTGAGAGGATGGAGGTGGAGCCAGCGGTGATGCTGGGGAAGTTTTCAGGAAGAGGGAAGGTGGATAGAAAGAAAGCAGGAGACATGGGAACGCCATGTGGCCTTTGAGGGACATGCTTGGGGAAGCGGGTCACTGTGACCAAGGTAGAAAGATGCCCCGGGAATTTTTACGGAGGCTCCCTGGCAGGGTGAGGCTGCGGGGGTGCTGCTGATTGATGAATAGACCCTGCCTTCACTGCACACCTCCAGGGGCGCCCTCCACACAGCATCTGTACACACAGCACACCTGGGGTGTGTGGCCACAGCCAGCAAGCCAGTAAGTTGACCTGTCCATGCAGCCTTCAAACATTTGGTGCGAACTTTTCTGGGGAGATGGAGGGGCCTCAGCGTCCATCAGACCATCTCACAGGGGCTCCCAGCCTAAGAACGTGTCAGCAGCACGGCCCTCTGCGCCTGGAATGGGCCTGCTACCAAACCAGGGCGGGTGTCAGCCTGGCCATTCCCAACTCATTCACGCCCGGGCCCACCTACAGGAAGGCCCTGGGCTGATGGCTCAACACCCAGCGGAAGAACGAGGCAGACACACCTGCTGCGAGGCCTCAATTGCACCGGAGAGAACTTGCGGTGGGCCACGGGCGTGTCCAGGAGAGCCCTTCCCCGCAGGTCTAGTCCCTGTGGATCCCCAGCCAGATGAGAAGCCGGTCTAGAAAGGTGACAGCCTGGGACAGCCAACCATCGCTGGAAAAGGGAGGAGACGGACGGGGCTGTACTCACCACCGCCACAGGGCCTGCCTCCGGGCTTGAGTTTGTGTGGACGGCAAGGGCTTGTTTCGCTGGCCTCTAACTCTCAACCGCAAGGCGAACTTGGGTTGGGGCCCAGAACGGCCGCGAGCCGTCACCCTCCAGCCTGGCCAGTGAGTGCTGAGCGGACACAGCGGCGGCTCGAGGACGTGCCACCCGCGGGGCTGCCAGGGCGCTCCGTGCGTCTCGCTCCCGCTGGGTCCCGGCTGACCCCGCACTGCAGGCGCAGGCACCGGGGACCCCGCAGGCTCCACGGCCCCGGCCACCCTGAAGTCCCCGCTGGAGGAGGCGCGGCGGACCCGCTCCGGGGACCCCGTCTCTCCGAGAAGCCCCTTCCTCTGCCCTCCGGCCCCAGAGACAGCAGCGTGGCGGCTTCTCTGTCCCGTGTGCTGCGCAGGACAAGCGGCCCGGGAGGAGGGAGCCGTTCCCGGCGGGGGGCAGCAGCAGCCCGGGCCGGGGACACGCGTGGGGCCCGGACCGTCCGCTGGCACCGAGTCGGCGGGTGCGGGGACCCCAGACACGCCGCGTTCCCCGGAGTCCCGCGCCCGGGAGAGCGGCCCCGCCTGAAAAGACATCTTGGTTAATACAGAGACACGCCCAGGGCCAGGAGAAGCCACTGTCCTCCCAGTCCCACCGCTACAAAGCCCGCGGCCGCCCTCCCGCGCCAAGTCCTTCCCCCTTTAGAAACAGACGTGGCCCCGCAGAGCCCCCGCGGCCGGCCGGGGCCCCTCACCCGGGATTTCGGTGTGGACAGAGCACGCTCGTCCCGAAGGCGGCAAAGCCAGGCAGACCGGCTGCCAGAGTCAGGCGGGGTTAGAGGCGGGAGGCCCCCCACTCCCACGCGGGCCAGGGACCCCCGAGGTGCTGGGAAGGAACCCAGGAGGCTTTGCTCGGGGGGACCCATTTCTCCCCCAGTAAACGGATAGGGACCGTGAGGCGCGGACGGAAGGGCAGGCTGTGCCAACCGCTTGGAAGATAAAAATGCCCCAAATCAATGTGGAAAAGCTGAAGCCAGGACGACACGCAGGACAGTGAGCGCGACCCACGGCGCTGAGGCCCGCGTCCTGCTCTTAACTAACAGCTCACCGGCGTCACAACAGCGGCTAACGGGAGAGGAGCGGGCAGCGGCGACTGTGCATTTTCACTTCTCCTGGACAACATTTTTGTTATCAGGCACAACATATATGGCTCTTAGCGTGTGCCAGACACTTGTTCTCAGCTATGAAAAATATTAACTACTCATTTCATCCTCACACAACCCTGTAAGATGGATATTGCCATCCCCACTTCAGAGAAGGAACGGGTTTAGGGAGCCGAAATCACTCCGCCCAAATCGAAGTGGCAGCGCTCAGGTTTGCCAACAGCCTGGGCCCAGAATGCACGCTCTCAACAGTTCTACCGACGCTGCTTTTTCACAGTGTGCAGCAAGAGCTTTAACATCTTACAAATTTTTGACCCAGAAATCCCCTCTGTAAGAATTTATCCTAAGGAAATAGCCAGCACCGCCCAGGAAGAATTTCTGTAGAACAGGGATGCGGTGCGTGGCCGACAGCCGGGAATGCGTGACAGCTAGTCAGGGCACACTGCAGAGGAGCTAAAGGTCGTGTTCTTGGAGAATTCCTCCCTAGCTGCTCCTTTCCAATGCGCCCACAGCTGCATTAGACACACGGAGGAGGGAGACAGCAGAGTGGGTGTCACACTCCCCCAGCTAAGGCACAGCCATGTACTTCTGTTAAATCAAATGCTAGGCGCTCACTAGTCCAACTGAAACACTGAACCAAGTGAGGCTCGGCCAGTAGATCAAGGGTCCCCAAGGCCGCAGAAGTGGCGGAGCTGGGGCAAGACACGCCCAGTGGGACTTTCTCTTTCCACAGCAACTTGCATTTCAGTCCATTGAGAGGCCGCAGACAGGGGCCCTTGAATCTCCTCTCCCATGACCCAGGTTTGCCTTTGAACAACGATTCTCGAGACTTACCTTCAATGCGTGGGTCCCCGCTTCAAGGCAAAACAGTTTACGTGACCTCTTTTTAAATGTTTACACCATTACCCATGCATAAAATTATGCTGCAGGTACCAAAAATATCAGAAACTGAGGGACCGTAATCTGCTATCATTCTTTCCCCAATTCTCTAGAGAAAATGACCTAAAATATATGACAAAGTAGTGAATTTAAAGACATGCCCCGACACTGTTTTAAGCAATTTCCAATTGTTATTTTAACTCCCATACTAACTGCAAAGGTAGGAATTCTTTTCATTTCCATTTCACTTACGCAATGGAAGCAGAGGGGATCGGCACATCCCACACATGATGGCTGGGCTCCGGTCAGATTGGCTGTAGATGACAGGGAAGGAGATAAGTCTCTTAAGGACCTGGGGTCCCCGCAGCCTGCTGCTTCCCCCCGACAGGCCTGGAAGACAAAGCCCCCCAGGAGGAACAGGCATGCCTCGTGGCTTCCTCTCAAGCACTGCCTCCAAGCCAGCCCCTTGGCAGCACTCAGGGACTTCCCGGAGCAGTGTGGTGGCGCCAGCTGCCTGAGCTCTAGTGGCCTCAGGGGAAGCCGTGGAGGGGCAGGGAGAGGCCACAGCTCCCACAGAGCCAGCGTCTGCAAATGCACAGTCTGGAGGGTCATGTGTGGTGGGGAGTCGGGAGAGGGGTGAGAAGGCCAGTCTCTGGTTTTTTACTTTGGACACTTGTATCCCAGTGTGAATTCAAGCACAGCTCCTTGGGAGAACTGGATAGAACTCAACAGAACACAGGGTCTTGAGTCTCAGCAGTGAGTTGTGTGTGAGGTATGGACAATGGGCCCTTGGGGTCCTGCCCGGCACCAGAGGCAGGGCAAGTAGAGAGCGGGGGGCTGGCATCTGGGGTTGGACCGCAAGCTGGGGAGGGTGCTGGGGCCGGTGCTGCCTGACCTTGGCAGGCAAAATGCCCTGCAGGATCCCAAGGGCCTGACTTGAGTCTTATCCTCAGAGGTCTCCAGAAAGTCAAAGCTTTGTGTCCTGTGAGCTGGTGCCAGGGTGTGAGGAATGGCCTGGCAGCAGGAGCGCCTCCAGTTCACCACCTTACCTACAGAAGGGGGCTGGACTAACTTCCAGATTCAAACGCTAAAGCTCTAACCCCAGCCCCTTGAGATGTGGCTCTATGTGGACACGGGGCCTTTAACAAGGTGGTCAAGTTACAATGAGGCCATCAGTGGGCCCCAATCCAATCTGACTGGTGTCCTCTTGAGAGGGGAGTGGAGGGGAAGAGGCACCAGGGCCCCGCAGGCACTGAAGAGAGGCCCTGCAAGGAGGCAGTGCCTGCAAGCCCAGGAGAGAGGCCGCTGGAGAAACCAAGCCCACCCACAGCTTGATCGTGGACATGCAGCCTCCAGAACTGTGAGGAAACGAACTTCTATGTCAGCCATCCAGTCTGGGCGGCCGTCCTAGAAGACTTACACAGATGCCGGGTTACCTCTGCTTTATGTTCTAACCCACTGCCTACCAGAATTCAAAATGCCTGGTAAGTAACACAGTGAACAAAAAGGCTGTTGGGTTAATACTTTTAATTACATGATTGTAATTATACAATTTCCACTATTCGATATTTTGTATAAAACCAGTTACAACTCACAAGATTTTCCAATGTGACAATATGTATCAAACTACACACATATGCAAAGTTTACAGGCCATTAGGAAGCTTTATCTTAAAAATACCTTCAGGAAAATAAACATTCATTCAACCAGTTCTCTTGGCTTTAAAAAATATGATTAGAAATATACACTGTAAAAAAAAATCAAGACAATGATTGATCACTACTGATCAGTTACATTTTAAAACTTTTAATAATCTGTACATGAGTGCAGGTTAGATAAAAGTCTGCAAATTATTAATAGAAAACTGCAGTACTATCATTGGATGAACATGTCTGCTGACAATTCTACCAGGTAATTAAGGAGGTAATTTCCTACACAGTATAGGTGAATTGTCCAGTCTTTAAGCACATCTGGGGTCATCTCCGCTCAATGACGTGGAGAATACCCTGATGTCGGGAAACGGAAGGGCAGCAGCCTCTCCAGGGCAGTTTCAGCGGGAGAGAACATTTCAAGGAACAATAAAATAGGTTTTAAAAGTTGCTTTTGATGAGCACTGCTTTCCAGAATGCAATAATGATTCTTTTTTTTAATGTAGAAACAGAAGCCATGTTAAGAACAGACATCCAATGAGTGCACTGCCTCTGTGGCTCGGACGGTGACGGGGAAAGGGAATGCCTCAGGACAGTGGGCACACTGGCCGCATGACAATGCTTGGGAACTCCTCTAAAACTTGCCTAGGCCCAAGAGAGAGGTAGCAATCACCCTGTGAGAGGGCTGGAGGGGAGGGGAGGAAGGAGGTAGGGGGCAGGCTAGGGGCATCAAGCTCAGAACGGGGGAGTTCTGGAGGCCGGCAGGGCTCTGCTGGGAAGCACTGGCCACGCCAGGCCATTCTGCTCTCGCGAGGCGCCGCTCCCCACCAAGTTCTATAAAAAGCCAAGTCCGTCCGTACTTCTAGGAACCCAGTTTTGCAGATGCTCTTCCTCCGGACCATCCCTGACTCTTGATAATTTTGAGTCCCCAGAAAGCTTCAAGGGCACCTAAAAATATGCACTTCTAATTTTAATTCCATTGCAAACTGTCCCGGTGTACTTTCAGGGCTATTTAAGGCTCTTAAGTTAAGGGAATCTCTCCATCAGACAGACACAGTTTCATGTTCCATAGCAACAAGGTCTTCTGTAACAAGGACTCTAAGTCAGAACCCCAGAAGATTCTGGGTGTTTGTGGTTTCATTTGGGGAAGAGGGGAAGCATCCACTCTCATTCATAGCAGGAAGAACTTTCCATCCCTCAGACCGACACTTCCTGGATTCTAGAGACGGTCCCCATAAGTGTAACACTGTTGCTATGCACAGCTTCCCAAGTCATTTGGTTATTACAAGGAATGCTTCTTCACCAAATCACAAGTTTTCTATGACTAATTTCAGTGAACCAGTTAAATAGAAGGATTTTTAGAAAGAGCCACAGTGATAGCAATTATAGGTGGAAACCTGAGCAGGCAACATGAAGAGGCAGTTTATAAAATGAAGAAGGAATGCGGTTCCGCGGACACCCTTCCTTTTCTTGGACGAAACACCAGGAGGCGTGTCCGCCGTGAGGGAGGCAGTACTCACAAGAGCTGCGGCGCCTACATTTACTTGTTCTGACGGGACGAAAAGCCAAACTAAGAAGGGATCAGATGGAAGCGCGATTTTCACAACTACCTGGATTATTATTTATGGAACGGATGGCCTTAAAAAGGGTAAGGGGAAGAAGAGGTGCCCTGAGAATTCAATGCTTTATGCATGGCACAGTTTGAATATTTATATTGTCTCAGCTCAAAACAGCAAAAGGAATGTACCTCCTCCCACCCACATCTTACTGAAGAGTGGTCTTCCCACAGCCAAGTGGGTCTTTGTGCCTATTCATTTCCAGGGACAGAAAGCCACTGTTTTTCTGTGATCCAGTCCCCAGTGTTTAAAAGCTGGCGTGACCCCACCCCATAGTGCCTGGCAGGGAGAGTCGCTTGTTTGGCTGAGAACACGGCATCTTCCGTCTCTCCTGATGCCGGTTGTTTTCACACTTTCTTCCAAGAAAGTGCACCAAAATGGAGGCACTGCCTTTCAATTCCTTTCTGCATTAAAGACTTTAACTTGTTTCTTCCAACTGCTTTAATTTCTTGAAGTTTTGTGAAAAAGGCAGCTTCGTAAAATGGAGTTGCCTACTAGACCTGGCGCACGCCTTGTGGCTTAGGAGAGCGTTTGCTTCTTACCGCTGTCAACATCTCGGCCCTCCATGCTCCCAGCACAGGCAAAAATGGGTTAACAATCATTAAACCACCCACTGCTTGTGGAAGGAACTGAGGTGAGTACTAAATATTCTTTTATTTTGCCCCCCTGCTTTTTTTTTTTTAAGCAGCAAATCAATTCTGTTTCTGTGACTGCTTCATGGCGCTGACTCTGCTGTGTTCCAGTAGGGTGGGGGAGAAGGCGCTCTGCAGAGTTACTGGTTGTGTTCCCTAACCAAAGGCAACAGTGAGATCCAGAAGCAGATCATCGTCACTGAGATCGCAGGCCGCGTCAATGGCCTTAGGCTGATCTCATAAGGAAAAAAAAAAAAAAAAAAAATCCAATGTTACAGAGAAGGACTCTAAAAAAGCGGTAACTTTTTAAGCCGACATTATTTGGGATTGCTGTTTCCAAGGGGAATAACTGACAGTGTGTTTCCTCCATGCAAGGAAGGAAATATGATTTTAATTTGTATGACTGACAACCAAACAATGGGCAACGTCCCAGTTCTTCAGTCCCTAAAGGACAGAAAAAGCAATGACTTGCAACATCTTCCAACTCTGAAGTCAGTTTCTCCTCCTGAGTCTTCTAAAACTACCATTAATATTCTCTTGCAAGTTTTAGGTTACCAAGGTACCACCTGGTCTTACAACATGCAACAGTATTTAAATGTGGTTTTCACAGATTCTTGTTAATAAAGCACTCTTTGGTGGAAGACAAGCAGCTTGGGTACTTAACAGAGTTAACATTACAACAGTATTACAAATAGGTGAAGATGATTAAGCCAAATAGTATCAAATTACAGAAAGTACCATCTCAGTAATGCCTTTTGTATCTTTATAAATTTTGACACAGGGTCACAAGGTGAACAGAAAATAAATACATAAAAAACCTCCATCAGATCCTCAACTCTTCTGAAGGCCAGCAACTACAATGATTGCCATCACAGAGACACACGTGCACCACAGAGCAACCCGCTCCCTGGGAACCAGAGGGCTTGGGTATTTACACCTGAGACTAAATTTACAACAGCATTTTTGTCATTCAGCCTGAGAGCTGGGCCCTTCTCTGAGTCATTCACTTGCACCCAAACTCAAAGTTCATTATTGAAACTCCAGCGGACACTTTCTCCATTGATCAACTTCTTAGGTGGAAAGCAACTAAGGCTTTTGCAATTTTGTTTTGTTTTCAAATTGTGCTAATTTCTGTTGCAGTTTTCAGTTCCTAGAGTCTTCCTTCAGCTCTGGTCACAGGTTTTTACTTAACGCAAGACTGTTTTAGTCCTTGAAATGGAGAGACTACGGGGAAAAAAAAAGGATTTTTACCATGAAGTTTACACAGCGTCCAGAGGCAGTTATCAAAGACAAGGAGGGCAACATAATAAAAGTGCTGACATGCTAAAAAGTATACGCTTGCTGTGAGTTTCTAATGACAAATACTTTGGAGAAGACAACACAATATCAACCACAAAGGAAAGACAAATAGGAGAAAGGCAGGGCAGAAAAAGGTTCAGTTCTGCAAAAAATAGAAATTTAAAAAAACCAATACAAGTAAATAAAAATCATAAAAGACGGACGGGCAGAGAGGCAGCAGGGCCAGGAAAGTACCATGATGCCGCCAGGGGCACGTGCTGCAAAGCACTCGTTCTCCTTCCTTCCCTCTGAGGAACCAGGCTGTGGGAGGAGCAGGCAGAATGAAAAGACAGAGAACTGTTACTGGGTTATTTCAAAAGCCAGAATTTGGTCACAGAAAAAGCTCTGGCACCTAAGCGGTTTCCAGCGCCGCCAAGCACAGGAGACACCCCACGGGCTACCTGCCTCCGCACTCCATGATTCTCCTCCTGCCTCTCTTCTCTCCTTCCCCAGTTTATGACGCTACACTTTCAGGTCCATAACAACTTTCAGAAAACGAAACCAAAAGAAGAGTCAGAAAAACCACTTCCAATCTGGAGGGGCCCCTCGCCCGATGCTGCTGCTGCGCTCTTCAAGGAGGAGCGTTTGAATCGATTGTTTCATTTTCAGAGATCCCAACAGAGCACTGAGCCAAAAGATCCAGGTCAGCTGGTGAGACAAGTGGGAAGATATCTGGAATTTCAAAGGATCACTAATATTTTAAAAGACTGGAGAGAAACAGCATTTTACCAAGAAACATTTAGAGACAACCTTCTGGGACTCCTCTCCTGATGGACTTTGGAGACAACGGCAGTAGCCAAAAGTTAACGCCCAGAAGCAATGGAACAGGCACCCAGATCTGAGGCTCTGAGGGTCAAGAGGCAGTGGCAAGTGTGACACGGGCCAAGACACCCGAGAACACTGAAGAAGTCAGAGGTCCTAGATGCAGCTGCTCCCAACTGAAGGGCTCCTGAAAACATTCGTGGTTTTAGAGGCTAAGGAAAGAGGCCGGGCGCGATGCCTCACACCTGTAATCCCAGGACTTTGAGAGGCCGAGGCAGGTGGATCGCCTGAGGTTAGGAGTTCAAGACCAGCCTGGCCAACATGGTGAAACCTCATCTCTACTAAAAATACAGAAAGAAAATTTTTAGCCAGGCGTGGTAGTGCACGCCTGTATTCCCTCCTCAGCTATGCAGGAGGCTGAGGCAGGAGAATCGCTTGAACCTGCGAGGTGGAGGTTGTAGTGAGCTGAGATCGCACCATGGCACTCCAGCCTGGGTGACAGAGAGAGACTCTGTCTCATTTAAAAAAAAAAAAAAAAAAAAAAAAAAAAAGAGGCTAAGGAAAGAAGCTGAGCATTTCTCTCCCCACCCCCCGCAACATGAAGAATTAGGTACAGAGCACCCCAAAGTCCGGACCTTAGGTTTGGTTTGGCAGCTGCAGCAGAAAGTGATGGCTCCCAGTGATGCAACTCAAGAGTTAAAGTAACTTGTACATGACGGTTTCTTAGAAAATGAATGAGGTTATCATTTTAAAAAAAGAGCCTGCCCAAAAGAAACTGCATAAGCTAACAAACACGCACCGGCGGAAGGGCTGCGTGAAGACATGAGTGAATTCGAGCAAATGAGGTGGCTGCAGGCTCTCACTCGGAGCACGATGAAATTTCCAAGACTGTTCTAAGACAGCTCTTCACAGAGGTCACATGAGAACACTGAAAACAGGCCAATTCAATGGAGCCAATTATTCACTGGATTTATTAATTCTTAAAAGAGAAAGGTTAGCATGGATTTGTAGCTCTACCAGGAAGTGGGAAGTGGAGAAGCTCACTCGCTCCCTCTCCAGACTCGGGGAAGGGAATGAGAAGGTGCCACAGAGAGCCCTGGCAGGACCGAGGGCCACACAGGCTGTCTGGCGGCCGTCCCAGACCTGTGGCCACATGAAATTTAGGTTTCGATGGGGCACAGCCTCAAGTGGATACACGAGGGGATAGTCACCTTCTGTGAGAAACTGCGGCACCTTTTCCCAAAGACAAATAGTGAAGACATCACTCCTATTTTTTCAGCTGCTGCAAGTAATTGCTCTTTTGAGGTTTTTGAAAAAGTTCCCCAAAGCTGAAGAGCCTCTCAGTAAACCCAAAAATCAAAAGCGCCAATTAAGTGCAAAGCGAGTTTGGGTGGAGTCTTCATCCTGGATGCCAAGGAACATGAAAAGGGGAGGTCAAGTTCCTATGAGCCACAGAGATGATGACAAGCCAGCAGGAACTGGCAACCCTGGTGCCTTGCAGCTTGTAGGGATGAAAGGACCCCAAAAGGGTGCTCTATTTTTTTTTCTACTGCTGTTTAAAGATTTCACTCAAAAATTTATTCAAATTTAGCTCATACTATTGTGCCCAGAATCAGACCATGCACCAACATACTAACTCCCTCATTACCCTCCAACCAGAAATGAATACGATTCAGTAGGATATTATGAACAATATTCAGTAGGATAAAAGCTCCAGGCTACAGCTTGGCTGACTCCAATTCTTAAAAACTATACATAATTTATTTGCTTTTCTTTTGTAAGCTGCAGGTGGATAACAGGTAAGGTGATGTGCACACAGGCCGAAGCCCCAAAAGAGGCACAAAGAAAGAACCCGCTTAGAGGAAGGTGAGCCCCAGTTAATCCTCACTGTTAGGCTCCTTTTGCTCTCCACATCATCTCTGAAAGTCCATCCTGGAATTTAAAGGAAGTCTTTTTGGTTTTCAGAACTATCCAAAATTCCTGGAAACTGCTTTGGGCCATTTCAACATTCAGTCCAGATCACTGGCTCTGAAATCTCCCTTAGGACCCTCATATCATCCCTGCCAGGGGCCTCAGGCAGATGCTTGCTGCAACCAGGAACCACTTCTCCAGAGAGGCAGGAGTTCCGGTCACCAGACTGACATGGAAACGCAACAAGACCTAGATAGAAAAACAGAGGCAAGGCCAGCCCTTCCTCCTCAAAGGAAGACGGTATGACCTGGCAAGCACCGGCCAGGCTCCCGGACTCTACTCCTCTGTAACCTAAAAAGCATAATCTAAAAAAGCAAACAGCAGAATTAAATGTGCAAGACACACCAGGCTGTAATAAAAACCTGAGCGGCCAGGCGCGGTGGCTCATGCCTGTAATCCCAGTGCTTTGGGAGGCTGAGGCAGGTGGATCATTTGAGATCAGGAGTTTGAGATCAGCCTGGCCAAAATGGTGAAACCCCATCTCTACTAAAAATACAAAAATTAGCCAGGTGTGGTGGTACATGCCACCCACAAGTAGTAATCCTAGCTACTTGGGAGGATGAGGCAGGAGAATGGTTTGAACCCGGAAGGCGAAGGTTGTAGTGAGCCGAGATAACACTATTGCACTCCGGCCTGGGCAATTCCATGTCAAAGAGAGAAAAACAAAAAGCCTGAGTACTCATGCACTCATACCTAAAAAGGATACACCCCTTCAAGACATGTCAAAATTAACTAATTAACTGTCATCAACAATAGGCTTTTTATTTGATTTTTTTTTTTGAGACGGAGTCTTGCTCTGTCACCCAGGCTGGGGTTCAATGGCGTAATCTCGGCTCATGTAAGCTCTGCCTCCGAAGTTCAAGTGATTCTCCAGCCTCAGCCTCCTGAGTAGCTGGGATTACAGGCACCCGCCACTGCACCCAGCTAATTTTTGTATTTTTAGTAGAGACGAGGTTTCACCATCTTGGCCAGGCTGGTCTTGAACTCCTGACCTCATGATCTACCTGCCTTGGCCTCCCGAAGTGCTGGGATTACAGGCATGAGCCACTGCACCTGGCCTGAATTAACAGTTTGGCTCACCTAAAAGTATCAGTTGAAACACTCCCATTTCCCTTCATTTATTGTAAAAAAATTGGAAAATAAGATGATAAAAAAGAAAAAAAAATCCCAACTGTCCCACCAACCAGAACTTTTATTAGTATCATAGCATATTTTCCTTTGTCTTATTTCTATACATATATAGACACTTATTCATCTATAAATACAGATGTATTGTAGGTATATAAATATTTACACATCTCTGTATTTCTATACTACATAGTATACTTACACTTACAAAATTACAGTCATACTTCAGATTTTTTTTTTTTTTTTTGAGACAGAGTCTCGCTCTTTCACCCAGGCTGGAGTGCAGTGGCGCGATCTCGGCTCACTGCAACCTCCGCCTCCCATGTTTAAGCAATTCTCCTGCCTCAGCCTCCCGAGTAGCTGGGACCACACGTGCCCGCCACCACGCCCGGCTAATTTTTGTATTTTTAGTAGAGATGAGGTTTCACCATGTTGGCCAGGCTGGTCTCAAACTCCTGACCTCAAGTGATCCACCCACCTCGGCTTCCCAAAGTGCTGGGATTACAGGCGTGAGGCACTGCGCCCGGCCCATACTTCAGAATTGTTATGCATGGCTCTTTTCACTCATTGCTTCGTGCACTAAACTGTATGACTCCCAATTCATTTGGCATAATGTAACAATCTTGAGCCCACTTCCTGTTTCTCACTGTTAGAGATAACACTCCGCCGCTGTTCCAATGTACCTAAATCTTTGACCTTTGGTCAGCATTTCTCTAATATTCTTCTCAAGTAGAATCAAAGAGTAAAGAAATAGGAATATTTGGTACATTTCTAATGAAAAATTTTAAATCCTAGAATCATAAGTCAGTGCCTGACAGTCCTCAAATCCTCATGCCGGGGCACTGCTGCGTCCTCATGTGAGTGTAAGTGTGCAGTAAGGTTGTGCAAAACAGACAGTGACGAGGAAACACGGCAGAGCTGAACGAGTCCTCCAAATGCGAAGCACACAGAGCTCCCAGCTCTGCCAAGGGTCCCTCGGGAGACTGGCTGCTTTGCACTGGGGACTAATTTTACACTGATAAGGCCCTGAGGCCCAAAGCCTCAGATACACAGGGCAGGGAAGCCGAAGAGAAGCGGGGCACATGTGCAGGACATTTTAAAGTCTGGTTCTGATTATCTTCAGGTCACTCACGTCTGTTAGAAGAGATCGTTTTTACCAGGAGAACAGAAACAGGACTGCATGGGCGGCCAACACCAGGCAAAGATGAAAAGATGCCCTCTTCTACTCCTGAGCCCTCTATCCCCACTTCCACTCCTGGGCTATCTATTCTCTCTTCAGATGGGATCTGTTATCAGAATACTTTAAAAATGGCATGTCTACTTCATGAGAAATACCCAAAGACAACAGAGTCACCGACGTGGTCACAGAACACGTTGGTTTTGCGAAATTTTGCCTCCACTTACTGAAGACAGTGCTGACAGTGAAAGAACTAGTGCCTCCCGTGTGGGCTGTGGCCAAGAGGACAAAGAGTCACTAGGCAGAGAAGGATCCTCAGACTCTCTAGAGTTACCTCATGTAACTCACTCACACTCATTTCAGCTAATCGTCCAGCAGTGATGCTGTGTCATGTCCACCATCACACTCATTTCAGCTAATCGTCCAGCAACGATGCTGTGTCATGTCCACCATCACACTCATTTCAGCTAATCGTCCAGCAATGATGCTGTGTCTGATATGCACTAGAATGATGTCCTCCAAGTCCTGACAGCCAGCTCTGGAAATTCTTAATTTAAAAACTTTCCCATATCACGACCCAGACACCATATTTCCAGTGTCGAGAATTACTTCTGAAATACAAAACGAAAGCCTACATTAAAATGGTCCAGATTTTCTTAGATAATGAACAAGTAACACACAGACTCTACTTTCTCCTAATTTCATGTCAATCTTCAGAGGTAGGGCCCAAATATTAAACTGGAAAGCCAATGCTTGCAACTTTTCAGAAGAGTAGGATTCTTTTCTCACCTTTTAACACTGCTTTTCCTTGAAGCAGATCTGGTGGTTCTTTTAGTAATGCCTGCACTGCCAGAAATGTTAGGTTCAGATGTTTTACAGCTCTGAACACTGGATTGAAGAATTACTCTGAAAATAGTTGGAAAAAAATAAGATTACATTCACTGAAACCATTTGCAAATACTTGACAGAGGAAAGTATTTTTGCACTTTAGTGCAAATTATCTTGAGAATTGAGAGGATTTTCCATCAACACATTTACCAAAAAAAGGTGAACACATTTTTACATCAAGGCCTTTTAAAATGAAGCGTCTCATTTCTCTTTGAAGGCTACACAAAGATAACCGGAGGGCTTTGCTTCTGGAAGGTGAATGACTTGGCATTTTAAGCAATTCCCACACCAAAGAAATTCACCAGCCAAACAAATCTTTCTGCCCAACAAAAGCAAAAGTAGCTTCTCAGACTTTCAGTCATGAAACAAGACACCATTAAGAAGCCCAAATTCTAAAGAATAGGAACATAAAGTCAGGAAATAACTATACAATATTTACTCTTCAAAGCTGTAAGTATGGGTAATAATCCACTAAATCAATACTAATTTTATGTAACATTTCAAAATTTTAGAAAGTGTTTAAGCAAAATATGAGTTTCGTCTGGATTATAACACTTACTAAATCTCCAAGTGCCACTATAATGAAAGTGAAAACACTTAAATTTTGAAAAGCTTGCCTTAATTAAACTCTAAAAAGCTTGAGAAACTGGTGCCTATGAGAGTAGACTGCCCAGGAGGAAGTACACGATGAATCAGAAAAGAACACCCTGAGATAAAGGCCACATGGAATGTCCTTTTAGAGGCAGATGGTCCTCTGACTTTTTTTTCTTTAAATTGTCATAGGGAAAATAGCAGAAGACATCAAAAGATTTTATATGCAATTCTTTTCTTTTCTTTTTTTTTTTTTTGAGACAGAGTCTTGCTCTGTTGTCCAGGCTGGAGTGCAGTGGTGTAATCTCGGCTCACTGCAACCTCCACCTCCCAGGTTCAAACGATCCTCCTGCCTCAGCCTCCTGAGTAGCTGGGACCATGGGCGCCCACAACCTCACCTGGCTAATTTTTGTATTTTTAGTAAAGATGAGGTTTTGCCATGTTGGCCAAGCTGGTCTCGAACTCCTGACCTCAGGTGATCTGCCCACCTCAGCCTCCCAAAGTGCTGGGATTACAGGTGTGAGCCACCACGCCAGGCCTATATGCAACTTTTTTCTTCAAGAGATAATCAATGACAAACTAAACACATACACACACATTTATAGATACCAACTTTTAATTTTCTGAAAGAGAAAACACTGACTTAAGCTTTATTCTCTCCTATTCAAAACATAAAGGTGAGAAAGCCAGTAACAACTTATGAGAACCCAGCTCAAAAGAGTAAAAAGGAACCATTACCAATCAGTGGGCATCCCACCTCATAGGCCTCAGCTACCACCATGCTGGCTAATATACCAAAGACAGGGCCTTAAAATATGCTAAGATTAATACATTTCTACAACCTTAGCATCACCCAAACCAAAGCATATCCAACACTTAGTGAAATGCTAAACGTCTCATCACTGAAAAAGCAACAAGAGGCTGGGCATGGTGGCTCACGCCTGTAATCCTAGCACTTTGAGAGGCCAAGGCGGGTGGATCACAAGGTCAGGAGTTCAAGACCAGCCTGGCCAAGATGGTGAAACCCTGTCTCTACTAAAAATACAAAAATCAGCCGGGTGTGGTGGCAGGTGCCTATAATCCCAGCTACTCAGGTGGCTGAGGCAGGAGAACTGCTTGAACGCGGGCGGCACAGGTGGCAGTGAGCCAAGATTGCACCACTGTACTCCAGCCTGGGCCAAAGAGCGAGACTCCATCTCAAAAAAGAAAAAAAGCAACCAGAGCAGAACCTGGAGCTTGTCTGGGCCAGCGGTCCAAGCCTTCTGGGGAGAAGGCGGGGCAGTTTTCCCCACTGTTTCACTTTACTCATGCCGGATTTCTGACGGACCCTTGAAACTAGCTTTCTGTCTCACAGAGGGATGTGAATCCTGGATAAATCAGCCAATGTTTGGTTCAGAAATTCTCCTAGAGTGTGATCATCTGATACGTTGCATGTTCTAACACAACAGACAAAGGCGCTGGGTGTGGTGGCTTATGCCTATAATTCCAGCACTTTGGGAGACCAAGGCAGGAGGATCACTTGAGGCCAAAAGTTCGAGACCAGCCTGGTCATTTTAAGCAATTCCTACACCAAAGAAATCCTCCAGCCAAACAAATCTTTGTGTTCAAAAGTAAAAGTAGCTTCTCAGATTTTCAGCCATGAAACAAGACACCATTAAGAAGCCCAAATTCTTAAACATAGTGAGACGTCCTCTCTACAAAATAATAATAATAATAATTAGCTGGGCGTGGTGGGGCGTGCCTATGGTTCCAGCTACTTGGGAGGTTGAGGTAGGAGGATCACCTTGACCTTGACCTCTCAGGGTCAAGACTGTAGTGAGCCATGTTTGTGTCACCGATCTCCAGCCCGGGTGATTGAGACTCTGTATTTAAAAAAAAAAAAAAAAAAAAGAGTGTATGTGAAGACTTAATTGTAGGATTAAAGGCAACTATTACCCTGGCTTGTGAATTCTACTTCTAAAAACAAAGGATTATTTTTAAATTCTTTTTTTTCTTTTTTTTTTTAAGAGACAGGGTCTCACTCTGTTGCCCAGGCTGGAGTGCAGTGACGCAATCATAGCTCACTGCAGCCTCAAATCCTGGACTCAACTGATCCTCCCACCTCAGCCTCCAGAGTAGCTGGGACTACAGGTACATGTCGCCACACCCAGCTAACTTTTTTAGTTTTCATTTTATAGAGATGGAGGTCTCGCTATGTGACCCATGCTGGTCTCAAAATCCTGGCCTCCGTGATTCTCTTGCCTCGACCTTCCAAAGTGTTGAGATTTGTAGGTATGAATCAGCCTGCCCATCCCTAAAAATTATTTGTTTATATAAAGTGAAGGGAAAATATTTATTCATCTCTGCTAAAAATCTGAATATAGAATTTTGCATGAAACAAAACAAACCGCTGCTGCTTCACTGCTACTTCCCAAGCCCAGGCCAGCACTGGCACTGCCACAGCTCTCACGCTCCCCTGGGCCGCTGCCTCATGCACGGGGAAAACGAGACTCCTGTTGGCTCTTTTTTGAAATACAACACCTACTTCTCAAATTATTTGAGGCCATGGTTGGCCAAAAGTACAGACAACAATCACACTGCAAAATAATTAATCTGAGGAAAACACAAGAGCTGATACACTGCCTGCTTAGGAAATCTGAATCCTGATTTCTCAAATTAACTAAGACTGAAGTGTTGAAATGGCATTCAAAACAAGACACTACGGCTCAATCGTGCAGCCATTCTTAGGCTGCTGGAAAACATCTTTTAAAAAGTATTTATTTCTCTATAAAATTAGTGTAAAGTGAACTAATATAATAACAATATTAAACAGCTAGTAATTTCTGTGGAACTTTAAAACCAAGAGAATGATAGAACTTGAGTGTGCTAATCATACCAGGGAAGATTCCAGTTATTTGCACTGACAACACAGTATTTATCCTAACTGCAGGTTACGCACTGATGAAGTCGGGGTGGGGGTAGAACTCCACTGAGCTATCACCAGTGACAGTGCACACCACCTGACAGGCACCAGAGGGTGACGCGTTGCCTCTGCCACAGAGAACCCGGGCACTCGCTGCCTTCTGCCTCCCAACCCAGGCCAGGCATGGCTTTGCAGAGCAGCATGCAGCAGATGCAATTTCTTCCTTCCCATCTCCCCTGACAAAATCCTCTGTCCTACCTACCTCTTGCCTGTACTGCAGTTCACCACCTTCTCTGCAGCATCCTTGGAGCCTCGGTACTCTGAGACTTCAGATACAGTGAAATCTGCAACCCGAGGAACACAGCCAAGCCAAAAACTAAAAAGCCAGGTCTGGAACATAAATGTCCAATTCCAAGAAAACAATCCATCAGGACAACTATGCACTATGTACTGGCTGTCCACTCCGGACACTACAAGAGCATGCACAAAGGTGACCCTGAGGCCCTGCTGCCTTCAGACAAGCCTTTCCCACTATCTCCGGGTCTGACTCAGGAGCCTGAAGTGTTGTTATGGCCTAATTCTCCAGGCATGCCGCATAACGGGAGCTTTTCACTGGAAACAACTGATCAAACGATGCCATGCCACCTGCGTCCGCTGCCAGCAGAGGTGGGTGGTGCTGATGGTGGATGGTGGCACTCAGGAGTCACCAACTTACAAATGAAACCCTTTGGAAAGAAAGTCATGGGGTGCTACAAAGATGATACTGATTAACACCACTGTAACTGTCACAAGTTTTTTTTTTTTTTTTTTTTTTTTGAGACACAGTCTTGCTCTGCCGCCCAGGCTGGAGTGCAGTGGCGTGATCTTGGCTCACTGCAAGCTCTGCCTCCCGGGTTCACGCCATTCTCCTGCCTCAGCCTCCCGAGTAGCTGGGACTACAGGCGCCCGCCACCTCGCCCGGCTAGTTTTTTTGTATTTTTTAGTAGAGACGGGGTTTCACTGTGTCAGCCAGGATGGTCTCGATCTCCTGACCTCGTGATCCGCCCGTCTCGGCCTCCCAAAGTGCTGGGATTACAGGCTTGAGCCACCGCGCCCGGCCTGTCACAAGTTTTTTGCTTCTGAAAATTCCAAATAATTAGTCAGGCTAAACTGAATACTCTGCTTGGGTCTAGAAATACCACGGCAAACGTCATTAACAACAATAACAGGAGGTATAGTTTACATGGAATACTGAAAGCAAAGAGCCTGATAGAGACCGTTTTTAAACTTACCCTGGGAATGATCATTCAACCACAAAGTGCCTAAGTATTATTAGCAACTGTTCCACCCATTCGGAACATCTCTGCCACTTGCAACAGTTTGAGAAGAATAAATCTAAGTAGTGCATGATGCTTTTGAGTCAGAATATGTGGCAATCAAAGCTGACTAAGAGAAGTAAAGGAGAAAACACCCAAAAGGTTGATCTATCTCAGAAATACAGCAGGTCTGAATGCGCGACAATAAGCTTTTATTTGTAAGATATTCAAGAAAATGCCATCAATAGGAGCAAGTTAAGCAGGTTTTGCCTAATTCTGAAGAGTGAAATCAGCTTGATTTTTAAATCTTTCTCAGCTATGTGAAAATACTCAATGAAACCACAAAGTACCAGAGTTGGTTGCAATGGAATTTTTCTTTGGAAGAGATCTTGCAAGGAACTTTTGCATTCTTTCATAACTTCCAAGTCCAAGAGGAGAAAAGAGAAGAAATTCTTAAAATATGAGTTAAGGGGAAAGCTTGAGAGAAGGAAGAATGCAGCTCAGACACAGGAGGGTGGCGGTGGACCCCGTGACGCAGGACATACCCGCCTTCTGGGGGTCTTCAACAGGTTGCTCCCCAAGTGGGCCTCTTGCACATTCTTCTGCAGAAATAAAGCCTCTTCGCTGTTAAGGTCTTCATTTCAAAGATAAAAGATCTCAAGAGAATACAAATTTGCTGCTATCAGCCTAATAAAGGCATTCTGGCTATGTTTGGGCAAGGAGAAAAGCGGGAGCAATGACCGTCATATGGGAATGCACCAACTTCAACAGGCGGCCTCAGCTCCGACCTCCTACCTTCATTTAGTATCAAGTGCTACACACTGTACTTACTGTATTCCCTAAAGGGGAGGAGGAAAATGAGACAGAGCAGGACATTCTGCACACTAGAGAGAAGACTTATGAGAGAGCTGCTGTACAACGGCAGATTTCGAGGCTACAAAATCACATATTTAATGAAAGTAGATCAGTGGGGAAAATGCTTCCTTGCTAGATTGGGAAGGACATACTCAAGACACAGAAACAACTAGAGGAAAACTGTATAGCCAACCAACAAAAATAAAACCACCCCAATTATCCCAAGCTAACTAACTACTTTTGATAGGGAAGAAAACCTGTTTCAGTGTCTTCATTTATCAACTGCTATTTTGAAATATCTGTTAAGGATAAGCATAACTTTAAAACAAGATATGTTACTTTTAATATCCTTTCTATAGAGGAACAGTGAAGCCCACCTTCCCTCCCCACCACCATCCCATTAATTGAAAAGATTCAGAAAAAGAACCTTTGAAAATAGGCAAACCAACAAAGCTAGGAGCTGACAAGGAGAAAAACATGCATTGTGGGAACCACACTAGGCACCAGAAGTAAGCAACGGCAGAGAAACAGAACGGGACACTTACAGCAGCTATCTGTCAGGGGGTCCTGATGGCTACTGTGTTCTGAAACCATCGAGACAGAATAGCAGGATGGGAAGAATGTAGTCACAAACAATCCACCAGATGACAACACTACACAGTGCAGAGGTCAGCACAGCTAGGGGACATCTGGAAAGGGGTGAAGGGGAAAGAACAGATGTTCAAATTGGGAAGCCAAAATAAATTACGCAATCATCAATCAATCAATCAATCAATCAAGCCATATGTAATTTTAGACACCCTAAAAGCCCAAGACAGCAACAGGGATACAAAGGGGCGGTCCACAAGGATGGAGTTTTGCCATTTTATGTTGGAGAACAAAATGCTGTGTTTAAACAGGTTTGATACTTGGGGACTCAGTCACTAGTTACATAACTACCCCATGGTAATTTAACTTTATGATACTGAAATCAGTCATAGATAAATGATTGAGGTTCTTCAAAAAGCACAAGATGTGCACACACAGAAAACTAAACCAAACCATAATGGGCAAAGGAGGCAAAACCAGATAACCAAAACCGAACAAACAAAAAACACAAAACCCCAGACCAGTTAACAAAATCACAGGAGGCACAACTAAAAATGAACGTAACACAGCAGAACTGATCTCATTTCAATGGAATCACTAACTCCTGAGTCATCCAGGAAGCTAAGGGAATGGCACATTTTTATAATACGGTTCACATTTAACCAAGGGCAGCACAAAATGAGCAAAATTTCACTGAAGTATGCATACTATAGATTTTTCTTAGTTGTTTTCTGCACTCACTTTCTTCATACTAGTTGGCTTTCAGCTTGGGGTTTTTTATTTTTTAATTATTATAATTTTTTGAGATGGAATCTTGCTCTGTCACCCAGCCTGGAGTACAATAGTGTGATTTTGGCTTACTGCAAACTCCGCCTCCCAGGTTCAAGCAAATTCTCCCACTGCAGCCTCCTGAGTAGCTGGGATTAGAGGTGTGCACCACCACGCCCAGCTAAGTATTGTATTTTTAGTATGGGGTTTCAACACGTTGGCCAGCTGGTCTCAAACTCCTGACCTCAGGTGATCCACCTGCCTCGGCATCCCAAAATGCTGGGATTACAGGCATGAGCCACTGCACCTGGCCTCTTTTTCATTTTTAAGAAATGGGTCGGCCGGGCGCGGTGGCTCATGCCTCTAAGCCCAGCACTTTGGGAGGCCAAGGCAGGCGGATTACCCGAGGTCAGGAGTTCGAGACCAGCCTGTCCAACATGGTGAAACGCCTTCTCTACTAAAAAAAATTACAAAAATTAGCCAGGTGTAGTGGCATACGCCTGTAATCCCAGCTACTTGGGAGGCTAGGGCAGGAGAACTGCTTGAGCTCGGGAGGCGAAGATTGCAGTGAGCCGAGATCATGCCACTGCACTCCAGCCTGGCCGACAGAGCAAGACTCTGTCTCAAAAAAAAAAAAAAAAAAAAAGAAAGAAACAGAAGGTACTGCTCTGCTGCCCAGGCTGGAGTGCAGTGGCGTTATCATAGTTCACTGTAATCTCCAACTCCTAGGTGCAAACAATCCTCCGACATCAGCCTCCTGAGTAGCAGCTGAGACTACCTGTTCATGCCACCATGCCCAGTTAGTTTTTTGTTGTTGTTGTTGTTGTTTAATTTTTTTGTAGAAACAGAGTCTCACTATGTTGGCCAGGCTGGTCTCCAACTCCTGGGCTCAAGTGATCCTCCTGCCCTTGAACTCTCAAAGTGCTGGGATTACAGGCATGAGCCACTGTGTCCAGCCTCAGCTTGGTGTTTCTCAATCCATTGACCTGGGTTCTAGCAGCAAGGAAGGAAACCTCCTCCCGTTTAGAAGGGCAGAAGCTCCTTCCAGTGACTGCACTTCCACATGGTTACCTGGATACATCTGTGACCAAATACTAGAGCCGCTACTGAGCATGTGCCACGTGCGTGGTACTGCTGATCAATTTGGAAGCGACTGATTTGGCTTATCATGTCATTTTTATTGTTGACCTCATCACTGTCATCATTAAAAATTCCATGTCAGGCCAGGTGCAGTGGCTCACGCCTATAATCCCAACACTTTGGGAAGCTGAGGCGGAGCAGATCACGAGGTCAGGAGTTCGAGACCAGCCTGGCCAACATGGTGAAACCCCATCTCTACTAAAAATACAAAAATTAGCGATACGTGATGGTGGGCGCCTGTAATCCCAGCTACTCAGGAGGCTGAGGCAAGATAATCACTTGAACCCGGAAGGCGGAGGCTACACTGAGCCAAGATTACGCCATTGCACTTCAGCCTGGGTGACAAAGCAAGACTCTGTCTCGGAAAAAAAAAAAAAACGTACATGCCAGGCATCTTATATTGTAGAAAGGGATTAGACTAAAGGGTGAACTCGAAATACAAGCTAACCTCACCCCACAAGTTATACCTACACCATCTTATTTAATCTTCCCACACAAAAAAAACAAGCCTACTAATATATATATTAAGATCACAGGGGTGAACATTTAAACGGAATGAATAAATGGCCTGAGAGCACTAGAAAACTCTCTACCCATCCCAGGCTTCACTTTCAGTTCCTTAAAGGCAGAACAGCCTGAATGTCCAGGTGTCAGCATTATAGATGGTTATTTGTTCCTCTAGTAAACCTCATGGCTAAAGAATTACTTTCCATTGCTAACACACACACCCATCTCCAAACCTGCCAAAACCATCAGTATGCAGAACGACAGGCCTCATGGCTCAAGTTATGAAATCTACCAAATCCATTTTAGCACAGACAATATACTTGTCATCACGTCCTGAAGATCAGCTCAATGTCAATGGTGCCACGTGGTTTACTGTCATCACTGTAGTCAGGATTAGACAGGCTGAGCAAATGGCCATTTTACAATTGATAAAAAACTTAAACTCTCCCCCAAAACTGACCATTTATAAAAGAGAAACCGGCCAGGCGCTGGTGGCTCATGCCTGTAATCCTAGCACTTTGGGAGGCTGAGGCGGGTGGATCACTTGAGGTCAGGATTTCGAGACAAGCCTGGCCAACATGGTGAAACCTTGCCTCTACTAAAAATACAAAAAATTAGCTGGGTGTGGTGGTGCACACCTGTAATCCCAGATACTCGGGAGGCTGAGGCAGGAGGATCATTGGAACCCGGGAGGCGGAGTTTGCAGTGAGTCGAGGGCATACCACTGCACTCCAGCCTGGCCAACAGAGCAAGACTCCGTCTTAAAAAAAAAAAAGAGAGAGAGAAACCAATCATTGGAATAATATTTTATGTACTACAACTTTCTCCTAAGAGTGACTAGTACTTGTGTATTTCTCACTAACTTTCTTTCTTGCACGTACTGTATTTTCATAAGGCTAAGTGCCAATGTTAAAGCAAAATAACTTGCTCACAGAAATCAATGAGTCAAAATTGGGATGAAGAAATTGATTTTGTATTTTTCAACCCAAGCCATTGTTGAA
Source organism: Macaca mulatta (assembly GCF_049350105.2). NCBI lineage: Eukaryota > Metazoa > Chordata > Mammalia > Primates > Cercopithecidae > Macaca > Macaca mulatta. Next base: position 126,962,376 of record NC_133420.1, on the reverse strand, counting down.
CACAGTCCCTCAGGGACTTCTATTCCTAAAATAACTACAAAGACACAAGAGGGAAAGAAAGAAACCTTCGACTCATCTTTTCTAGGGCCAAAAAGCTGCAAATAATAGCAGAGAGGGTTTGAAAAAGCAGAGAAGGGATACGCAAAATGTTGTAACGGAGGAGGAAGGAGATTTGCTGAGACTCATCAAAAATCCCCCGGGGTTTATACACATAACTCAGAGCTTAGAAAAACTAGCATTTTGCTTTCTTCTTTGAAAGTGTGGCCTAAAACTTTGTTATTTGTGTTATGTGGGGCTATTTTTATATATTGTTTTTAGGATATTAACAAAAGGAATCCTGAGCTCACTGCAGCCTCAGACTCCTGGGCTAAGTGGTCCTCTCGCCTCAGCCTCCCGCATAGCCTGGTCTACAGGTGCACACCGCCATGCCCAGCTAGATTTGAACTCATGTTAATCAGGGTAGCAGATTTAGAGGGTGACTAAAGGAAACTGCCTATTTAACAAAAACTTTTGACTAAGCAGGATTTGTATCCCCTGACTCTCAACTTGACTTTTGAACAGCAGGCAACAAAATATTAAAAAATAAACGATGATGCTGATTCTGAAAAACAAAACAAAAAAACCTGGACACAGCTAAAATCAACCCACAAAAGCATCAGTTTCCTAGGGCTTGCAATTCAATGTGTGGTCCCTGGACCAGCAGCCTCTGCTAGAAATGTGAAATCTTGGGCCTTGCCCCCACCCCACTAATCATAACCCATATTTCAACAAGTGCCGGGTGCCTCATGCACACTTAAGTCAGAGGAGCACTGCTCGAGGGCACTGCCTGCCTCCGCCACATCCAGAGTTAGTATCTGGATGATTACCTGGAGCCACCACAATACTGCCAAAGAAAAACCATGAAGGCCTTAGATGAAGACTTTTAATAAGGAAATTAAAAACAAAATGACATTCAGAGTTAAATAAATTATACAAAAGGCAACATTTTCTTTGTTTGTTTTTCGGTTTGTTCTCACTCTGTCGCCCAGGCTGGACTGCAATGGCGCAATCTCAGCTCACTGCAATCTCCGCCTCCCAGATTCAAGCGATCCTCCTGCCTCAGCCTCCCGAGTAGCTGGGATTATAGGCACCCACCATCATGCCCGGCTAATTTTTGTATTTTTGTAGAGACAGGCTATCACCATGTTGCCCAGGCTGGTCTTGACCTCCTGATCTCAGGTGACTCGCCCACCTTGGTCTCCCATAGTGCTGGGATTACAGGTGTGAACCACCATGCCTGGCCAAAGGCACCATTTTTAAAGCAGTCTAATTGACTACAGTACCACTAAGCTGCAAAAGAAATCTTCATAAATGCCTGTCATCACAATGGATGCCCTACATGCATTCACGTCACACTGCATACTGCAAGGGCATCACAATGGATGCCCTACATCACATAACACTGCATACTGCAAAACTCAACTCTTTGCATTGGGTCTTTGAAGAACCTCCCAGAGGAGCAGCCCACAATGACACATGCCTTACATGTGATTCTACTTCAGGATTTTTATGACGAGATACTAGTGAGGAATTACCTTCAGTTAAAAAGAAAACCTGTTCTCTGCCAATACAAATGGTTTATTATATCATACTTCCTTACCATATTACAAGATGCTTACTGAATAAATGATCTATGTCCATCACACTCCCTTCCCCCAAAAAAGAAGGTTGGAAATCTGGTGCCCCACACTGAAAAAGGAAGTAACTAGAAGGAAGAAATCCAGTGGCAAACAGGTGGGACCATCTACTGAAGAGCAGCCTATAAAAAAGACCACGCTCATGCAGTTTGCTTCTGCGTATTCTTCTAATAATCTTGGACGCTCCATCAGGTTCCATCCCAACTAACACACGTTCACGAGAATGTACACACGGACACACATACACTCAGTAACTGCAACACTTACTATTCTCAGGCTAAATCTTCCTCTATAATTAGAAAATCATTCCCCAAAGAAACAAACAAAAAACCCAAAATATAGTTTAGACCAGTTCACTGTTGCCCCAAAAACAACGTAATGTCATTAAGCCGTCATGTCACGCTGATCAAAACAAATGATCTGCTACGTGGCGAATGTAAAGAAATAGACTAGTTTATAACTATGGACAGGTCTGGCATCCTGGGCTTTCCATCTGCTGTTGAGCTCTGGAGGGTGCCCCGTGCTGATTATTCATGGAGAAAAAGTATCCCTGATGTCGCCTTCCCACCCATAAAGGCTCATGAGGACCAAGGTAAACAAGGGCCAGCTGAGAGATTCCAAGGCCAGCACCCCTAGGTTTTAAATAACATAGGCAAACATTTCAAAGTGGCATCATGGGCTTGCAACTATGGAGAAAAATGTACAGGAAAAACCCTCACCAAGGACCCCACACACAAAATAAAGAAACATCAACCACAACAAAGGAACCCAGACTCACGTGAGAGGAATAGCGTTTGTTTTTGATTGTCTTCTGCTTTTCAGGGCCCGAAGTCTATCACCTTGTGTCACTCCATTGATTTCGTCGTCGTCACTGTACTGTGTAAGTAAAAAAAGCACTGAGCTAATGGTTTAAATTGCACTTATTAATGCAGTAAAGCAGAGCAGCAATTTATCCACATAAACACAGACAGTCCACGTTTCTGCAAACTCTAAAATATTTTTCCCTTTCACAATCAAGCTACAGATCACATTTTAAGACAGCCAAAGTCGACTTTCAGAGACAGCCCAGCACTCATTATAGAACGTATCAACAGTGAAGACGGTTAATGGGCTTTCACGTTTGAAAACATTCTTTTTAAAATCTCACAGTGTACTTACTACCACTTAATGTGGTACTGCTGCCCCCTAAGCCCTTGATTTGCTAAAAGCTCTCCATTTGAGACTGATTGCCTTTCTAAATCGGCTGTTGTGAAATGGCAAAAAGGGGTGAGGGGCAGGGGTAGATCTGGCTAAAGAGCTCACTTCACAACCTTTTACGCACCTGCCGAGTTACAGTTTTATGGACGCACAACCTCGTTTCCACTATTTTGGGTAAAAAGTGCCTAGAGAGGGTTATAAATATAAAAAACTGACAATCATCCAAGAACTGCTTTATTATTTTACCTACAGATTTCTCCATGCCCTGACAAGGTTTCAACAGCAGTTAAAGCAGTAACAACATCTCAACAGAAACAGCTTCATTACCGGTTCGGGTTCTTGCTGGTCTTGATTCTCGACCCCATTTATGGAAATGTCATCAACGCCAGAGAGAAGTTTGGAGAAGGCTGCTCTGTGTTGTCCATTCTCCTGCCCCTTTAACTTCCGACGAAAATAGTCCCCTTCCAGCCACAGGCTTGTTTGCTTCCTAGAGCATTTAAATATCATCAAAATAGAGCTTTCCAGAAAGACACATGAACAACTTCTTCCTACCAGACTATCCGTTGTTACTGGAAACTAAGGGAAATTCCAGTCCCCATCAGATTCCAACCCCACTTGTTCCCTTGGAACTATAGACGTACGCTATTACTTACATCACCAAAAACTGCTGCTGAGGCCCAATCACCGAGCCAGGTCTGCAGATCCTGACCCACGCAATGGTCTCGGCTGCTGTCATCCTGTAATGCTTCATGATGTAGCATGCTATCAGAGTGCCCGTGCGACCAAGGCCAGCTAGGAAAAGAAAGCAGCACAGAAATGAAACTTGGGCTCATGTGCTCCAGGATTTTGTCGGGCAGGTAGAATTTTTGTAAAAGGCTTCTCATGACTCTGCTTCTCTCAACAGCAGTTCTCAAGGCTGGCTACACTCTGGAATCACCTAGGGAGGTTTTTAAATACTGATGCCTGGTCTCATGCCCAGAATGTATTTATTATTTGTTTCATTTAATTATTTATTTTTGAGATGGAGTCTCGCTCTGTCGCCCAGCAGGCTGGAGAGAAATGACGTGATCTCGGCTCACTGCAACCTTCACCTCCCAGGCTCAAGCAATTCCTCTACCTCAACCTCCCAAGTAGCTAGGATTACAGGTGTGTGCCACCACACCTGGCTAATGTCTGTATTTTCAGTAGAGACAGGGTTTCACCATGTTGGCCAGGCTGGTCTCAAACTCACCTCACCTCGGGTGATCCGCCCACCTCGGCCTCCTAAAATGCTGGGATTATAGGCTTGAGCCACCACGCCTGGCTTTACGCCCAGAATTTAGATTTAACTGGTGTGCAGCATAGCTTGGACAAAGAGATTCCTAAAATCTTCCAGATGATTCTATGTGTAGCCGAGGTGGAGAATCACTTTCTAAGCAATCATTCTAGTAAGTGCAGTGTCTTCTGCCCTGGGCATTTTAGAAAAATGGTACCACCATCTTTGAAAAAACAAAGGCTTGCAATTTTGCACTTACTCCCACATCCAATTATATTTTCTAGTTTGTTATATTTTCACTCAGATTTTTTTAAACCTCTATTGGTGCTGGCCTGTCTTATCTACACTATTATTACCTCCAGTGATGGTTAATTTTATGTGTCAATCCGGAATGAATCTTTGGAGATTAACATTTAAGTTGGTGAGCTTTCAGTAAGCACAGTTCCCTCCATAATGTGGATGGGCCCCATCCAATCACCTGAAAACCTGGGCAGAACAAAAACACTGACTTTCCTGAGCAAGAGACTGCCTTTGGCTTTCATCTGTCCCATCAGCTCTCCTGTGTTTCCAGGCTGCTGGCCCACACTGCATATTTTGGACTCACCAGAATCTATACTTGCATAAGCCAATTCCTTTTAATAAATCTCCTACATATAAAAAAAAATCCTACTGGCTTTGTTTTTCTGGAGAACTCTAAATAAAACAGATTTGGATTATGAGGTGGGTGTCACTGTAACAACTAAATAGA